>NC_090926.1:385287905-385590936 GCF_040938575.1 Ambystoma mexicanum | reverse complement strand
CTGTTTATTTGTTTGCATTCTGGCAATTCTAGCCCTATATTTATAATGGAAAACACACAACTTCAAGTGCAAGAATGAGAAGGAACATTACAGGATTGGATAAGCCTAGGGCATTTTGGCACATATGCTAAGTGGCCCTAGAAGCCTGTGCAAAAGAACTGCTCAAACAAGGTCAAAGCCAATGAAACCCAGCCTCAGAAAGGCTGCTGCTCATGCCGCAACCCATGTATTTACTGTTTGTAAATGTGTTGACGCTAGAATTTAAGAAACTTCTTCCCCCACACTTGGGATCGACGATCATCTGTGACTGCATGAGCCTTTGCATAGCAAAGGCAGCCATTCACATGTAATGGTGATGCTCCTAGAGCTCTGACTACTATTGCCACACAAACTGGCCTGAGGGTTAGACGGGCCCCAGGCACACATTCAACAGCATTGGTCTAAGCATCGACCTTTGAGGAGTTTACATAAGTTTCCGACTGGCCAGTCCTCCACTGGGTGTAGTGTCTGATACCATAACAGTTGCAGTGTAGTTAAGTTTACAAGACACTTTACATAGGCAAAACAGTTGTCTCTGTAACCTTTGATCTCCGCCATGAATTTCCACCAAATCTGGTAAGCAAGTGACCTGGCCAAAGTCAAAGTCTCATGCCAGGTTTCTGCAGTTTTGTGTACACTTTCATGTTATTTTGGGGGCAAAAGGGTGGTGTTTTCATCATTTTTCATGGACACCAACAAACACCCTTTCAGGACACACCTCAAAATGTTTTGCTTTTCGGCTACTTGGCACACACCTAGCCTGTACCTTGCACTGGTGCATGTCGCAAACATTTTGAAAAAGAGTTAAGCCAAAATCATGATATTCACTGCTTATAATCCCCAAAAAATATAGCTGTAATTTGATTCAGCGCAGTAGGTCCGGAGTAACAACTAATACATCCATTTGCAGATGATATAGGTGCATACAAACACATACCATCACCAATAACAACATGTGTGAAATAAATGTATTCACTTACAAATGCAGAATATGACAGCCCACAATGGATACCGAGACCACACAAGAATAGATTTGAATTAACTGTGCACATACCATGCATAGCCCACTTATACATCCTCACACTCATACTACCCCAGAAAACACACACTCACACAAACACATAAATGCCCACACCCACACACAACCCCTGCATACACACAACCCAGACAAGTGCCCAGCAATTATCTTTCACAACATGATACAGCACACTTAAGATCAATCTGCACAAACAAAAACCACATAACATGCATACGCAGACACAACAGGCAATACGAACAAACATTATTGTAGAACCCTATTGAGGAAACCATCTGCTGGCCCAAACGTTCACAGCAAACTATTGCCCTGTTTCTCTCTGTTCCCATTATTCTAAAGTCTTTGAGCAGATAACTTCCACCGGATCACTAAGTACCTTGAGAAAAATGTCCTTTAAAATCCACTTCAATCTGGCTTCCATACTAAACACTCCACCGAGTCTGCACTCAGACATGTCTCCAACTTTCACTCTAAATCACACCACTACAAACTCTCTTCTACACTCATTATTTTGGACCTTTTTTTGCCACGTTCAACACTGTCAACCACTCCTGTTTCCTCCTCAGACTCCAGGACCTCAACTGGATCGCCTCCTACCTGGAAGAATGATCCTTTAAAATTTCTTGGAACTTGGAACAATCCTCTGACCCCACCCCTCTAGCTGTCGGCGTCTCCCAAGAATGAATCCTTGGACCTCTGCTCTTCACCCTCTATACCTAGGAAGAGGTACTTCATTCTTTGACTTTCGATATCATCTTTTTGATGATGACAATTAAATATTTCCCTCCTACAACCCAGCCATCTCGGGATGGATTACGAACTGTCTCACTGCAATTTGCCACTGGATGGCTGTCTGGTGCATCATGCAGAACTCTTCAAAAACAGAAATCATCCTTCTTGTGGCTTCCAATGCCATCTCTACCTTTCCTTCTCCGGTATCCTTCCCTCCCGACCTTCTTGTTCCCTTAATAAATGCTTGCAGTCTTGAACTCCTCTTTGGTAGCCACCTATAACTGCAACATTCCATCACTACCTCTGACCCTGCTGCTCGTATTAACCTCTTCAACATTCCAAAAATGTGTCCTTTTCTTACTGACCATACTACAAAAATCAGGGCCTGTGTTAAGCGTGTATGACCTGGGCGGTCGCCCAGGGCACTAAGCTACTATGATTTACGTCATAGCCTCCACCACGCCAGCATGAAGGAGCCTTTAAAAAGCTCCTTTGCACTGGTGCAGCCATAGCACACTATGTTATGTTATGTTATGTTATTTTGCATTTATATAGCGCCTTATATACCATTGGTATGGTTTGAAGGCTCTGGTAGGTTGAACGCCCTTGGGAACCGAAGTTCAGATCAGTAGAGAGAGTAGAGGGAGTCGGAGTCAAAAGGTGCGTGTGAGCACCGGGTATGTGTGCAGCTCGTGCGGTATTCGTTTGATAGCTGCTTCTTAGCTGTAGGTGAGGTGGTTGAGAGATCAGGAGTATGTGTTCGCTCCGGTAGGGTTTATCCAAACCAGATGTGGCTGCGTTAGGCCTGAGAAGAACGCCTGGCTGGGGGTGTGTAACCAGCAGTGTTTACTTAGAATGATGTGGAGTGAGCGGCGGATGTTGGTATGAGAACAGTTATACCGAATGGTGTCATAGTATCTCTGATTTCTAGTTGAGTGGTGATTTAAAGGAGAGAGTAAGCATGATGGTGAGATATGATGAGTAATATGCTTTTTTTAGCGTTCTCTGCATTCCAAACCATACTATATACGTCTATACACGCAATTCTATGCGCTCGTTTGCTCCAGGCACTAATCCGCTTTATGCCCTCATACGTATTATGCACTCACCCCTTCAATGTTCTCACCCCCTGAATGCACTCACCCCCTCTATGCACTCACCCGCGCACTCGTCCGCTCTACGCACTCGTCCGCTCTATACATTCATCTTCTCCAGCGATCTACATATTCTCCGCACATCCGAATTCATCAGCTATCCACACTCATGCGCATTACTTGCTTCTCTTGCGGATATCTGCAGATACGACCTGGAGCTGTCACATGCTCTACATACTCATCCGCTCCATATATTCATCTGCTCTACACTCATCCATTCGAGATGCTCATCCATTCAATACACTTATCCAATTTACTTATTCATTCGATTTCCACACTCATTTGAACTATGTAGTTATCTGTTCTTCCATTCATGCATTCTTCCACTCAGCACGTTCGTGAGTTCCACCTGCTTCATCAATTCTAATTATCTCATCTGTGCCATTCATTTCGTTCGCTCCTTATGCATTCTGTCGATTTCAGCAGTTTAACTCTGTTTCCGTATGATTTATTTTTATTGGCCCTTTTACTGCTTTGATCTACTTTATTTGTTCGGTTTGTCCTTCAAGTTTATATTAGGGGTTATTAGCTGTCAATTTCTCGGATCAGGTAGTTTGTTGGATTGGTGTCATTGAGTTGTTAGACTGGTTAGTATGGTACGGTTGGTTTTATGGGAAGAGCCAGGTTTTCAGCAGTTTGCGGAAAGACGTTAGGTCTTCAGTTAGGCGGATGTGGGGTGGCAGTGAATTCCATAGCAAGGCTGAGAATGATGATCCGCCTAATCTGACAGAGTTTGTCTTCGGTATGACTAGGAGGCCGGTTGCGCTCGATCTTAGGGTTCGTGGGGGGTTGTAGGGTTTTAGTTTGTCTTGAAGATATTGAGGTCCGGTTTTATGCAATGCTCTATGGGAGATGCATAAGGTTTTGGAGGTCACCCTTCGGGCTACTGGGAGCCAGTGCAGCGTCTTAAGGGCTGGGGAGACGTGGTATCTCGGGCCAAGCGCAAGTAGCAATTTGGCTGCCGCATTTTGTGCTCTTTGGAGTTTATTCAGTTGGTACGCATGGACTCCGAGGTATAGGGGGTTTGCGTAGTCCAGTCTTGATATAACGATCGATTGGACCGCGGAGAGTCTGTTGGGAAAGGAAAGATACAGAAAGATGCGCCTATGGGTTTTAAGGTGGTAGTGGCAGGACTTTGAGACGTTGTTGACTTGGCGAGAGAGTGTTAGGTCAGAGTCCAGGGTGCATCCAAGATTTTTCACTGGTTTGGCGGCGGTCGGTCAGTTGCCCATGGCAGGTGACTACGGTAGTGGGTGCGGAAGAAGTTCTGTGTTGCCACATATCATTATTTCCGCTTTAGAGGGGTTTAACAGGAGGTGGCTCTATGTCAAGGAGGCATGAGGCCAGGTCAGGTTGGGAGTTGGGTTTTGAGTTAAGGAGTTTTAGAATTAGTTGGGCGTCGTCGGCGTAGTTGTAGCACAGGATGTTGTGTGAGCAAATTATTGGTGGGAGGGTGATCAGGTAGAGATTGAACAGGAGGGCAGATAGGCATGCTCCTTGTGGGACTCCCGTGTTGACTGGTCGGGCTTGGGAGGTATAGCTGGAGAGTATCGTTATTTGGTACCTATTTTTGAGGAAAGAGGGTATCCATTTAAGAGCGGTTCCACGAATTCCTAGGGAGTGGAGGCGGTCTAGGAGGATTGAGTGATTGATCGTGTCAAAGGCGGTGGATAGGTCGAGAAGGATTAGAGCGGCGCATCCCACGGAGTTGGCCGTCATTTTAAGGTCGTCCCAGATCAAGGTTAGGGTGGTTTCAGTTCCGTGACGTGCTCTGAAACCTGATTGGGTGGGGTCTAGTAGATTGTTGGCTTCGACAAAGGCATTTAGTTGGGAGTAGGCGGTTCGGTCAATGCGTTTGGCAAGGAACCTGGTGTTTGAGATTGGGCGGTAGTTTTTGGGCTTGAGAGGGTCGAGTGAAGGTTTTTTAATTAGAGGTTTGATGTGAACCATTTTGAATGCGTCGGGAAAGATACCAGAGGAAAGGGAGGCATTTATGATAGATCTTGCGTGTTCTCCTGCGCAGGTGGAAGCGAAAATTTCTGTAAGAGTTGTGGCTGGGCAAGGGTCCAGCGGCGATCCAGATGGTTTGCGGGCAGAAAGAAGTTTGAGAAATTGCTCCGGTGATATTGGACTAAAGGATTTGAACGTTGGTTGCGTGGAGGACGCAGCTGGTGGGCTGGCTGGTATGGGGGGAGCATTGCTTGGTGGATGTAAGAGAGCTAGTTTGGTGGTTAGAGTTTTTGTCCTTTCGATAGCCGTGGTGCAAAAGTGGAGGGAGAGTGAGTCGCACAGTCATTGTGTCGGGGTCTGGACGGTCGTGGTACAAACTGGATTGGTGAATTTGGAGATGATTTCGTGGAGTTCTTTGCTTGGGTTTTTGCAGTTTAGGATTCGGGTATTGGAGTGGGCTTTTTTTGCTTTCCCGATTTCGGCCTTGTACTGGTACAGGTGTCGGGCCAAGGTGGCCCTGCTCTCTTGGGTTTTGTCTTTCTGCCATTTGCATTCTAGATATTTGTATTGTTGTTTAGTGGTCTTTAACTCAGGAGTGAACCATCTGGGGAAGAGCCCACGGCGGGTTGATGGTTTGCAAGGGGGTGTGAGTCACATCAGAGATGCATTGAGCCATGAATCAAAGGCCTGAGGAGTTAGTTGGTTGTTGAGATGGCAGGTAGGCGGTGAAGACTGTAGGAGAGCCTCGGCTAGGTCCGGGGCGATTATTAGTTTTTTCCAGCATTTGCATAGATTCGGTGGTTCAGATACGAGTATGGGTAGTGGAAAGCTTGGAGTGGGCTTGTCTGCTCGCAAGCCATGAATTTCTCTAAAGGTTTTTGTGACTAACCACTAAATTCCATAAAGATTAGTAGACATGTGCCTCACTGCCCTGAACAAATCAAGTGGGACTTCCATCCCAAGATCAGAAGCAGACCTACAAGGGACAAAACTATTCTCCAAGTTGGACCTGTATGTTGGGGGATCACCAGGTAGTGCTCACCCCACCGTCAATGAGAGGTGGAACATCTCTGCGCAAAAGGAATATAGTGGTCAGCGTTCCAACACCAATTCCAGAAAGGTCCATGGTGTTGCGAAGACCAATGATCATTTTCTACTCTGCCTTGGATGAAGCAGAACATCCAAATGTGCTTACAAGGACAGACGGTTGTGCCAAATGTGATATTGCAACCCAGGATTCTATTTTGCCAAGGCTTTCAAGCCTCTAACAGTTGCAAGATGTTCACAAAGCCCTCAACCGCCCCCCCCCCATGACCCCTCCTGAAGATGCAGTTTCATGTAGTCATGGAAATGGATCCATGAACTGGCCACCCTCTCTACATCTCGGGGCAGTAAAGGCAGATGCCACAGTGGCCTGTGGCTGGAGACCATGGTCAATGCAAGCCAGTTTGGACTGGACACAGCGCTGACAAGGGGAAAAGCAGTTGTGACCCTTCCGAGTGCATATGCCAAGGTATTCGCAGATAGAAAGGCCACGGCCGTTGTGGCGTCGACATGCGTACATCTACGGCCAGCCAATGCTTTGCCCCCTGGGATGGAGAGGTGGCTTTGCCGGCTGCAGTAGTATGCAACTCACTGTACAGCCCAGTTATGTACCCTGGCAGGTTACCCATCACTCCGGGAGGGTAGTCCAAGGTGGACAGTAAGGATTTCCTAGCAGAAGACCAGGTGCATATAACCATGGAGGCAGCCGTCCTGGTACCTAGAATGCAGCTGAGTCAGGAAGGATAGCGGGGCAATAATGTGGCAGAACAGGTTCCAATCCCAATTCTGTGCATAGAAAGCACTCGCTAGAAGCGCATTACAAATGAAGAAACAAATATTTTAAAATGGTTTGGGTCACTGCTCCATTTTCAGGTTGCTGAAAGTAGCTACTAAAGGATTCCCCAGAGCAAATCCCCATCCAAAACAATGCACCCCATTCCTAGTCTTCTGAACACCTGTGTCCTCCTAATTCCCCACCCAGCAACTGCTCCAGGTCCCTATGCACTCCTGCCTGGCAAGGCACAGCAAGCCACATGTTTGCCAGTTTCCTTGGGACCCGCTGGACACTGGCCAGGGGTTGTGGCACATGGTGCCGCTCCTGTAGTGAGCGCATCATGGAGGACACTGCCCTGCATTTCTGGGTCCATCCACACAGACAGCAAACTAGGTTCCCAACCTAGTAGCAGCCAGAGCACTTCCATGGTTGAGGGGGGCCCTGCTTCAGCAGGCGGATTGCCCCCCCAGCACATCAATACCTGGATGTAGCTCGGGGAGTGGATATAGGCAGTCTGCAGGTTGGTAGCAGAGGCAATCACTGAGACAGGAGGAAACGAGCATTTATAAGGCGGCTATACAGCAGAAAAGTGTTGACAGGTGCCACAAGACAAGGGGGGAGCAGGGGAGAAACAATGGTCCTACTAGGCCTTGTGACAATCAGTTTGTGCAAGTGGATTATCAAAAAATGCAGGGAGTAGGTGCAGGTGAAAGCAAGGGATGGGAGAGGGTAAAGGAGGGAGAAGTACTGAGGGCGGAGCACCAGCATAGAAAGTCTAGTCAGGGAAGGGTGCCCGAGGGCAAGTGCAGGTAGAAGTGGTGAGAGGGGAAGACTGTACTAAGGAGGGTCTGACCCCAGAAACTCATAAGGGACACAAGCATCCAATCGTAGCAGGGGAGAGGGAAGGAGGCAAAGAAAAAAGGCAAGTCTTAAGAAGCTTCTGGAACGTTGAGGTCGTTCCAGAGGGAGGCTCCTGCTGTAGAGAGACCCAACCCCACTCTCTGCAGAAAGTTGTAATCCTTGCCACCACGAGAGCCAATGGAGAGAGTTTAGGGCTGGGAGGTGCAGTCCCTGGGTTGAGGCCAAGTCCCACAGTCCTATTCTGGGCAGATTAAGAAGAGATGTTGCAGTAGTGAAGCCTAGAGAGAACCAGGGCTCTCTAGACATTGAGTTTTGGGGGAAGGTAAAGAAAGGGAGAATGCCTCTGAGGTGCAGATAGCGGGCCTTCTTGGCAAGGTCAGTGATGAGGAAAGGAGAGGAGTCAAAGATGACACCCACGTTTTTTGCCTCACATGAGGGTGAAGGGAAGGAGCCCAAGAAGGGCAGCCAGAGTGTAGGAGGGAAGGATGGAGTAGGAGCCCAAATGAGAAGGATCTCAGTCTTATTGGTGTGAAGACATTAGCAGCACACCATGCCTGAAAAGCAGTCAGTCTGAGATGAGAGATAAGGAGAAGAGGAAGGTAGCTTAAAAGGAGAGCTGTGTGTCAGCATAAAACTGGAAATGATGAGTAAGAGGAGATCATGTGGGCAAGATAGATATTGAACAGCCACCCGTGAGGATAGAGCCCAGAGGGATGCTGCAAGTTGAGAGTGAGGTAGGACCGAGAAAGAGGCCCAGTTGAACTTGGGAAGGCTGGGATGCCCAGGGTATCACAGAGCAGATTTAGGAGGATGGAAGCACAACAGCAGAGGACAGATCTGGGAGAATAAGGGCAGAGGGTGAGTGAGTCTAGATTTGAGAGTAAGGCATCACTGGTGTTCAGGAGAGCAGTTTGTGCCTCTGGCTGCTCTGAATCCGGACTAATGGTCATGAGGGCATTTGGTGTGATGGATTAGTTTGGAGAAATTTCTCCAAGAAAGGGGTAGTGGGGATAGGGAGATAGTTAACCAGACAGGAAGGGTCTGCAGGTGGCTTTAGGAGGGGTGTACATGGGAGTGGTGGGGGGAGCCAGTGGCAAAAGAGTGATTACAGAACTCAACCAGGGAGCGAGAGGCAATGTTGTCCTCGATAGTTCAGGAGGAGCAGGGAAGTTCCTGTTTGAAGGAGACAGCAGACTGTCTAGAGGACCCCATCTGGTGCTACAGGGAAGGAGGAGAGGTAGGTGGGGCTGATGGATGTCGTGTTGGTGGTAAAGTGGGTGGCCAATGCCATGAAGAGGACCCAAGAAGGGAGAGGGAAAAGGAGAAATGGAGACTAGTAGGATTGGCAAGTACCTTGCAGATTTAAAAAAGGTAAACCCGTGATTGTGGCTCCAGAGATGCAGGATTGTATATTGGTCCATTTCTTGGAGCAGATTGAGTCTGTATTGCCTTTGGAGCCAGCGACAGGCCAGTTTGTCTGGCAACGTGCTTGAAGTCAGTCACTTCAGTTGCACATCTTTGCATTTGTGTTTCAACAAGGCCAAGTCTTAACATACCAACTATGGCACTTGGAAGCAGGATTCAGACGGATCCTCATGTCAGGGGCAAGGATGTCAAGTGATGGAGATGGAGAGGTGAAGGTTAGCAAGAGCTGTGTAAGTGCGAGAGTAGGAGTAGAGGAGAGAAGGAGGCAGCAAAAGCAGCAATTGACACTTACTTAATCGGTCAAATGACAGAGGAAACTGGCAGCGCAGGTACAGGCTTAACCAAGGAGCCCTGGAGCACCAAATCGGAGGACAAGAGAGTGGTTAGACCAGGAGAGAAGAGGCTAGAGAGGGAAATAACAGGATGAGTGCATCCAAGGTTTGCCCAGCTTAGTGGGTTAGGGGTAGATGGAATGATGAAAGTCGCAGGTTGCAAAAGTGTAGAGTGGCTGCATCAGGGAATCCCAGGGATTGTATCTCTCCAGCTCTATCTCTTCACTGGCTGCCTGAAGCAGCAAGGATCAAGGTAAAGGCCCTTTGCATTGTCCACAAGGCTTTCTGGGGCCTCGGACCGCACTGCCTCAACTCTTCCTAAACATCTCCCCTCGAGCTTTCCGCTCATCCACCTCCAACTATGAGGGTACGTTTCTTTTCCAAGCACAAAGTTGGGGCAGCTCTCTTCGACAGGGGACTCCCGCTGGAACAGCCTCCCTGCATCTCAAACTTGATCAGAACCAACTCAATACCTTCTGCTGCACTCCGCTTTCTCTTCCTCTCCCCTGAGGATGTCTACTCCATGCGTCTCCTGATTACCTTTTGAACTTGGGCCCAGGCACCTGCATGTCCAGTTGCCCTTCACACAGACTGCTGGCTCCCCTAGCACTTGTGCCTGTATTTGCAACCCTACAGTCCACTCGTCTGCACTTCTAAGGCACCCGCTGGCTGCACTTAAGTTACTGCACTTTTCCCCCCCCACTTCTCCCCTGCACATGTCCAATTGGAATGACAAGGCCTAGTAAGATAGTTGTCCTCCCACGGTTTCCCCCTCCTTGTCGTGCCTAGAAACACTTGTGTACAGGAGTTATAAATGTCATTTCATATCCAGATGTATATTGAAATCTCCAGGGAGAAGCTTAGAGGAAGAAGTCAGCAGAGAGAAGGCAAGGTCGTCCCACTCCAAAAGGAAACCTCACAGGACTGTGAAAACTGGCAAAAAGGTGCAGCCATTCCAATCACCACCATGCCAGATGTGGTGGAATTGGGCATGTGGAGGCAAAGTGGGGTCATATGCCCTTCAATCCCACGTCTCAGATCAAGATAGACTTTGGTTTTTTGAGTACTAATGTATGGCAACTCCCATGGGGGCCACTTGTGAGTATAGAAGCTCAAGTACTCCACTTAATCACCTTCAGAGATCTGACATATGGGTGACAGTTTATGCTTTTGCTAAGCCACCATTGGTTACAGAAATTCTGGTGCCTACAAATTATTCATATTACAAATCCAAGTGGACGTGCTAATCATAAGGAGATCTTGGAGACATTCAGCTCTTTCAAGTTTCCCTCCACTGCTTCCTCTCTCATTCCTGACTGCTAGTCAGGCATGGTGTTCTGCTAGGTCTGCCTTAATGCCAGCAGAACAGATCCTTCTCATTGAGACTCCGGCTCCCTCCTACTCGGGCCAGCCTCCATGGCCCACTCACCCTCTTGTGAGGCAAAAAATGTGGTGTCATCTTCGACTCCTTTCTGCACATCTGCCACATACCTTGCCACGAAGGCCCACTTCACCTGCACCTCCTCAGAAGCACTCCTTCACCTTCCCCCTTCCCCCAGAAGCTCAATGTCTCCAGAGCTCTGGTCCTCTCTAGGCTGAACTACTGCACCAACCTCTTCCTCAATCTGCCTTCAGCCTTCCTTCGCCCCCTTCAACTAATCTAGAATAGGTCTGCAAGACTTATCCTTGGCCGCAAGCCCAGGGACTGCATCTCTCCAGCCCCAAGATCTCTCACTGACTCCATGTTGCTGTGAGGATCAAGACCCCCCGCATTATCCACAAGGCTTTCTGGGGGCCCACCTAACCCTCTCCCTAAATACCTCCCAGCTGGAGACCTTTTGTCTTATAGCTCCAACTCTGCAAACAGACTTCCAAGCAGATTGGGGGTAGATCTTTCCCATGGAGCCTCTCTCGAATGGCCTCCCTGCCCTTCTGACTTGAGCCACATCTGGAAGCTTCGAGACCCTCCTCTTCTTGCTCCCTCCCATCCCTGTTAATATCTCCCTCAGCTGCATTTTAACTGGCTGCCTGATATCTTCGGATTCATACAGGGCACCAGACCCTCCTTGCCCAGTCCATCCCTGCACTCCCTCTGCCCCCCCAAACCTGCACTTGCCCCACCAGGATCCCTCCCCAGCCTGGCTGGGACTACAACCAATTGAGCCCATCCAGCCTCGTCCTCTCACTCAGCATCCAAACCTTCATTACCCTGGCACTTGTCCACCTGGCCACCCCATAGCAGTCGCAAACCATAACCGCCCCTGCAGCCTCACAGCACTGCATGCTCTCCACTCTGTCCTGCACTGCCTCCCCTTCTAGCATTAGCAAATTCCTCTGCCCCACAATCCCCACCCCCCTTCATAATCCGAATAAGGCCTAGGAGGACCACATGCTATTTTTCCTCTACCTCAAACCCCTACCAACCCCTCCTCCCCCCGTCATCTGCCTTGTTGTGCCGTGAAACACCAGATGCTGTATAGACGCATTATAAATACCAAGTATGGTAGTCCGGTATAGGAGGTTTTGGCATACATGTATCCCTTTGCATTAAGTCGCCTGAAAAAGGCCAGAGGTGACAGCATTTCCACGTGGAAAATTGTGTCGTCTCTGCCCCGCAGACTCATGTTAGCATCTAAAACCAATTCCCCCAGTGCTCGGTTCATTAGGAAATGGTCAGTCACAGATCCCATGGTTCTACCTCATCCTGGACACGTGTGCTCCCCATGCGCTGTGTATTTAGGCCCTCTCCTCCCATCAGGGGAGAATCCAAACCACCTGGTGAACCTCCCCCACTGACGTACGATATGTACAAATCTACACCTTAGAATAGGCCTTGATGGAGCAGAGCCTCCATTGGAGGCAGCGTGGCGAAGTCCTGGTCTACTTCCAATCAGTGGGTGTTGAGCATCCAAAGCAGTTACTCTATAACAGGGGTCTGAAACTTTCGGGTCTTTGCTTTGACTACAACTCCCATCATACTCAGTCATAGTCCAAGGTGAGGGATCATGGGAATCGGGGAATCTATCCAAAATTATCAGGAGCGCGTTATGTTGCAGACCTCTTCGAATATTCAGAGACTTTCCCCTGGTTTCAGGGATAATAGGAACTCATTGGCCGCTTTACCTGGACAATGTTCTCAGGACTGAAGTATAAAAATAGCATTGTATGAGAAGACCACAAGGTCTTGGCAAAGTAAGCCATCCAGTGGACAAGGATTGATCTGGATATTGAGGCGGTTCGTCGGGATTATTCTGTTCAGGATGGAATTCCAGACGATTGCCTTAGCATTTCCATAGCCGCATCAGGATTATTTTACCAGCAGGCTGGGTTGTCCAGTGGTCATTACCAGTTTATAGCAGGGCCTGAAGGCTGAGTGGTTGGGGAGGACCTGCCGGCTCAGCTACCTCAGGAGGGATGCCAACCTGGACGGAGAGGCTCATGCACCTTCTATGAGAGATGCACCCAAGCTCATGGACGTCCATGTTCAAAACCTTGTGGACCAGGTGCTTCGACTGGAAAAAGGTACCCCCCCCCCAACCCAAGAACTGCCACCTCATTGGTCAGGATTCAGAGCCCCTAGGAAGATCACAACCAAGTGCCCATGGTCAGGACTACTACGTCCAGCTTTCTGCAGTCTATCCTCTGTACAGTAGTTGTGAAACCAGAATCACAGGAATTAATTCATAGGCCAGGTTCCCTCAAGTGAAACCTACAGCAGTGGGTTAAGGGACAAACTTCAAAGAAAGGTCCAGCTCGACTCCCAGTTAGCAACTTTCTACAGCAGCTGCGAGTCCAGAGTGGGAGTTTTTTGCAACCTTGGGGCGCAATAGCAGTCAAGGGAAATTGACCAAACAAGGGGCATTCCACCAACCAGGAGCTTACATGAATATTCCAGGTTCTGAAAAGCTTCAGAACTTGGCAGCCTAGCTGGAGGGGCAGCAGCAGGACAGCATGGCAGCCAATCCAGGGCGAGGAATTTGGGAGAGCTAGGACAGGGGCTCATCTCAAGGGTACACTGAGTCCACCCACTTTTCGGTGGGCCCCTTGATGTGCCAATTTCTGGTGATGCCACATTCTCTGTATGTGAATGAGTTCCCCGACTTGATTAATTCCCAAGAGGCATTGTTCCAGCTTCTGGATCCCAAATAAATTAAAACTGTAGGGATTTCATTGGTCACTGGAGTGTGCCACCTGTACCCTAACCCCAGTCACACGTGATGCCAAGTGATGAGCAAGTAGTGTATTTTTAATGTACTTGGTAAAGTCTGCCTTGTGTTAGCTTTGGTAGTCCGGGAAAAGTCACAAAGCCATCCCCGGTTCCCCTGCAATTGGTCAGGGCCACTATTCTGTGGGCTGTAACCAAGGGAGGGGACCGTACCGGGCAGTGCTTGATATGTTTACACCCAACTCCCATGACCCTTAACCACGCTAGGCAGGCACACTGGTAGTACATGTCTCCAGAACCAAAAGTTTCAAATGCATCCTCTATGGTGTGGCCTCCATGGGCTGTCTGGGGAGTGCAGGCCTCTATTCCAAAGCTGACCGATGCATCAACAGGAAAAGGAGAACACTCAGAAAGGGCAACCAGTGGCGAGTGGGGCAGCGGGGGGTGCCACCCCCAGTGCCCAATGCACCCCTGGCACCAAAAGCTGCCTCCTCCTAGGGCAACATGGACTTGCCCTCCTAAATACTACTAGCCATACACTAAAATAGGGTACATTATGCTAGTCTACAGGGGTCCTAAATGCAGAAGGGGGACCCCACCCCCCAAAAGGCAGGCAACTACTGGCAATTTTGAATGTTCAAGAGTAGTTTGCAAAGTCCATAACTGCATCAGCTGTCCTGGGCGGATTCATGTGACCACTGCGACCCCCATAATTGCAACGGCCAAAAAGGGCCGTTTAAACCTTTATATACCACATACATATGCAAGGGGAGACCCTCCGCAGCCCCTCAGACCCCCCTATATCATATACCGCAGACCCCCCTATATCATATACCCCTCGCATATATATGTGGTGCAAGAAGGGGTCTTAAAAGTAGAAATTTCAGCCGTGGGAATTATGAGGGCGACATTTTGGCCCTTTACACTCTGGGCTAATTAGATGCAATATGAACTGACCACTCATACATCCCAATAAAAGTCTACCTGATACTGCACCAGCAAGGGAGAGCAGCTTTTTTCTTATGAAGTGCGCTACTGCCACACCTGGAATTTTGTACAAATACAAAAGCAAAGCGCATTTGGGAACATTTTGTTCTCAAAATGCTCTTTGCTTTTATTAAAAACAATGCATGTTTCAAATTTTAAATTGTGGGCATTGCAAATAGCCACAATTTTAAAAGTGAAATATGTCTGTGATAGTGATTCAGCAAGATATCCTTTTGAGCAAGAAATGGGAGTTGGACTCTGCTGTTTTCATTGGTTACAATACTCCTCCTAATAAAAAAAAGTCTGTAAATTGCAAGACATACATACGAATTGGGACATATTTCCAAGGCTTCTGAAGCCGAGCTGTGAGTTTCTGGGGCAGCCCTTCTCAGGACAGAAAAACATCCCATAGGTGCTGGGAGCTTTTCAGTTACGTAGTGCGCCGACTAACACGTAGAGCCTTAGAGTTTCCCTGAGCTGGTAGGTGGAGGAGGCAGCCTCACAGTTTTGGGGTGGCTGGATGACAATTTTGAAAGCTCATCATCATAGGGTATATTGATATCACCTGGGAGGGCTTTTGTCCTCTGCAAATGTGCAGTTGCTGCTACTGGCTTGTTAATGAATCTTAAATGTAAATAGTCTGCTCTCCCCGGTGAGAAATCCGACATGATCTTCCCAGCTGAGCCCAGGGCTCAGCACTTCTTCCTACAACTACCTCAAAGTGGGAGGCTTAAGCACTCCCAAGCCAGGGGCAGGTGCCACCCCATTTAAGTCAAATGTTCCCAGCTCCCATGCTGGCACTGGTCGTGCCTTCATGGGAACACAGGGGGTTGGTGGGGTTTGTTTGTCCCGGGCACTGCCAGAGCTAAGGCCGGCCCTGACAAAAACTCTAATCTCCACTTGACTACTGCTCAACCCTACTCCTTGGCCGTCCTCTCTACTTCTTCCTCTCTCTAGGCAAATCCCTCACCTTTGCTACCTGCCCTCTCTAAAACCTACCCAGAACCTCTCTCACTTATAACTACCAACAATATGGCTCTCCATGTGCAAATGCTCCCTTTTCATGTTCCTTCTACTAGTCAAAGCTATCTATGGTCTTGCTCGTCTGTACCTGTATGATTGTATCTCAGTTTAATCACCAGCTCGCTCCCTCCGATCCTCCTGCAACCAACCTCACTATCCATACCCTTCCTGTGCCTGGTCATGGTTCCATTCTTGTAATTTCGTTTATTTAAATAGTACTCCTCTTTGGTTTGAAGCCCTTAGGTTAATGTTACCTTTTTATGACACAGGTTTTCGCATATATTTATTTTTCTGGTACTTTTTTTCCTGGCATATGTTCTGCTTGTTTAGATCCTCATAAACTGCCTCACCACTTGTTCTCACATTTGTGCTAATGTTCAGGCACCTTTCGTGGGAATGCCTACGCCCTCTGTAAATGTGTTATTGTAACTAATTTCTGATTGAAACTGACTTCCCTGTTTTTCAAATAAATACAAATATAAGCACAAAATTGTGCCAAAGGGCGATACAACATCACACAGAGTTGGCGATCAGACTGTAAAATTCCCTATATGGATTGTATATTGAATCCATATATCTGCTTCGTATAATGGCGACTAGTCTAAATGTGAAGTTTGGCTCCATAACTTATTTTTGATAAAAGGTAGCTTTTGTGAGACAAAGAAAGGTCAAAAATGCAGACATAGAAACTATGTCATTTCCCCTGAACCAATCAGCCCAGGGAAAGGAGGGGACACTGGGAGACTGCCCTATCCCATCAGAGGGGTAGGTCCAGAGTACTCCCCCCCATGTTGTAAAACCGATGATGTCATTCTGGCTATTTGAGGGGGAGACAGGGGACACAAGGGACAATCCACGGACAGTCCACAATCCAGAATCCACTGACAAGCCATCCAGATTCAGACTTAAAACCAGATCCAGAGGCAGCTGATCCCATCCAGGCAGAACCATTCATCCAGATCCATGCACACACAGAAATCCAGGGAGAAAGGAGGAAAGGCAGCTGATCCCATCTAGGGAAGCCCAGTGACCAAACCCTGCCTAGCTTTCCCGCATCACACCCAGGAGAGCCCCGCTGTCCCAGTGACCAGATCTCTTGGCCCCGCTGTCCAGAGACCTCGCTGGCTGTCCAGATTCCCAAACCCAAGCTTGCATTGTAAGTATTACATCACCCAGTCCCCAAACTCTTTTGACCCTTGCATCCTATTCAAATCCCATTGAGATCCCAGTCAAATTCCAAATTGCCGGTATCATCTGTTTGCTTTTCCATGGAAGAATCTGTGTTAGTCTATGTCCGCTAGCATATTCCTATCATACTTCTTTCAGTTATCTGTGTAGGACCCTAGTATCATTTGAAGTAAATCAATTAATTTCCTCGGTGAAAATTCACGTTCATTATTGTTGCCCTTCGAATTCAACAATTTTGTTGAGTGTTTTTACTAATTATAGCCATTAAAATATAGTCTCTACAGAGATAGTCCAGTGCAACACAAACCGAATTTGCATGTGTAGTGTGCTTTTCTATAAATTCTGATTTGCATTTTCCCATAGAAAAACCCAAATTATCATCCTATTAAGAGTAATCCCTTTCCCTCAGAATCCTATCTGTTGGGTGCCTGTGTTTCTGATCCTAAAAACTATTTCCGATTTTGACAGTTCAGCCCTTCTCTGTGGCTGCCTGTCATCACAAGTTCTGTGTAGAATAGAATGTCCATTCCGCCGCGTGGTTTTTCTTTTGCATTGTTTTCTTCCCAAAATCGATTTTCTCACCTGTGTTCACATTGCCTTGGTGCCCTGTTCAGTAGTCTGTAGGCTTCCTTGTCTCTGAAGTGCAGCCACTCAAATTTCTGTCCTAACTTTCCCACTGCAATTATAAACTGATGTACAAGTAAGAGGTAAAATCAGAGTATGCCATTTTGCTCCTAAATAAGGTTTTTGTTTTCGTTTCTGTCCTCCCATCTTGGGGTAGTGGACTGGATTCAAAATTCAATTTTTCCCTCTTCATACTGACTCTGCGCCACTTCTTTCCATCCACAACGAATTTAGTAATCAAGTGTTTGGGGGAAGTGTTACAAGGGGAGATCATAACCTGTGTGGTCTCTGTTATTTTTAAGAAAATCGATTTTGCTTCTTTTTTCTATTAAAGGTTTATGTAGATTATGTTAGGAGTTTGAAGTAACTGTATTGTGGGATTCTGGCATTTGTACTGCCGTACAGTGGTGGCTGCTGCCCTATTATCTGATTTTGTTCTTATTTTCCCTTGACTCCTTAATGTAATAAAGTGTTCATTGTTACACACCGGCCTGGTTCATAGTCCATTGCCACACGGGATGTTTGTTAAGGTTGGTGTGAGACGATTTGGGGGCCTTCTCAAGAAATAACGCAGGGTTCAAATAAAATTAAAAAGCATTTTTATTGTGCGCTATATTCATTGTCAGTGGAAGAAGTCCCTGGCTGGAGTGTGCCGTGTTATAAAACCATTACAAATATCACACCGTTTTTTGGGAAGGCTGTTCATGGGGACACAGATTTAAGAAGGGCTGCTGCTGATGTTACTTTTGCCTATCACCTTGTAAAGCACAACCTCAGGTTTAGATCAATGGACTGTGCATCCTCATTGATAAGGAAATTGTATGATGGGGAGTTTACCTGTGCCTGCACAAAAGCAGAAGTCTTAGTATCCAAAGTGCTGGCGCCTTTAGCTATGGAGGATCTCAAGCGTGATTTCAGTAACGTTACCTGTCTATCAGCTTCGGTTGATGCTTTGAACAGAAAAGAGGAGACGCTCATCCCAATTGTACTCCGATATTTCCAGGACCTTGAGGGGGTTAAAGTTAAGATTTTAGAGTTCACCTCTGTCCCTGGGGAAACCTCATTAATATTATTTGGGGAACAGCTTCAAGCACTGGAGAAAAATAATCTGAGGGGAAAGGTATTTGCCTTTTGTGCGGATAACACAAACATTGGTGGGAAAGCAAGAGCTGGGAAAATAAATGTTTTTTGTAAGTTGAAGGAGGCAATCCGTGAAGATAAACTAATTGGTGTGGAGTGTGCAGCACAAATTGTGCATAATGCAGTGCAAACTGCTGCTAATGGGCTCCTCTTGGAGGACAGAGAATCCTTCATATTAAAAATGTATAAATACATCCCAGTGACCAGATCGTTTGGCCCGCTGTCCAGAGACCGCGCTGGCTGTCCAGATTCCCAAACCCAACCTTACATTGTAATTATGACAACACCCAGTCCCCAAACTGCATATCCTGCTCTTTTGACCCTTGCATCCTATTGAAATCCCATTGAAATCCCATTGAAATCCCAAATTTCCGGTATCATTTGTTTGCTTTTCCATAGAATAATCTGTTTAAGTCTATGGGCCTCATTACAAGGCTGGAGGCAGCCATGGAGCTATTCGCTCCATGGCTGCCTCCAAAACCCTACCGACTCCTCCCTGGTGAATGGAGCAATTACCAGTCCATTCCAAGGTTGGCGGGACCGGTAATTCCCCATTCACCAGGGCCTTTCCCCATTCCCATTTCAGCCCCCATAGGGCTCAATGGGAATGGGGAAGGTGCTAATAACGGTACCGCAAATTGTGGTACCGTTATTAGCTCCAGAGTGCCTTTGCGGGTCCCGTCCTTAACGCATGTAAAAACCAGGCGTTAAGGTAGGACCCGCAAAGGGAACTCGTAGTAGGGCAGTAAGGGATTACCGGCACCAGTGCCCTTACCGGTGCCGGTAATCCCTTACCGACCGCCTCGTAATGAGGCCCTATGTCCGCTAGTATATTCCTATCATACTTCTTTCAGTTATCTGTGTAACTCCCTAGTATCATTTGAAGTAATTCAATTAATTTTACCAGTGATAATTCACGTTCATTATTGGTGCCCTTCAAAAGCAACAATTTTGTCGATTGTTTTTACTAATTATAGCCATTAAAATATAGTCTCTACAGAGATAGTCCAGTGCAACAGAAAACGAATTTGCATGTGTAGTGTGCTTTTCTATAAATTCCGATTTGTATTTTTCCCATAGAAAACCCCCAAATGTCATCCTATTAAGAGTAATCTCTTTCCCTCAGAATCCTGTTAGGTGCCTGTGTTTCTGATCCTAAAAACTGATTTCCGATTTTGACAGTTCAGCCCTTCTCTGTGGCTGCCTGTCATCACAAGTTCTGTGTAGAAAAGAATTGCCATTCTGCCGCATGGGTTTTCTTTTGTATTGTTTTCTTCCCAAAATTGATTTTCTCACCTGTGTTCACATTGCCTTTGTGCCCTGCTCAGTAGTCTGTAGACTTCCTTGTCTCTTAAGCACAGCCACTCAAATTTCTGTCGTAACTATCCCACTGCAATTGTAAACTGATGTATAAGTAAAAAGTAAAATCAGAGTATGCCAATTTGCTCCTAAATAAGGTTTTTGTTTTCGTTTCTGTCCTCCCATCTTGGGGTAGTGGACTGGATTCAAAATTCAATTTTTCCCTCTTCATACTGACTCTGTGCCACTTCTTTCCATCCACAACAATTTAGTTATCAAGTGTTTGGGGGAAGTGTTGCAAGGGGAGATCATAACCTGTGTGGTCTCTGTTATTTTTAAGAAAATCGATTTTGCTTCTGTTTTCTATTAAAGGTTTATGTAGATTATGTTAGGAGTTTGAAGTAACTGTATTGTGGGATTCTGCAATTTGTACTGCCATACAATGGTGGCTGCTGCCCTATTATCTGATTTTGTTCTGATTTTTCCTTGACTCCTTAATGTAATAAATTGTTCATTGTTACACACCGGCCTGGTTCATAGTCCATTGCGACACGGGATGTGTGTTAAGGTTGGTGTGAGATGGTTTGGGGGCCTTCTCAAGAAATAACGCAGGGTTCAAATAAAATTAAAAAGCATTTTTATTGTGCGCTACATTCATTGTCAGTGGAAGAAGTCCCTGGTTGGAGTGTGCCGTGTTATAAAACCATTACAAATATCACACCGTTTTTTGAGAAGGCTGTTCATGGGGACACAGATTTAAGAAGGGCTGCTGCTGATGTTACTTTTGCCTATCACCTTGAAAAGCACAACCTCAGGTTTAGATCAATGGACTGTGCATCCTCATTGATAAGGAAATTGTATGATGGGGAGTTTACCTGTGCCTGTACAAAAGCAGAAGCATTAATATCCAAAGTGCTGGCGCCTTTAGCTATGGAGGATCTCAAGCGTGATTTCAGTAACGTTACCTGTCTATCAGCTTTGGTTGATGCTTCGAACAGAAAAGAGGTGAAGCTCATCCCAATTGTACTCCGATATTTCCAGGACCTTGAGTGGGTTAAAGTTAAGATTTTAGAGTTCACCTCTGTCCCTGGGGAAACCTCATTAATATTATTTGGGGAACAGCTTAAAGCACTGGTGAAAAATAATCTGAGGGGAAAGGCATTTGCCTTTTTGTGCGGATAACACAAACTTTGGTGGGAAAGCAAGAGCTGGGAAAATAAATGTTTTTTTGTAAGTTGAAGGAGGCAATCCGTGAAGATAAACTAATTGGTGTGGGCTGTGCAGCACAAATTGTGCATAATGCAGTGCAAACTGCTGCTAATGGGCTCCCCTTGGACAGAGAGTCCTTCATATTAAAAATGCATAAATAATTCCACATCTATACTGTTAGAACAGAACAATTGAAGGAACTTTGGGAATTTGTGGAGATAGAATATCAGAGCCTCCTTTGTACCAGTACCACATGCTGGCTGTCCCTCTTACCAGCTCTTGGCAGGGTGCTCCAAATATACTAGACTCTGAAGTCTTACTTTTTCTCACAAGAAAAAGCCTCTACAGCAATTATCAAGTTTTTGAAGAACCCTATTGGTGAGGCGTGTCTCTGTTTTCTGCAGAACAAGCTCATCATTTTTAATGATACGTTTAAGGTTTTAGAAAACCAAAATTCAAATGCTATTGATGTTGGCCAAAGGTTGATGAGACAAAGAAAAAATGATAGGGCGGCGTGATGCATATTTTTGAGCAATAAAGTGTAAGGGCTCCTAAACGCCCTGCGTGAACAAGGGCAACTAAAGGAAACCCAATTCAATGACTAGGTGTATTCATTTTATGACCGCTGTGTGAATTACCTTGAGAATAGGGGGCACATTTCTCAGAACTGAACACTTTTTCCTGGGTCCTCCTAAATAGTGTCCCTGTTTGTGAAGATGTGGAGGGCTCCCTACAATTTGTGCAGTCTACATCGGGAAGACTCAAACTGGATGACACAGATCTTTTTGATGAGCTGAGCTGTGTAAGGAATTACCAGGTTTCAGACTGGCCTAGTGGAAGGAGCAGAAAAAGTCTGCAGATGAACGGTGGGTGGAGGTTTTCACCCATTTTTCAAAGCAGAACATTACAATGATAAACTTGAGCACAATGGTTCAGTTTTCTTTGTGTTTTCCCGGCACAAATGCACCAGTGGAAAGAATCTTTTCCATAATGAACAATACATGGACATATGAAAGAAACCGAATGGACATTGACACTTTGAAATCCCTGTTAGTTACTAGGTTACATTTCAGCCTGAGCTGCTCTGAGTTCCAAAGTAGACTACAGAAGGCCAAAATGGTGCTACCCAGAATTCATTCATCAGCAAAGTACTCTGAGAAGAAATAAAACATGTACAGCAATTATTTCTTTCATTTCATCTTCACTGTTTTTTTCATTCTTTGCAATACAGGCATGGTTCTTTTGATCACCAAAAACCTTGTCTGGTGAAATAATTCCACACAATAAAGATTGCCATACGTCTGGGGGTGCATTACTTTTGTGCCATTCAATGATGCAAGGGGGTCGGCAGTTCTTAACAAAGTGTGTACAGTCATTCAGTATTTATTGTGGAAAGGCTTGCTTTAATTTCACATCGAAATATTGTTGGGTTGACAATAACCCCAGTCCACTGCAGTGCTTTACCTGTTCAGGTGGATCCGCAAGAATTCACTCTAAAAACACAAAAAAAGAGCCCCATAGTGGTTTCACAGGCATCTGTACATTAATCCAGTATTCAATAGGAATAATCTGCTGTGGCCGCTCCCAAACTCATTCATGTTGGTGACTGTCATAGGTCCTATGTTTGTAGTCCCTCTTTGTGTTTATAGCTGCTACCGATATGTAGTCCTACCTTTGTGTCGGTGACCACCGTGAAATTGTAGTCCTACTTCTATGTCGGTGACCTGTAAATGTTTTTTATTTTGAAAATCTGGTGACCCTACCTCAGCACAAAGTCCAGATGTGCACTGTGACGCTCACAGTGAGCTCTTTGTAATCCAAGACCTCCTCTACCAGCATATCCTTCCCAGTGTTAAAAAACCTAGGCGCGTGAATCCTCGAACTGAGAAGCAGCTGCCTTCTGCAGCTAAGAAGCAGGCCCACCAGCTGACACGAGAGAGGCATTAGAGGGTTAATTAGGTGTTTATGGATCTACTTTCTTCAGCCAATGCACATTTAAGCTGCTAAATTCAATACTTGGGCCTGTTTCCTGTCCACGCCCCCCATACTATCGAGTCACGTCCCTGGGGGGGCACCAGCCAGCTGTCTGGCGTGAATGAAAGGGGGCCTAACACATGCTGCACTCTATTGCTATGGCTTTCCAGTTACTGGCAACGGATGCCCGGCTCGAGGCAGATTTCATTTCCAACGGCTCCCTGTTGATGTTTTCCACAGGATGTCGGTTAGACGAGCCTGGGGTGGGAGTCGTTTAGAGAAAAGAACATTTCTCTAGGCGTTAAGAATGCTGCATAATTCTCTCAAATTGAGCCCTCGCGAGGATCAATGGGAGTCAGAACCTGAACAGAAGGGGTTAATTCGGCATGGTGAGAGCTGAGAGATCAAATCCAATTACACCAATCAGGGAGCAGGTCTATTGAAACTAGAGGCACTGGACCTGGCTTCCGTATAACCGAATCTTCATTCATCTTCTGTGGATTTGTCCTGCATTATGTTGGAATGCAAAGTGTGTCATGACATTTTGCGTGGCTCTCTTTCTTGTCCTCATGGCGATGGAAACTGGCCACGTGGGAATACGATGGCACGCGCTTTCCTGATCACTGCTATTGTTTGATTGGCGTCTTACAGCCCTGCACATTAGCACAAACTCCATCCACACTCCTTTTTCGCTTTTTTAACTGTACAGAACTTGTATGCGCGTTGTACATTTCTCCACCATTGCCACTCCTCTTCTGCCTCTTTTCTAGTCTCTGGCATACCAAGGTCTGCATATCCGTAGCAGGGGGACACAACCCCACTCTCTGGACGAGCCTTGGTACTTTTGGCCCACTAATGCGGTGACAGGTACATTCTAAAGAACTCCTAACATAACATAAACGTTACTTTGGCCAGAGCCCTTGGCGCCGTAGGGGACCCCTGCATTGGCACTGACAACCAGAGTTAGCCATGCATGGTGGCTTGAGGGAGAAAACAGGGAATGATGCTCAAGTGCCACCCACTGGCCACTTCAAGTATGGCACTGGATGAGCTTATGCTAGCTTAGCTTATGCATGACAACTCGTGGCTGGTCCAGTTCCTGCTAAGAGCAAACAGGCAATGGTGAACTATGACACTGGGCCTCATAACGGTCCGGCGGTAATCATGGCGGTGCTACCGGCGCGTTGCTGCCAGACCTGTAAACATTTACCGGCTCCTGACTTCCCGGTGCCACCAGGAGATTACAACTCCTGCGGCCCGGGAAGTCAGGTGCTGGCAAAATGTAAGTCCCCATTCCCTTACAGTCCCATAGGACTCTATGGGAGTGGGGACACAGAAGCACTGGCACTGAAGTATCGCCCAGTTACCTCAGGGTTCAGCGCGCGGTATAAAGAAACCAAACTAAACTAAAAGCATATTAGCATCTGTCAATAATTATTGCTCACAGTGCCTGCATGCTACACACGACCAATCGCCAAAATGGCAAAGTGTTGTCCAGATAGAAGGTGACGAAGCAGAGAAAAAGCTTGCATATCAAGAGAACAAGAGACACGTGCAAGGCAAAGGCAGGGTCGGCATTAGGCATAGGCGAAATGGGCAGTCGCCCAGGGCGACAAGCTAATATCATTTATACAGGGCGCATATCCTCTGCCACGCCAGCAAGAAGGAGCCTTTAAAAAGCTCCTTTGTGCTGGCACGGCAGCAGCTGTGGTGCCCTATGTACTATTAAAGGCTCCCCCATGCTGGTGGTGGTGGCGCCCTATGTAGGTGAAACGCCTCCCCTTCTCTCCCCCCCCCCCCATCGGAGGAGCTTTTCTGTTACAAATAGTGCCACTGCCACGCCAGCTCAGGGGAGCCTTTGAAGGGTTCTCATGAACTGGAGTGCCCTATGTAAGTGAAAAGATTCCCGCTCTCGTGCTGGTGCCAGGCGCTCCAGCATGGGAGCAGGGAGCTTTACAGTTGAATAGGGTACCAATGATATGCCAGCACGGGGCAGCTAAAGTCTTCGCCCAGCTGGCGTGGTGGGTGTGCCCTAATAAAGTGTTTGCGGGAAGTTTTTCTGTTTAATAGGGCACCGCTGCCACGCCAGCAGGGGGCGTGCTTTGAAAGGATTCAACGAGCTGGCGTGGTGGGGACACCCTATTTGAGTGAAAATCTTCCTGCTCCTGTGTTGGAGAGGGGAGCTTTTCACTGAAATAGGGCACTGCATTCAAAATAAAATACTCTGGGCTCCGAGGAGATCAGAGTTGAGTGTGATGGCTAAAAGCAAAGGGCATATTGGGAACATTATGTACCCAAAATGCTCTTTGCTTTTATGCAAATTGCATGTCTCGAATTTAAAATTGTGTGCAAGTCTGTGATAGTTATTCAGCAAGAACTCCTTTTCAGTGAATAATGGAAGTCGGACTCTGCGGGTTTCATTGGTCAGAATTCTCACCCTATCAACAAAGGTCTGTAAATTGTAAGGCATATATAACAATTTGGAAAACGTTTGAACAGGCTGGCTGCTTCTGCAGTCAGTCTCATGCCAAGTCTTCTGAAGCAGATGTGGGAGTTTCTTGGGTTTGCCCTGGTGCTCAGGAGAGGAAAGCCGCCTGTGGAGGTGCCAGCAGCTTTTCCTTTACGTAGGGTGTCTGGGGAGCCTCGAAGGGCTTCCCTGAGCTGGCATGGCACATTGGTGGAGAAAGCCTCAAATTTGTTTGGGGGCGAAGGGTGGCTGGATGACAGTTTTGAAAGCTAGTCATCATAGGGTATATTGATATCACCTGGGCAGGCTTGTCCTGTGCCACTGCATGTTTGCTGCAGCTGCCACATTAATGAACGTTTAAATGTAAATAGTTTGCTCGCCCAGATGAGAAATCTGACAGGATGTGCGTTGCACCCCTTTCCCATTGGAGCCCAGGGCGCTGGCACCGGCCGTACCTTCACAGGGGAGCAGGGAGGGAACCACATTTTGTTTCACCCGGTGTGCTGCCAGAGCTAAGGCTAGCCCTGGGCAAAGGTACGCTTGAATCCAGCATTCCAAAAGGAGAGATACCACCACCCATGTTCTTACCCACTCCAGGCACACCTGCAGTATCCCAGAGACAGTGGAGTGCCTGATTCCACTTACACCTTGAGGTTCTGGAAGTGGACCAACAAGGCAGTGTTGCTGCATTCGAGACAGAAGGACAAAGAATCTTTCAGACTCTCCCCGAAGAAAGGAACTCCGGCATGACCGACATACATGACTGACTTGACGAACCATTCAAGGATATAGCCATGAGGTTTGATACTCAAAACCTGACGAAACACTGTCTGAAAATCGACAACAAGAGGAGAAACGATGGACGAGTTTCTCACGAATCTCTGAAAAATGTCAGTCACACAACAACTGTGTGTTGTTCGACAACAATATGGACACAACACTCAAGAGCATCATATTGACACAAGGAGGCAAACCCTTTGCAGTGATGGTCAGCAAATACTGAAATAATCCTCAACACTCAGAGCAGAGTCCAACTACCAGAGATTTAAAAGCCCTGTCAAGAAGGCACCCTTCAGGCTGGCTTTTAGACCCTCTTTTAGTTTAGCCCCACTACTACTGTTAAGGGGGTGAACGTGCGCGCCACAAATACACCTGTTATGGTATGTTACATTCTTCAAATAGGAGTGTACTTACTTGTGACGTACCATGATTCTTTGCATTGCACTACCTATTGCTTAATTAAGGGTTGCCTCTCTTGGTTTTTACTCTGAAACAACATATGTTGTAATTTGGTGCATTATAAAATCTCATTAAAAGTAACATTTAAATAAAAGAAATACTAATGAGGTACTAGTATTAGAGCGCAGAAATCCGGCCCTGGAAGAAGCTTTGACTCTGGCCCACAGCATCAATATGCAGGAAAACACCCCTTTCCAGAAACAGGAGAAAGGGCCCACCATGGTGACCGAAGTGTGCAACAAGACAGGAAGGCACAGCACAAGCAGGCAGAGAGAAGCAAAGAACAAAGTGGCATGAGCGGTGCGTGTTACAGGTGCAGAAAACTGTCGTAGCGGGTGTCCCCACTTCCCCCGTGGTGGGGGGGCCCGCACATGTCCTGGGAGGGGGCCACTCAGACAAAAAAAATGTAAAAATAATTTACATTAATTTTAAAATAGAAAAAAAGAAATAGTTTCTTTTTGAAGTCACTCTTCCTTCATTAAGAAATTATTTCTGTTAAGGATACTATTTCTTTACGAAGTCCGAGGGCTCCCCCACCTCATGACATGGAAGTCTACAGGCTTGAGTCCTCCATGTCGTGGGGCGGGGGAGTCCTATGACTTAAAAAAGAAACAGTTTTTGTTTGAAGTCACTCTGCCTTCATAAAGAAATGTCTGTTCTGGTTCGGTCCTTTAATGGAAATAATGGGCCTCATTACAACTCTGGCGGTAGCCGTGCTGTTAAAAAAGGCACGGCTGCCGCCGGATTTGCATTTTTTCCAGCACCCGTGAATGGGCAAGAACCGGGTCATGCCGAGTTAGAAAATTGCCCATTTTCGGGTGCCGGAATCAAGGGCCTCCCGATCCCCATTCTGCCCCGTAGGGCTGAATGGGGATGGGGACGTCGGATGCACCAGCACATTCAGAGTTGTGCCGGTGCATCCGACGTGCTCTGCTCGCAGGTTCCGTTACACCCGCCAGGAAAAATCTGGCGGGTGAAACAGTTCCCGCGAGCAGAGCCCGTAGTATGGCAGTACCGGCATGCTTACCGGTACCGTACTTCCCAGACCACCATGCTCGTAATGAGGGCCAATGTCTTTATGAAGTCAGGTTGACTTAAAAAAGAAAGCATTTCTTTTTGAAGTAATGGGGCTCCTTCCCACCCCATGACACCGAGGTCTCCAGATCCTCTGCAGATGATGGGAAAAAAGCATTCCAGTCTGCTGCAGGGAGCTGAAGGTCTCGTTCTCTGGACCAACAGATTAAACGTAAGAAAATTGATTTTCTTTAAATGTATGTGCGTGCATGTAAGTGTGTGTGTATACGTATAAAATGTGATGCGCATTAAGGAGTGAGTGCCTGATGGGGCTTGGGTATGCCTGTGTGAGTGTATGGTGAAAGGGTGCACACTTAAATATATGGCGGCTGGGTGTGCTTGTGTGTGTGTTTATGTGTATGGTGAATGGTGTGTGTGCTTGTGTTCAGGGGCTTAACAAAACTTAAATTTCAGGGGGTGCTAACACTTCAAATTTTGGGAGAGGTGCTAACTTCACAGGCCGTGGGGAGGATAAACTTATTTGTGTGGGGGCACCTAACTTCTTTACACATTCTAATGAGAATATTCTAGTGCAGCTTCAATGTTACAAGCAGTTAACTCTCTCCTTTAAGTCTGAAAGCACACACTTATGAACGGCTGTCAGAATCAGCAGGCTCCTGTCCCCTCTCCATCCTTCCAATCACTCCCCTGACATGCAAGTACTAAACCCACATCACGATTTCAATTGCCTAAAAACTAACAGTGAAATGCATTATGTTAGTAATTGCCAGGCCTTTGCTAACGAGGAAACACAGGCGCCGTTTAACATCTGTGTCCTGTTCTGTCCGGCAACGGCATTGTAGGTCAGTCAGGTCGAGTCAACATAGCCCAATATTTCAGGGGTTGGGGGAGAGAGATGAAGCCCAGTCAGATCAATGATGCTGTGCCACTGCTTATGTTTAATGCCATGAATACATATTGGTTATCTTCATTACTTGAATCCCCATTCTTCCTCATCCCAGTACTTGTGTATGAGGCACATCCCAGTACTTTGCCTCATACACAAGTACTGGGGTGAGGTAGTGGGACATGGAGGTAATGTCTGGCTTAGTTACCTGTATTCTTCATTACTCCTAGCCCCACTCTTCCTCGTCCTAGTACTTACCTATGAGGGCAGATGCCTCACACGTCAGCACTGGTACAAGGATGAGGGAACTGGAGGTAATTCTGGGCTGATATGCTGATTTTGGGGGTTAGGGCAGGTGGTAGGAGAGAGAGGGAATGTGAGGGGAGGTTGGGGATTCTGCGATAAATCGTAATGGTAATCCATCTCCAGGCAAAGCAGGCATTATATATGGTATCAGTGGCTAGAAAGGGCTTCACTCGTAGATGGACAGCTTCTGACACGAGCGGTTCCGCATCCCTTTCAATGCTAGTACTGAGACGGCATTAGAAGACATGACCTACACGTGTGGGAAAAGAGTAGAGAGAGAAAATAGTACAGCCCTGAAGATGGTGTCTTATTACACCGAAATGCATTGGCAAATGTACATACAATAGACCTTTGGCATTTTATTTTCGCCTCACTACTCGCCACGAGAAAAAGATTGTTGACACAGGAATGTGCATTAAACAGTTGCTGGAGTTTTCATAAGTTTCATTGTATTGTGTTCAAATGGAGACAAAAGAATTTCCCTGACTAAGAAAGAACGCAAATGTTGAAAAAAACTCAAAATAATAAATCAAATTAATCACTGCGGCTCCGATTGCAGCCAACTGAGAGCACCAGATCTAATGAGGTGGTCTCACCTCATTTATTTGCTACATTAGTGGCTTTTTTAACTGGGCATCTCTGATAAAGTAGTCCTGCTAAGTCTAATTACCTGACTAGACTGGCATTTGGGTGCTGCCAGTCTAGCTGTTTCTTGCTGTGGCATTGAATATATTTCTGGGCATTACCTGACTAGACTGGCATTTGGGTGCTGCCAGTCTAGTCATTTCCTACTGTGGCATTGTATATTCTTCTCGGCATCTGTGACAAAACAACCATGATAATTGTTATTGCTTCGACTGGCATTTTGGTGCAACCAGTCTAGGTATGTCTAAATGTGGCTTGGCATGCTTTACTGTAATATGTTATTACGTGTCTAGACTGGTCTGTACTGGGCAGCCAGTTGAACATGTTGTCATTGTGCCATGGCATTTTTAATAGCTAAGCATTAGTAAGTGTGCTGTATAATGCATTAATACACACGTATTTATTTTGTTTAAAAATATCTACGCGCTGTGGGATCCACGACGCTGGACTTTGCACCCATCCACTGCATTTGAAGCGCACAACGAGTGTCCCTCTCGGATCCACAGAAGGGCTTATTGTTGCGCTCAGCATCATCCATTTCGACTACATGCGGTGCGGCTACAGAGAAGGGGAGTACCACTGTGGCTTGCCTGTGATACGGATTGGATTTTTGCTGCATCGGAGGACGCGGGAAATTTCCATCTGCTCAGGTAGGACCACGTAGTTTCTCCGCCTCTGTTTTTATTTGTGGCCGACGCCTATTGGATGATAGGTAAGGATATAACAGCACTTAAACAGTACTACTGAATGTGCTAGAGAGCTAACACTGTTTAATGTTGAAAAGGCACACTGCGTATCTAGACAGCACAGTGCACATATACTATGGCATCATAACAGGAAAGGGAGAACCTGAGAAAAACACAAGCTGCTTCACTTTTGTGTGAGAAACAACCCGTGAACAAACCTACACCACAGGTGGCAATCCTGGACTTACAATCCAACAATGAAGTCAGACTGCTTAGAGAACTGGAGAAACTTAAGTGCCGTGAGATCAGCAAGTGGTGGGAGGAACACTCCCTCCAAAACTATATCAACGTTGGACACATCCCGAGAGGCCTGCGAATCCTTACCACACCCACCTTCGAAGAACAAGATCCAGCCATGCTGCAGGAATGGGGCAAATCCAGTAACACATGCTCAGTAACTTTTCTGAACATATTGATCAAATATGCCCGCATGGATCGACACAAGATATTGGCTAAGATCCAGAACATAGAGGAGGAACTGGAGAAGCTTGATCCAACTGAGGAGGGTAAGTCCCTTCGAATCAGCATGGAAAATGGTTATAAAACAAAGGAGGAAGATATCAAATTACGAAAACAAAGGAAATTCATCAAGGACAAACAAGACTACGAGCAGGGAAGAGTACTGACTTTTGCAAAACGCTTTGACACTTTGCGCCAGAAGCTCCCCAAACTAACATCCAGTACTACTGATGATATGCCTACTGATGTATCTTCCTCTGATGTTGACACCACTGAGAGTGAGGGTGAACAGCCCTCCAGGAAGCTTAATTTTTTAGAGGAGATGAGACTGTTAGGTATGGAGGGCAGATTAAACAGTGGCAAGAAAACCAGAGGCCGAGGAAGATGAAAATCCTCGGGCCAAAGAAGCCGAAAAAAACAAGGAGGGGAAGACATAGCATCTACATCAAGCGCGGACAAATCGGAGAGATTAACATGCTCTGGAGCGAAGAAATAACTCACATGACCACCAATTTATCGGACATGTCTATCATCAATTTGTCCACCCACCACCTTACTGCTGAGGAAACTAACGTACTGCAAATGGGCCTCAACTTTTGCCCCTCGTCAAGATATGACTATGCTGAAACTCGAATAGACTTCGCTAAATACATGCGCAAAGTAAGATTGAAAAAATTATTTGCCATGTATCCACCCAAACCCAAACCTAAATCTAATCTCCAGTGAGGTACCAACGTTTCTATACAAGATACGCTTACCTTGAGGGATTTGGATCATCTAGAAACCGAAGGGGACAGAGTCGCCGATGTTTGGGACCAAGAATCTGCCTCAATGTATGTTGATACTGCTTAGTCGGGGAAGACTCAACTCAAAGCTAAATCTCGTTTCAACCCTGTATTTAATCCAGGAGGACATGTTGAGGCTTTTCAAGACTTAGTTGTCCATGACTTAAAAAAAATCAGGAAGAAATGGGTGCCTCTTAAAAAGAATCTCACTCCATCACAACAATGCACCATTGATCGATTGAGTGCCATGACGGAGCTTATCATCAAACCATCAGATAAAGGAATGAACATCGTCCTCATGAATCGTGATGATTATATTAAAGAGGCCCACAGACAACTGTTGAATAAGGACTGCTATGCTAAATTAACTGAAGATCCATCTGAAACCATGAGCAGTAAATTAGACCATCTTTTACAGACATGGAAAGTGAAAGATCTGTTGGATGAGGACATTTGTTCTTATTTACATCCCAAGTTCCCGGTTATTCCGACTATTTATTTTCTGCCCAAAGTACATAAGAGTCTTACCAAACCACCGGGCAGACCTATAGTCACACAATGCGGGGCTTTGTTAGAAAATACCTCGAGATTAATAGACGAGACTGGTGTCTTTTGTCACTACTCTACCGTCATATCTCAGGGACACCAAAGACTTTCTTAGCCGCATAGAAGGAACACCATGGGAATCTACCTATTTACTAATGACACTTGATGTAGTCTCTCTCTACACATCTATCAGACATACAAAAGGTCTCAAAGCTTGTGAATATTTTTGCATACCAGATCCTTGAATTACCTTCAACATTCACAAATGATACTTGAAATGATTTCACTTTGTTTGAGTACTAATTGTTTTCTCTTTAACAAGCAGTTCTTCATGCAATTACAAGGTACTGCCATGGGCTCTACATCCGACCCCTCTTATGCTAATTTGTTGATGGGCTGGTGGGAGAAATTTGTGGTATGGCATCCTAGAAACAGTCAATACACATCTAAGATCGCCCTTTGGCTGAGATACATAGATGACTTGTTTGTTATCTAGGAAGGAACCAGTACAGAATGTCTGGACTTTGTTACAGTTCTTAACATCAATGATCTTAATCTACAATTCACTGAGAGCCACAGCAAGACTGTTATCACATACTTGGATATTCTTGTTACTGGGCTCAAGGTGAATTGATCACCAGTCTGTACAGAAAACCTACGAGTTCCAATATCCCACTCCATGCCAAGAGCAACCACCCCACAGCCCTTAAATGGAGTATCCCTTATGGGGAGTTCATTCGCATACGCAGAAACTGTTCTAAGATTGAAACTTTTGACTGCAAATGTGCCCTCATAGCAAATAAATTTAAGCAATGTGGATACCCCAAGAAAGTATTGGAGAGGGCTTTTCAGAAATCCAGAGACACAGATTGCTCCCTACTACTAGTAACAGACACTTCGGAACATAGTACCACAGACACCAGCGAGACAAGGCTCATTTTGACCTATGGAGAAGGCTCTCACAATATTCGACTAGTCATGCAACGACATTGGCATATCCTTAAATCAGATGAACACTTAAATACCATTTTGGATGATCGCATTAACATTACTTTTCGCAGATCCACCTCATTTAAGGATACTTTAGTTCCAAGTTTTATGAGGCCGATTGATAATGCATCGACTAATGGATGGTTGAACACCAAACCATCAGGCTTCTATAAGTGTTCTAAATGTAAAGCCTGTACTTACGCTGTCAATAAGACATGTTACACACATCCTATTTTGGGCAACAATATTAAGATCTCGTCCAGAATAACTTGTGACACTGATCATGTAGTTTATGTTTTGAATTGTCCTTGCAACATGTGGTATGTGGGCAGTACGAAAGATAAATTGAGACTGAGAATGCTTCAACACATTAGAGCCATAAGAAATGTAGACTCCAACTATCCGATGGCTCTGCATTTTTGGTCCAAACATGGCAGTAAACTGGAGGTCTTTTCCTTCTTTGGCATTCGAACAGTGCCCAAATCACCCAGAGGTGGCAACCGGGAGCTATTGTTGAGACAATTAGAAACAAAATCCATTTTGGACCTTGAGACCAAAAAACCGAGGGGCATACGTTTTTAGGTACCTAATATTATATATTTTTTGAATTTCTCCTTATATTTTTGGCCCCTTTTTCCGCTCTTTGATGACCCTTCTATTGTCCGACATAATATTAACTTGGCCTCAGCCACCATGTACATTTCTCTTTCTTCTGTTGTATATCACTGGTTGTTTTCTTATGAGATTGTGAAGCTCAACTTGTGTATGTTTGTTTTAGCATGATTACTAGGAGGGTTGTTCTTAAATATTTTTCTTAAATATTTATCATTATGATGAGCATTTTTACACAGAATCTTTTTAGGACTTCTTATGCTTTTTTTACTCTATCCCCTCGCCTCATCTCACCCGCCTTTTATTTGTTGGTGGTTGATATTTCTTTCCTTGTAGATACAGTTTCTGACCTTTAGGTTACACAGCTATGGTACATCTTTATCTGTGTCCATTGAGTCTAATTTATCTATTGACATGATTAAGCTAATGAATATCATGTGTTGATATGCAGCAGAAGGCACTCTGTCATAGCAGTTTTTCGATTCAGATTGATATGTTTAATTGTTTACATGCACTTAGCACTTTATTCTTGATACATTTGTTGTCTATTCTCCAGTTGTCCATGTATGCACTTTTTTATGCTTTGTATTTTACCACAGAGATATGAGTATTTTTTAACATTTTGATACCATGTTATTTTTACTATTTTGTGATTTTTTAATTGTTCTCTGGTAGTTAATTGAATGGTTTTATGATAAACGAAACATTCTATTTTTGTAATATATTAGTGCATACATGGACGTAGAGCACTATGCACATTATTATAACTGTTGAGAGGACAACCTTTCTCTTCCCCCCTCTTTTCCCTGGCTGCTAAGCACTATGCACCTTTTTTGCTGCTAAGCACTATGCACTTTATACTGTTATCATACTGTATCACCTTGTCTGCCATATCCATCATGCATATCAGTATCCAGATTAATATGACGTTGTGTCGATGTATTTATGTGGTATGAGGTGACTATTTGGCATGTTTTTACAATGATTAGTAAATTACACGGTTGAGATCTGCATTGCAGAATTGAGTTGAGGAAATGGCTGTGTTATAGCGGGTGTGCAGTTTTTTGCAAAGGCGGGGTATTCACATGTTTGGTGTTTTTCTGGCTAGGCTTCTTCTATTTAAATATTTTATTTTTTATTCTTTAGAGGCCAGTAGTAGCCAGTATCGCCAACATGTCTATTTAAATTTGGAGGCTTCTAATTGGCTGATGCATTGTTTTGTCATTTATACTTATGCTCATATATTTAACTATGTAGCAGCCTTAGATGCATGATATTTTCGATATGCACGGCTGTATTTACAGCGCGGTGCTTTCATCTCTGTCTATTTTTCCTCCTCCCGCCATTTTTCCCGCTTGTTACGCCTTTTCCACCTCAGTTTATGGAATTGTAGTGTCCATGAACTCGCTTTAATATTTTGAACTACACAGTACTTCGACAATGTTTTAATGACTGTGGAGTGTATTTGACTTTGTTAGTACACTTGATACTGAGGTGTTTCACACCGTTGTAACATGGCCGCCACAAATCCACTAAACACTACCTACATGTGGATGGGGACATTCTATGTTGTTGTACCATAGAGTATGTTAAGCATTTTTAAGGAGTCCTTTCTCTGTGTCATTCCCTACCTATGTGAACAAGCGGTCAGAATACCGTGAAACACGTCGTCTGCCATCCAGGTTTTCCCTTCTGTTGCACCTTTACAATAAAGATATTTTTGTGCTGTCTGGACCTGCTGTCATGCCTTTTCCTTGCTGAGACTGGATGTCCATTTCCCAGCTGTGCTCGGGAGTGCAACCCGCCAGATTTGCCCTGTTCCACGGCATTTTTTTGTTTGAAAAAAAAAAAATATATATATATATATTCTCCTAGTACAGTGTGCGGTGTACCCCTGAAGCAGCACTTTTGTGTGTATTGCGCAAGCGTGGTAATCTAGGCCAGCCCAGAGTGTGGCGCGACCTGTGATTTGTTGCCGTGCTGGGGGGGGGGGGCTCAGCATGGCTCGCAGGGGGGGGCCCACATTCTGTGTTACATCACTGGCGCAGAACCCATGGGCGCATTTTGAGTGGTGCCAGCTGCCCAGCCAGGCAGAAGATATGCTTAAAATGTGCCGAGATAGAACACTATCGCATATGACGCAATTGATGTTTAGGAGATAAAAGTGAAGAAAGCACTGGATTGCCATAGAGATGGCCCTAAGCAAAGAAAATGTGGGGCAAGCCCGGAAAACTAAGAAGCAGCACTGTGACGTGATTGTAGATGAAAGAAAGATCAGGATGCCAGTGAATTCGGGGGCAGACCTGACAATCATCTACTAAGAAATGCATAAGGAATGGCAACGCAGAACCCTTCCTCTTAAGGGTTTGATAAATCAGATGATGTCAAAATGGCCACCTGACAGGACGCGGGGAGGGTAATCAATACTTTCCATAAAAGATGCCTATGCCATGCCTTTATGTCACTGACCCAGGCGTTTAATATTTTTCTTTAAATCCCATCAGACTTTTGTTGAGAGATTCTCCATGAACATTTGGCAGTGCTTGTGGGTGAGTCGCAAAACGGGTTTGTGGCATGAGAATTGCTGAGCCCTGCATTTCTGGGTCTACTCAGGTTAGTATGGGAAGGCTCTTTGGCCGCCATGTTTCGGAAACGCTGGTTCTAGACGGTTGGTACAATGGGACTTTCATTGGGGACAGGGTGTTCATCATGGGGTGAAGGACCAACGCCCCTCGCCTGAGGAAGCGGGAACAGAAGTCGACACAGCTTAAATAGGATCCGCTTCGTCACGTGATATCTGAAGGGTATGAGGACAAAAACACAAGGTTCGTTTTTGGACTGGGGAGGTGGGAACATAATACCGGAAGGCGTACGTAGGACTCTTCGGAGATATAGGGTTGAGCGTCTTTAGGGGTGTAAGGGCAGCCATCATGGAGGGTGAATGGAGTTCGATGTGTCGGCAGGTTAGGATGGGATGCAGTTGGTTTTGGTTCAAGATTGCGACGTAAATAAACCTGCGCATTCCCTGAAATCTAATCTGGCTCATATTCTGTTGAGTTAATAAGAACTATGGGGAGATAACAAGTGTTTTCTGTACAAAACTGAAATCATTCCAGGAAATTGCAAAGTTACACAATTGCATTGAAGGGATACGTCAGATGAAAAATCCTATTCAGTCATAGAAAGACAAAAGGGAACATTGACATTGCGAAGAACTGATGTTCAGTGCAGGGGTGGTCTCAAAGCTTGAGAGTAGTGCACTCAAGATAAAACATAACCCCAACGCTAGACAACATTCTTGGTGCGAAGTTGACAAACCATTATAAATTCCTAGATAGCCAGAAGGAAGTATTTCAACCACCCATCAAGACTATGGAGGTCTACGCTCGTCGCATTCACCTCAAAGAACACATCAAACGACTAATAGACCTAGGGGAGACTAAGCCAGTCACAGCAAGTCTAGACCATGAGGAAGTAGCGAATAACTTGAAAAGGGACGAAGTGATCGAAAGAGTGGGAGAAAAATAATTAATAAGCCCCATATTGGTAGCACTAAAGCCAGAAACCTGCGAGTTTGTGTGGACCTGAGAAGCCGGAGCATTGAGGTGATGTGGACAACTTCCTGCTGCCCGACATAATTGGAGTTGGCACAGTCTATAAACTGGGTGAAGGCTTTGACAGAACTAGAGATGAGGGGTGCAAAACTCCACACAGACTTTAAGCACTTGACCTCCTTCCTAACACCTTTCAGGGTGTTCAAAAGCTGGCAATTCAAACTCTGGTCTGCGTGATCGGGTGCAAGAGCTGGCCATTGAAACTCTGCTCCGCGTGTTCAGGGGCAAGAGTTGGCCATTGAAACTCTGCTCCGCGTGTTCAGGGGCAAGAGCTGGTCATTGAAACTCTGCTCCGCGTGATCAGGGACAAGAGCTGGCCATTCAAACTCTGCTCCGTGTGATCAGGGGCAAGAGCTGGCCATTCAAACTCTGCTCCCCGTGATCTGGTGCAAGAGCTGGACAGAAACTGATGTCCCACACCAAAGGCCTCAGCGGAGTCAAATACTGCGAGGACGATATTCTGGTGCATGAAAAGACAGAAGAGGAGCACAGCAGCACTTTGTAAACAGTACTCTCTAGGCTGCAGGAGTGCAACCTACAGCTGAGCAAACACAAATGCCGTTCCAACTGTCTTAGTTGAACTACCTGGTGTACTCCGTTTCCAAAGTGATGGATATACCCAAAGGGAAATCTAGTATGAAGCATCGCTGAAGCTCCATCCACATATGGTCAAAGAGCATTTGAAGTCATGCAGCTGGATGACAGAATATTGCGCAAAGATCTTCAAAGAGTGTCTTGGTGGCCTGTTGCAGTCAAAGCACCAACACACCTTGCCCGGGACTTTTCGACAACAGTCTGGTAACTACTGTGTCCAATGTGCCTGGGGGCCTTAATGCAGATTGTGTCTATAAATGCCTGACAGGACAGAAAGCCACTGTGCATGGACCACGTCCCACTTGAGAACCTATCTCCTGGGCCAGACAGCTGCCAAGCACTTGGTAACAGATCCCCAGACTGGGCAGGGTTGCATAAAAGATGCAACAATATCACTATCCCCATCGAGCTCATCCCTGGGTGGCAACATATGCAAGCAGGCTGTTTGTTGCAAGGACGGCTAAGACCTTAAAGGAGAATGTCCAGTAGCCTGCATGCATGCTGTGCAGTGCAAATGAATGCCAAGAAACCATGTGCCTGGAAGACTAGTGTCACTACATGCAAGAAGGGAGAGTAGAGAAAAAAGCAACAGAGAAGACAATACAGTGGTGCTGTCCAGAGAAGAGGACTCTAGTGGCGAAGCTACCGTCTTACTGAGAAGTAGCCAGCAGAGCTACGCATGCGCGAGGACATCTAGCTCAGAACCTGCCAAACAGTGCCACCCAGGGGGCCCACAGCGGGCTCATGCAAGTAGCACCCAAAGGGCCCTTAGGGAAAGCCCTGAGAAAAGAAACTGAGCAAGCACTAGTGTTGAGCTGGCCTGGACTCTTACATGAAGGGAGCACTGGAAAGGTGCAGCATGTGCTTAGACTGCAACACAAACCTCAGCAGAAGGCCAGCTTTCATAATAAATGTAGGACTGTAAGGAGAGGTCCGGAACAAATCAGCTGACGACATCATTAGACCAGCAGACTCCATGCCACCGCAGCAATGGTATGCTGTGACACTCGTCAACTACGCCTAGAAGTGGTGGAAATAGTCTGTGGAGGACTTCACTACAGCAGCCAAATAGCTCTTTCAGGAAGGTTCCATCAGGGGCATTCCCAGCGCAGTCAGTGACCGACAAACTAGTTCAATCCTGTCAAAAGAGATACAGGGGCCACGTACTACAAAATGGCAGCCAAGACATCAGAGTGGCTTCCTACCACTCCCAACTCAATGGGCAGGTGAAAAGGATGAACAGGGTATCCTTCCGTCGATGATATCGGGGGTCGGGAGGTCTTGGATCACCAGGAAGCCGTGTGCAGTGCAATAGCAGCCCACAGAGTGATAGGGACTGGTATGTCACCACTTTTTCGCATGAGATAGGCAAGCACACATCTCACTGGCCCAGGGAGGGGTTCATCGGAGAATGGTGTCAAGCCTACCAGCAAGCCAGGTGATAAGAGACACCGTGAATCGCCAACAGCACTTAAAGAAGGGGATCCCCTAGAAGACGAAAGCCATGAAGCCACACTTCTTGGAGAAAGGTGTTTGAGTGATGACCAGACTTGTCCACGTAGACAGGCGGATTATGGTAAATGTACAGTGCACACTTTCAGACAGCAAAGGGGTACCATAGCACAGTCACAACCACAGATGGGAGAGCTTGGGGTGTGGAAAGACCAGTGCTGTACCAGAGGGACAAGGACAACATAGGAAAAAACTAGTGTCAACAAGACAGGGAATATTGGACAGTGTTGATCAAGGAGACGCTAGCCAAATAGGGCAGGACTAGCACGAAGCAACACTGGATGGAAGCATCCAAGAGACGGAGCAACAGGGAGCCGAATGGGTCTTCAGCAGTGGGATATATGCAAGAATGTGCAGTGAAGGGTGCAAAGGTCACAAAGACCACCGAGCAGGTTTCTAGACTATGGCAGGAATACTACATAAACCCCTCTTTTTCCATGTCCCTTTTAAGGGCAGTGATGTAGTGCCCTGTCCCCTTTCTTTAGGCATGGCGCGCTGCCCGTGTAATGCTGGTGAGCACCAAAGGAGGATGCAAGGAGAGTCATGGGAGCTAGTAGGCAGAGTAGAAGTGTGTGCAAAGGTGCACTGTTGCCACACACGCTCAGATACTTATAAAAATCAAGGCTACAGTGAGAAAGGCATAATAGCAGATAACTGGGCTTCATGATCCCTGCATGCTAGCAGTGGCCAATCCCCGCATGCTGCAAGCTCAGCTTTAAAACAAATGGGCAAATTAGCACAAGTTGCATGCATGCCGCAATGCCTTTCATTTTACCACATATGCTAGCCTCTGAGCATACATGCATGTCGGAACTTGAGAAATAACACACCTGTCACCTGCAGCCGAGCATATGTGTCTGTGTTGGTCATTTACAGTGTGTCCTATGTAAAGTGTGTCCTCTGTGACATGTGATGGATGCATCCTCCCAGACTGATCATGTGCCATGGCCCTGTACCTACATTGCTGTAGCGCCTTCTTCTCTAAAGCTGCATGTTCTAACAGCATGTATGATTGGGTTTTGATCATGGCATCTGCTGCTGACAGCTCTCTGCCCCAGTTTTGGGGCCTGTTGGCTATATACTAGTGAACCCGCACATACATCTCCAGTTCTGAGCAGCGCTTTGGAGTAAAGCGCTATATAAACAAAATAAATACAAATACAAAAGGCTTCCTTGGCTCCAGATTCAAGCGAGGATTTAAGTTTAAGCTATTGTCCATCATTCACAAGACTCTTTGGGAAAAGCTCCTGACTACGTGAGACAGCGGTGTGTGTGTTCGGCATCATTTCAATAGCCCACTTGGATCATCACTTCGTCTCTCTCGATGTTTCTAGGCTTACCAGATCCACGGCAACTGGGCAATCCAGGGCATTTGTTGGCACTAAACTTTGGAGCAATCTCCCTGGGAACATCAGGGAAATAGCAGGTCTCCTTGATTGTAGAAAGAGATTGTCTGGACTTGGCTTGACTGCCCATTCATAAAAGATATTCTTCTCCTGAGGCTTGTGGGCGAGCGCTGAGAAACCCTAGGGTCGTAGTGCCTGTTTCCACTGCTCAAATGTAAACACAAATACAAGATACAAATGGGCACTTTATTTTAGTTGGTTCTAAATATCGGGGCCAATTGCTTACGTGTCCCATGAGTCTGATGCACATGGAGTCATCAGATAGTTGCACATGATGTCATAACTCATGTCCTATGACCACATGCAGTGATACTACATGTAGTAAAACTCCAATATTCAGAATACCCGGATGCTCTCATTGTATGGAGCAATGATCTTTTCCCTAGTATTTACATTTGCCCCAAGATCAGAATAAGTGAGTAAGTATGCAATACCAGTAAGCCATTGATTGGCCTTTCTTGAAGGGGTAGTAAGCCATTGGTTAATGAGGGACCCCTTAGCAGTCTAGGTCTCCAAGTCCAGACCTGAAGTGTCAAGTCCACTCCTTGTTTTCAGGATATCAACATAAAATGCATTTGCATGAAGTGAAACTAAATAGGAATTATCTACACAGCCAATGGTTATCCTAAAATCTGGAATGGATGTGACTCCCAGGGAGGTGACTTGAAGAAAAATAGTTCAGAGCATGCGTGGCTAAGCTCCTGGGTGGAGTCGACTACAATCTCAAGTGTCCGAGTAGCACCAACTCAAGTCTCTAATGCAAAGTAATTAGAGTTCCTATTGGAGAGCAAGTTGCAAATTTACCAACATGTGAAGAACATCTTAAAAGAAGCATCATTTGAGTTATACATTCTGAAAAACACAACGACGATAAGTGTATCCCAGAACAAGGCTTCAACATGGTGGTGCAAGGCGAGTTTCTAGCAAGACTCATCCAACTGATGGGCCCACCCACAACGCACCCGTCTCCGCTGAAAGAAGTCGAGCATGCAGCAGCTGCCCCCATTACCACAGCCACGGTCCTGTTGCATTGGCGAACTAGGGGTGCTCAAGAGACTCTGTTTGATGCACAAAACCAGCCACCTCTATGCAACTTATACTCATGGACAAACTCACATTTCTGGAGGATTTTGTGAACTATACAAGAAAGAGGTGATACGCCGAGGAAACCTAACCTTCAGGAGTAGCCAAAATCTAAGGTGGTCTTTCTAGGGGTATACTCCAAGAATATGCAACTGCCTTTCCCCAGGGGTGCACTGGTTCCCATCCCTCATTAATTTCAGGAAAGTCCTAAACCCTCTCCTCTTTAAGAATGGACTGATGAGAGAGACTGCTCATCGAGTTACGTCACCTGCCACCCAGCTTAAACTCTGATCTCGACCCTCCTGCTCAGCAAACTGGACCCAACTCGAGCCCCACCTGTTATCTGTTCAAGGGGTGGTTTTTGCCCCCTCTTTGTCCCTCCACTCTTTTTAACCCCCAGCCTACCTCTCCTGGCAATGTCTCACACAAATGTAAACCTGTAAATTGTTCCAGTGTGGTTTCTGGGATTAGGCCCTTCAGGTATCCCTTAGGTATGTCGGTTCCCTAGTCACTGTCTCAAGCCTGTGTCTCATTACACCCCCCACCCATCGCTTGGTGTACTCTCCCCAGACAACCACCGCATATTGTAAAGGCACCCTACCCATGGTATGGCTTTGTCATTTGTAATATCCTCTATATGTCTTTTCTGTTAAACATGATGTCCTTATTGTTCGATAAATACAATAACATGCAAAAAAGGAAGATGCAGGTGCACCGTCCCACCTGATCGACTTCCCCTCACCACCCACCCCGCCCCCTTCTCCTTATTCACAATCTTTTTCTCAAGTTCAATGTTACTTGGCATGATACAAGACTTGCTTTGCCCATGCAGACACCTCCACTACCCACCCTACCCTGCCAAAACGTACTACGCTGGCGTGCTCCAGTCCACAGCCTCCTTTCCCCTAAATACCCTTCTATCAATGTCACCCCCTTTCTATTATCACCTCCAGTTGTGACGATCCCTTCACCTGGCCCCACAAGTGGGACTCCTCGCCGCTATACCTCGTGCACAGCTGTTGAGGTTCATGGATTTTGGAGAAAGAGGTTTCCACTGGGAAAACCGTCCCTTCTTACCCGAATCCTTATTCCCAGAAGCCTCCCCATCTGACATGTTGTGACCTTGGGTCACTGCCTTACTAATCATGGATATGTCTTTATCCCTTTTGCCAAAAACCCTTGTACACACTGTCTAAAACCAACAAGTCTACACGTGTTAGTTATCATCAAATGTGCATCGTGAAATTGCTGATGCCAGTCGGGCTTCAACTGCCACTCTTGTTCTCTGCAATATGATTGCTTACTTTAGGCCTAGACCTTGGCTGTAAAGACAGCAGAGATCATCAGGGCCTCTGACCCAAACACTTCCCTGGAATTCTGTTGATGAGGTCTTCCAAGGATATGTTATAGTGGGCGCTCCTCTTTCTTAAGCCACCCGTGTAAAGCACTCTGATGGCTTGCAGGCCCTGGTCAGCACTCTGGAAAACTTTATAAATCAAAATAAACGGGCACACGCTGGTACAGCATTCACACACAGTGGAGTCATAGTATTGCATTGGAGGTATGTCCTTGGTTGAGAATCGGAGGGGTCTGTGGTGCTGCCCCTTTAAGGGACTAGCACGTGGCGGTGTGACATTGCACTCCGCCGCGTGCAATATAAATAAAAGGGGCGTTCCCGGCCGGGGCATTGCTACCGGGGAGCCCGAGCCTGACGCATGTCTCCGTGTGAGTGCTTGGTACTGCGGGGGCCTGGGGTTCACGGAACAACACGGCGGGGGCCAGGGATTCGCCCACAAAAGTGGCGACGAGGCCAGAGACATGCCTTGACCCGGCAGTGATCATTGTGATACATTTTTTTACTGAACGAGGGTCGGATCTCTCGTTCTATGCTTGGGGGAGGGGCAGCCCATGCGGCGGCGGCCATTTTGTCCCTCATTACACGGATGCTTCACAGAGCTCCGGTGGGGCCTGTGAGTGCCAGCCAGGCACAATTGCAGGAGGTATCCCCTGAGGACAGGGTGAGGGAAACCTGCTTGTTTCAGTGACTTTGTCCTGGAGCCGTAATGGAGTCCGACCCAGAGGGACTTGCCCAGCGGGGTAGGGGGGTGGCTGTGAATAAAGGGGCTCATTGGGGATCTGGTTGTTTGGGTTAAGGGTGTTAGTGTGTTGTAGAGTTCAATTGTAGTTATGCCCTGTGTTATTTAATTATTTGTTGTCCTCATGAAAAAGGAGGAGTGTGGTGCTGCCCCTTTAAGGGACTAGCACGCGGCTGACTGACGTTGCACTTCGCCGCGTGCCCTATAAATAAAAGGGGTGTTCCCAGCTGCAGCATTGCGGCCAGGGAGCCCGAGCCTAACACAAGTCTCTGTGTGAGTGCTTGGTACTGCGGGGGCCCGGGGCTCACAGAACAACACGGTGGGGGCCAGTGATTCCCACACAACAGTGTCTACCCGACACTGGCTCAGCAGTGACACCTAATAGCCGGTCGCAGTACCAAATGTGCTTAATTCCTGGGTAAGCAGGTTGGCATGCGCAGCTGTGACACTGGGTGAGTTGTCTGAGATTGCATAGCCGCAGTTAAATAGGCTACTGCGCAGTAGTAACATCTTTTGTCCTCTGTGCACATGGCATTGGCTGAGTTCCCTGTTAGAGAGAAACTGGCGCAGCAGCGACGGTAGCCCTTATGGACGCCTTCATCTGCCTCTCTGTCACAGGGGTCCAGTGTAGCGTCAATTTGTTCTGAGAGGCCAGGAACCAGGCCTAAGTAGGAAAGAGGTTGCAAGCTCATGTATCCTTTGGACGCTAGAGTGACTGGCCTGACGCCAAGGTCTGATGACTCTAATAAAAGGTTTCTTGGCTGCACCCTAAGCTTTTTCTTGCTTGTCATGGAACAGACGAGGCTTGCAAGGATCTGGCTGGGTCTCAGCGGTGGAGGCGAGGCTGTCATGTCAGCTCCACAGGCTGAATTCCTGGAAGAGAACTTGGAAAACTCACGTCTGTTTCTTAAAGGCGAAGAAGCATTAACTGTACACAGCACTGTGTCCCTTGCTGGCTGTCGACGACGTCCCCTCATCTCTATGTTATTGTTAATTATGAGTTTGTCAAATCAAAACGCACTGCAAAATAGGGCATGCTGAAGCAGGATAAACAAATTCAAGCATGAAAGAAATTAAGGAGAGAGTCAAAGTAAGGGAACAAAAAAAAGCAACATATGTGAGGCCAGACATAGAGGAGAGGGTGTGACAGAAAAAAGGTCAAAGAAAAAGAGAAAGGTGGAATGAGTTACCTTGGACCCTTGAGACATTTACAGGGCTTTAAGTCGGCTAGGGCTGGCCAGGGCAGAGTCCCGGTAGTCTCCAAAAAGGGCTACCGAGCCAGGGCCCTAATGGGCCTGACCCCTGACTTGCCCCAGCCACGCTGACACCGCAGGCAACCTGTGGAGCCGAAGCACTGCACGGTTAAAGGGCTGCCTGCAGGTGTCAGCACTTCAGATTACAAAAAATAAAAGGCATCGCCTTTTGTTTCTTTTAAACTGAAGTATTGACACCTGCAGTCACACCTTTAACAGCAAAGCCTTCTGCTAAACAGGTTGCCTGCTGCCTCTGTACTCAGAAACAGGAGGATGGCTGGAGTGCCTGACACGCAGTTAAAGGGCTTCCTGCTGCATGATGACTATTTACTCAGAAAAAAAGGAGAGGCCAGTACACCAGCTCTCCTCCTGTCTCTGAGTACAGAAACAAACACAAACCAAAGGGTGTTCCCATTGGACAATACTTAAATTTGAGTCATATCTCATTCAGCATTCAAACATGCATAGGACTTAATCCCCTTATTCATGGAGTACATGATATATTCAACAATTATAATACAAAAATGGTCCAAAAACTCGGTGGCAACTTTTTTTTAATTCTTGAAAAGGATGTACTGAATAGATACTCACAAAATCAGAGCTAAAGAGAGCTAAAGGGGCTGGAACGGGGGATAATGACGCGGCAGCCCAAGTTATTAGCCACAGCTAAACGCGGGCAGATAACGAGGGCTCTGGGCCGCTATACCCCGCTCCAGTGCCTGGAATGGGGGATGAGGGCCATTAGCACCCCGGTTTGCCAATGCAGTAATCCGGGATACTTAAAAAAAAAGATTTGCCTTTCTACAACAGGACGCACCCGCTGCCGAAATAAGGTAAGTACAAAGGTGGGGGGAAACAAAATGGGACGGAGGGTGGGGGGAAGATGGCGGGGGGAGCCGGCCGTAATGTGGGTTAGAACGCAGGCTTGTACCGGCGGTTCAAGCCTATGTTCCTAGCCATCTGATTGGGTGCTAATAATAATGTCGTATGATGATATCAATAACATTACAGACAAAAAGGGCAGAAAGATTAGATTTCACATCACTGGAAACAGAGGCTATACTTAATCTTATTCGGGACATAGCTCATTCCACACATGAGCTGGACCCCACCAAAAAGTCAAGCAGTTGTTGGAGTGGTTGAGGAATCACTAGGAAATTCGACACAGTTACCCTATATACATACCATGAAGCATGACGTATTCCGAGGGGACTATGTATCCCTCTTACAACTTCCTTATGTAAAGAGAGTAAGGAATTCTAACTATACACACATTAGCTACACACAGGGCCTCATTATGACCCTGGCGGTAGGGGGTTAATGGCGCCGGTAGAACTGCCGGCGCGGTTAACCCCCTACCGCCTCATTACGAGGTCTGCTTGCTGGTCCCGCTAAGGACGCCTGGTAAAACAGGCGTCCTTAGCGGGTCCCGCGAGCAGACCAGGATGCTAACAATGGGCCCGTCTTTAACAGGCCCATTGTTAGCATCCTCCCCATTCCCATTGAGCCCTTTGAGGGCTCAAATGGGAATGGGGATGTACCGGGTCCGGGTTCCTTGAATGGGGAAATACCGGGCCCTCCAAGGTCGGAATTTTCCCAGTACCCGGGATGGGGGTAGCCATGCCGCTAAAAAGCGGCATGTCTACCTCCATAGTCGTAATGAGGCCCACAGACACTCTATCCAAGGATAATCTTCTGGGGACAATGAGTAAGGCTGCTTTAGATAACATCTTGGAAGAGATTAATTCAAATATGTCACAATATAAACAAGACTTGGAGTAGAAAATTCTGTATGGTTGCATATGACTATCTAAATGAGGAAGCATACTCTTGGATAAACAAATACAAACAGTCCAATCAGGGTAATTCCAAGACACAACAATCATCAGATTTTTTAAGTATAGAATCAGACATCACAAAGATCGACAACAGGAACCGATAAAGAATGTACTAATACTGTTACTGATAAATCAACAGAACCTCCTAGGTCCTCCTCCACCTCTTCCCCTTTTTAGGGAGGTAGTCCAGAGGATGAGGATCAGAAGGGGGCTGGAGGAAGAGGAAATGTATCATGACCTATGACACGACAACACAACAGATGACTTTAGTTGTACATTTATCCAATACAACCCTAACTACCAGATAAATGGCTACTCTACAAAGAGGCTTACATTTTGTACCAGCATATAGTTCCTCATTATGTGAGCACAAAGTTGATCATTACAAATTGGTAAGAAAACTGAAAGTTCAAGTATTTCTTTCTGAAATACCATCAGAAGAAGCTGGAACATCTATATAGGAGGCAGGGTATGTAGAATTCAAACAGAGTAGCACATTTACACCTTTCGTACAGTACCCTGTAGTAGATCAATTTCATATATCATTTCTTTCAGACCTATAAAAAGTATCATACAAGAACCCTAAATACACCATTTTAATCTGACATGAATTTACTTTGATACAATCTTGGTATTCATAATAGAGTATGACCATGCAGATAAAGATGAGGCTTTAGTTTTACGGAAAGCGTCTGTTATGATGAGCAATGTCAACGCCTATTGAGTGGCAGAGCAGTGTAAGCTCCACGATGATTATGACCTTTTGTTGGAAATGTCATGCAAATTGACTGAATTACTTGATGAGGCAGTAACAATTGAATGGATGGCGGAAAAAACAAAGCTTCACAGCCACGATTGGCAACCCAGGTGCACGATCTTTGGGTGTATCTGTAATGATTCATTCACAAGATTACATAACCAAAATGTTTCTCCAAGCAGAGTCGGGAGCTAACCTTACAGTCAATTTCTAAGAGTAAAAAGCGGTGTATTTGATTAAACAACTCGAGATGTCTGAAAGATGTTTGTAATGGGGCTACAAGAATGATAAGTTACAAGTAGCAAGAACTAAAGTTAATCAAAAAACAAGGAGAGAGATTTTGCACACAAGAAGAAAGCAGAGTCATTTTGATGCCACAACTGTACAAGCTGTCAGTATATATATTGTACACCACCCACGGACGGGGAGAAAATTAGGGTACGCGGCTTTGCCATTTGTGAAACTTCCAATATTGTTTACAGGGTTGTTTTCAAGTTTGCACCTTACCTTGTTCAATTTCAGGGTCCTTTCTGGGAATATTGTACACCACCCACGGACAGGGATGAAAATGTGGTTATGCAACTTTGTCACTTGTAAAACTTCCAATATTGTTTACAGTTTACAGTGGCCCTGTCGGTTGTTGTCAAGTTTGCACCTTACCTTGTTCAATTTCAGGGTCCTGTCTGGGTAGAGAAAAGGTCTGTCCTCTCGTGCAGCCACAGGGCCTCATCACGAGTTGAGGAGTAGCCCTTAAATGAGGTGGTAATGGGGTTAGCGCCGCATTTAAGGTTCCGCCCAATCATGATTTGGTGATTTTTGGCGCAATTACCACGTGGTAATACAGCTAGCAGTAATTGCACCAACAATTCCCCAATGGGTCAAAATGGACCCAATGAGGAATGGGGAATAACATGTACCGCCCAATCCATGATCCAGCAGTAATACCGCCGGACGAGTGGGCAGTAATGCAAATAAAGTTGGGCTGTATCCCAGTCGGATTCCGCCCAACTCGTGATGAGGCCCAGTTGCTACTCCAGAGGAGCAGCCTAAAGTGAGGGATAAACTCCAAGGATAAAAAAAAAACTCTTGTAGGTCCAGCAGGGATGTAAGCAGGGACCAAGTACCAGTCTTCACTGAGAAGCGGTGACTCCAATTGAAGGACGAAGTGTCGAGCAGACAGCAGAACATAGAATGGGTAGGTAGCACAGTGGTAGGCAGCGAGCAGGAAGCAGAGGAAGGCAAAGAGAGAGACAACAGGGTTCGGGAAGGCAGACAACAGGTCGGGGGATACAAGGACACAGGAGTGTTGTGGCAACGGAAGGCAGTTGTGGCGCAAGGCTTACCGATTGTAGATGTGATTTATGGTGATGGGCATCAGAGTGCCGGAGTCCCGGCATGTGACGTCAGCCAATGTGCTGAACGTGGAAGCCATGATAGAATAGGCTGGATTGTATTGAAGGGTCCACCATCTTGGAAAGGGAACGGCTTGTTTACACTCTGACAACAGGGACCACTGAAGGTCTGAGGATTCTGACAGTTGTACTATGTTGGACAGCTAAGCGGGAAGGATAAAAACAGTTGGTGTGAACATCATTGTAATTTGTGGACCAAGAATATGAAATATTTAGTCACAATACACTTCCTGGAACAAGGACACCAGATCTAGAAGTGTTGTGGACTGGTATACGTTATACCAACGTAACATAACTGTTACTTCAAGGGGAAGTATTTTGGATCGATAGATTAGCTTCAGTATTTCCACATGGCACAAATGAGGAATGTAACCTTCAGTGATTCTTGTGAGTTCAATATGGTAATTGTTGGTAAATGTATAGCTTCTTTTCATTTACTTCAGGTTTCAGGCCCAGTGAACACAATTTGTAGTTCATAGATGGCTTTTCATCAGAATTATTATTTCTCTTTATTAACTGTAATATTTGGATAGGGTTGGATGTTAATATGAACTGTATCATATTCATTAAACGTTTGTATCTCACTGATTGGTTTTATTGCTTGGATATGCACAAAATCAACATGGGTTGAAACGATCTAGCATCATTTTATTTCCACTGTTATTTGTTGTAGATGACATTTCAATGCCCATGTTAGTCCGCACGTTGTTATTGATATATTTTTATTGTAAATGTTCCTAATATTTTATTTCTGTGTGATGGCATTTGACATCACAGTGCTGACGGTGTCATGAGGACGGTGACGTCATGACGTGTTAAGACGCTGCAAGGTGCCTTCTTGTATTTCACACATGGTTTCTGGTGCAAATTAAGGTTTAGCTACGAGTTCAGGACTACACTCAATCAATGGCACTTAGTATGGAGAGCCTTTCTTACTGAAAAGTAAATGATTAATTCACATTCTCTTTTATGTAGTTTTTCCTTATTTTTCCAGATGTCTTCGTTAGAATTGCACAATGTTTTGTATCTAGAAGCAAGGAAAAGGTACTTCGTTGTTCCCAATGAAAATTGGATTTCACAATGAAGACAAGCAATTTGAGTGTATGCCTTTTAAAGAGGGTATCCACCAGGTAATATTTTATATTTTGTTCTTCATGTTTAGTCTTCTGTGATGGCTTTGCATGCCATTCATCTGTCTGTTCACATTGGTATTATATCTCTAACTTAGAGTGAATCACTTTGATTATTATTTGTATTTCATAATTCACTTGCAAAAGTGCCAACACGTTTCAGACAGGCAGGTAGGACTTTGGGTTTTTGACTATAGATGTAAAAACAAGCTCGTACATCTCATGACTCTAATGGCAGGGTATGGTTATTTTCAGACTTTCTTTTCTCTAATGAAGAAGTGATCTCTGAAATGCATTGGAGCAACATCCCTCTGCATGTGTTCATGATTCAAGTTTGAATGTGTGCTCTCACTTCAAGAACCTTATCCTCGTATAATTTGTAAAAGAGGAAAAGATATCCACTGACGGGCCCATAGGTCAGTGCTCACCCTCTAGTACTAAGATAGCTGCACCACGTGAGGGATGGGGGTGCAGGAGTCACTTACTCCAACACGACTCAATAACGAGGACTCAGTAGTTTGGCAAAGGGAAGTCTGTTTAATGACAAGTACATCAAACAGTGAAGCTGTTGGGAATCAGCATCGTTGCGACCACCTGTCTCGTTCCGACTTCCTCGAACTTCAGTTGAACAGCAATTTTTATACACAACACTCGTCATCATTGAAGTCCAATTCTAAAAAACTTGTCATGCAATATAATTGATTAGGAAAAGTAACTTCAATATAGGTGCTATATCTGTATATGATAATGGAGCATGCGGATTGGATAACTCTTATCGGATGGGCATCTACACCCCTCCTTCTACATCACACGTGATAGACGTCACTACAAGTACGACGTCTCATTGGTTCTACGATATATAGGACCCTAGATAACTTGGTCCATTGTGATTGGGCAGGTTACACCCCTAAACATAAATCTCCACTTTTAATTAGCAGCATGCAGAATGGACACCCAGGTGCCTGGTGTCCCAAGTTTCACCCTGCCTCCCTTCCATCAATCAGTATCTTGGGCTATGTGTCAATTAGTTGGCTTGGTATGGCCTTGAAACTGTAGCCTCTTATCAGGAAAAGTTATGGCATCCTCGGGTTCTGGGTGACATCAGGCGGTGGTACCGCTTCGCGCCTGACTGGTCACGTGCTAGTTACACCATGAATCTGCTTCAGTTTCCAGCTTTTCGTGTATTTGTTATTCTTTAGCCTCGCCACCTACCAGGGCCCCCCTAATCTTGACCTTCATGGGCCATGCTGGTATGCTCTGAAGTTTGATTCGTGTTAGCTGATGCTCTCCTCTTTGGATGACCTCGATTTCCTAGGCATGAGCTGCTCTTTGTTAAGTTTCGATTTCGCTCCTTCTCTTGACTCTGGCTAGGTTATGAAACTTGGCCTGTTAGGCCTCTGGCAGCCTGGGTACATTTCTGCTTTACAAAATGGAGTCGCACTGTTATAATGTGCCTTGTTGAGGTAGATATATGGTTGCGCCTGCCGCTCTACTCTTCTACCAAGCATTGCAAGCAGTACCGTTTCCTCTAGCTTCTTGCATTTCAAGCCTATTTACACACGTTTAACTGGTTGGTTGCTTCCATCTCGTCTCGTAGCAATGTTTCCTTACGTTTTAACATCATCTCTTTCCTGTGTCCATTACATCTATTTTCATGACTGCTTTCACTGGCGTGCTGTCGATAGCCGTTTTTGTTCATTTGCGAGTCTGTCCAGGCCCTTGTGTCATCTCCACGGGCCTTCCATTAAGGCTCTTTGGGTCTCTTCATGGACCGTCTGTAGGTACTCTTCATTTCGTCTCAGTGGCTGGTACGGCTGTCTGATAGGGTACCGTGCTGCCCAGTGTTGTCTGGTTATGGGCTCTTCAACAGGTATGGATCTTCTGATGTACACTGGGCAGAGTCCCAGTGCAGCTCTTTGATGGGTCATCTGCTCCTCATATGTCACATACCTTGGCGATTCCGCTCCTGGTACCTCAAAATTAGGGGCAGGGGTGCAGGCCATGTCTGGGAACTCCTCTACACTCCCCCCTCTGGTCGGTTCATCAACCACTTATGCAATCTCTTTTGCATTTATTTCCTTTTATTCTTTGATGTTGTGTTCATCTTCTTCAGGGTTTGTACATGATGGTGTGAATGTGTGAGTCTTCGGGGTCCATATTTTGTATCACCCCTTTCAAGCTCCCTGCTGTTTTGACATGCTCATCTTTGTTCCGGGTCATCAGCTGGCATTGTCCATTTGGGCTGCAGTAGATCCATTTCCCTTCATACTTTCTTAGTTTCCTGGGATATGTAAACTTTGTTCCCTCTGGCACAAATTCACTAGCCTTCACTAGCCTATTTCTTCATCGGTGAAATCTCTGGGCTTCCATCTTGGTTCGACATCGACCATGATTTTCATCCCAATGGCTTTCTTTGCAATTTTCTGGCACTGAGTGATGATTATCTTGATAACACAGCATCCTAGCAGTACCATTGCTAATAAGGCTCCCAGAAACTTTAATATATCCGCCATCCATTGTGGGACCCATGAGAATAGGGTTCCAAACCAGCTGTCGTCGTCCACCTCATCACTTTCATCAATCATCTGGTTCTTTAGGTTTGTCAACATCCCTATGGCTTCTGTCAGGGTTCCATTTTCTTCATCGCGCGATGGTTTAAATGTGCAACATGATTCCCCGATTTTTGCACAAACGCCTCCATCCATTGCTGTGATCATGTCTAGTACATGTCTATTCTGGAGGATCATCAGTCTGATTGCTCCCTGTACTTATTTGATTGTGTTAAATCCTTTAATGGTAGCGTTGATGGTCTGCAATAACTCCCATCTGGTTATCTGCAACCATTTTGTATTTACACCAACTTGGACGTGGGGCAGGGGTAGTGTTGCGAATACTGTTGAGGTGAGGCTAAACAGTCTGTGCTCGTATGGGATTGCATGGAATACTTTTTCTGATTTGGTAGAAAAGTATTTCTCTCTCTTCATCCTGGATACCAATTCCGCAGATCTCCTTTTTCTTAGATGAGCATCTGCCCGCGGGAAACTGTCAATACACAGGTAATTTTTCAGGATCACTAGTGCAGGAACGTGGACGTTCACTAGTGTGCATATGCCTCCCTAATTTTTTGGCAACCTTTTGTATGCTTTGGATCCACACGCCCAGTAATGGTCCATAATTACTGCAATTCCTTGCGTCATTCCTGGGGCTTCAAAGATTCGTCCGCAGTTTAGATTCTCTCCCATCTTCCTTGTGCCATTGTTTCTGAAGAATAGTTTCGGGCTCTCCAGTGGCACTATCTGCAGGGGTCCCCCTCTATCTTCGACCCATGTTAGTAACTTTACTAGCTTTGGCCATAGGGGTTTGCACAGTTTTTGAGAGTTTTCTATTGCTTCCTTGCAGGCTCCAAGGACCATCCATGCTCAGCATATTACTACTCCTTCTTCCCATCCACCAGGGGAAACTACTGTCCCCCAGATCTGCATTTGGCCTCTGTTCTTCCAAATGTGAGCCTCTTCTGCAGTTTTTCCTTGAACGTTCAGTCTCGCGTTTATTTCCCAACATGTTCCTGATCCTTTGACGTCAGGATTCTCGTATCTGATCACATGATTCCTTGTGGGCGCCCTGTTTCTTGTCTTAATGTCCTGGGCGTAGCCATCTTCATCCAGGTAGTCCTTTTCGTTGGCCCATATCAACGAGGCGTCTCTTCCCATAAATTGTCCTCTGGTGTTGCACATTGCTACACGTGACATACAGTGTGCTGTGGGTACATCAATTTCTACAGCCACGAAGATCTTGGATTTTCCCATGCTGTATGGTAGAAGTGCACAGACAAAGCATTCTCCTTCTGACTGTCTTCGTCCTACTTCCTTCATGTGCTGATATCATATGTTATTTCCGAGATGGGCTGTGCTGTCCAAGTAATCATTAAGTTCATTGTTATCTTCATGCGGGCTCCTCTTGATTCTCAGCGTTCTTCTGTAGTTTGCTAGAACTATGTCCTTGAATGCATCTGTGCTGCTTTTCCACTCTGGGTGTCTCGGTGGAGCAGGTTGCCTTGCCTGTATCGCTGTGGTAGGAGAAGGTTCTTCGTTTCTTTTCCTTTCCTCTTGTGATCTTCCATAGAGGTTCTCTAACCGCCGTTGGCTCACCAACTCCCCAATGCGTGGCTGTGTCGTAGGTCTGGTGATTGTTCCTTGCGTCTGAGCTGACGTGCCTACTGTTATAGTCTCTGTAGTTCTATCTTTCAGCTTCTCGTGTAGTTTGTTTGCTCTGACTATGAATGGGAACAAATAATCAGTTCTTGTGTTTTCTCTATGAGTTCCGTTGTGGCTACTTCTGTTCTGTTGAGGGATTTTGCTATGCCCTCTTTCATTGGTTTCTCACTTGGTTCTCCTTGGTTGCTTCCACTATTTTCTGGAACTGATTGTTCGGCCGGCAGTCTCCCCTTCTTTGCTGCCTTTGTTGGAGGCCCTGTAGCCACAGACACTTGCCCTTGTCTGCATGCATTCTGTGTGTGGGTGGGTGCAGTGGTCAGTGCCATGTTTTCATTAATTCCGTGCTGACCCTGTCTCCAGCTTTTCTCGTCATTTGTTACCTCAGGTGTGTCTGAATTACTGCTAATTATATTTAAATTTAGTTCATCAACTTTACCATCAGGTTTTCTAGGGACTGGGATGACTATATAGGGTCTGGGTGCTTTCATAGGCCCCAGACGTTCATTATCTGGTGGGTGCACTGAGATTGGGACACTTTGCGCACCAATAAAGAAAGCAGTTCTGATAGTCAACGATAGAAAGACAATGATAATTACTACACATATACACATAATAGACTTGTAGGACATCTGGCAGCATTTCCTTCCAGGGAAGTTACTGTTATGTGCCCCCATTTCAAACAAGTCCATAGTCAGTTATTTATTCCTTTTCTTGCTCTGATCTCGTAGTTCATGAGTTCATTACTACTAAAGTGACGAGTGCTTTTCAAGTGTCCCCCCTCTTGCGGTGCAGTACAGTTCCTGTGCTAGACTATGGAAAAGAGTTAGGCTAGCAACTTTGTACATCACATTCATAATGCATGGAAAGTGGCCCTTCATGACCGGGTCCAGACTCCCGCTGTAATATGCTAGGGGCTTGTACCCCAGTGAGGTTCGCTGCCGTCGGTATGTGAGAACAGGTAGAATTCCTCTGCATAATTAGGAATGCCGAGAACTGGGGCCTTACAAATCGCCCCCTTGAGTTCTGCAAACCCCTTTTCCATTGCCTCAGTCCATTCAATTTTTTCCCTTGTCGCCTGGGCCTTCTTTAGGGCCTGAAGCAATGGCTTGGTATACGAGCTGTAGTCGAAAACCCATGCTCTGACATAATTGCACAGGCCTAAGAAGCTTTGCATTTGTTTTATCGTGAGCGGCTTAGCCGTGTTCATGATAGCTTTGGCCCTTTCTGGGGTTACCTTTTTCCCTTCGTGTGAGATTAGCTGGCCTATGTACAGCACCTCTTGTTGACAGTATTGTAACTTCTCCCTGTCAACCTTATATCCTTTCTCAGCCAGTATAGTCAGTAGTTGGACAGAGTCACGCCTGCATTGCTCTTCAGTGGTGCTGCAGATCAGAATGTCATCTACATACTGCATGACAACACTGTCTACTGCAATATTGCTTAGGTCCATTTGCAGGACTCATTGAGACAGCGACTCACAAAACCCCTGTGGCAATCTCGTGCTTTTCAAATGCATTTGTCTGAAAATAAACAATGTCAGGTCTTGTGAGTCACAGTGCAACAGGATTGAGAAAAACGCATTTTTCAAGTCAATCATCGTGAAATATTTTGCCTCAGTGGGAATGTTGCATAGAATTGTGGATGGATTAGGGACTAGAGGGAACTCGGCTTCAACTATGTCGTTGAATGCTCTCAAATCGTGGATTAAATGCCAAGACCCTCCCTTTGATTTCTTGACAGGGTAAATCACATTATTGCAAGGTGATTCTGACGTCACTAGGATGCCCTGCTCCATCATGGCGGAAATTGTCTTCGCAATCCCTTCATCTGCCTCTCTGGACATAGAATATTGTCGTGCTCTTGGTAAAAGTGCTCCTGGTTTCAGTTTAATTTTCACTTCACCTGCCCCCTTTCAGGAGGCCTACGTCATAGGGCCCTGTGGTCCATACCGCGACAGGGACTTGGGCCATGTCGTCATCAAAGTATTCTGGACATATCAGCGTCAACATCATTCTCTGTGGCACCTCCCGTTTGATGATTTTGATCCAGAATATGAGACCCTCTTCCACCCTTCTCTCTTCTAGGTCAGGGTGTTCTTCGAACAGATCGTCATTGGTGACGTCAGTCACTCGATACCCTTCTTCGATGGCGATAATCGCACACCATTGTCTGCCTTCGTCGTCATATCCTTCGACCAATACCACTTTCCCTCGCACTGTGGCAGATTGTATCAATAAGGGAAATACTTGTCCCTCTTCTTCATGCATAGGTATTCTTGGTCTAAATAGGAACTCATCAGGTGTCCTCATAGTTTTATCAGCGAGGCCTGGCAATCCCTCCATAAGCACCAGCACGCCATATGCGAAGACATCCGGCTCTAATGGTATAGCTCTCATGGCTATGCATCCTGAGTATGCTCTGATCATTTCGCACACGTTTGAATAATGCATTCCCGGAGTGGAGCATACTATACCATTCTCGATAAATGAGATGGTCATATTCAATTTAGCCATTAAGTCCCGACCCAGAATGTTTACTGGGGTCTGATGTGAATACAATAAGGGTACATTAATCACACATTCTCCCACAGAGACTGGGAGCGCATCTGTAAAGGGAACTCTACTGCGAGCTCCTGTGAAACTCTGAGTATCTATGGCCTCGCTGGACAGGGAAAATTTGCCTTCTCGTATGCACGAGCGCGTCGCACCCGTGTCAACTAACAAGGAATATTCCCTACCCCCTATGACGACATTCACCCTCGGTTCCCTATTAGGGTCTGGTGTCACTGATAGGATAGAACACATCAGAGTCCCCCGTGAGCTGTCCTATTTCATATATAAGTTTGGCCCACTGTATACTTGCTGATTTCCCCCATTTCCAGGGTTGGCTCCCCCTCCGGAGTTTGTGCCCTGCAACATTGGCAGTGATGCCTGCTGAGAATGTCCTTGGGGTACGTTCCCCATGTGCGAGGGTTGAACCACTTGCTGCGCACCTTGCTGCGAGCCTGACACCTCCTGCTGCACTGTGTGATTTTGGGCACTGCCCTGGTGTGGGACAGCAGGCTGATTCACCATGCCTGTTCCCATTCCTTGGCCGTTTTGCCACATGCCTTGGCTTTCGCACATGCGCGCCACATGTCCTGTCATTCCACACAGCCAACACACTGGCTGTGGTCGGGCCATCTGTTCATCTGGTGTAGCTGGACTGCCCATCTGTGCATTCTGAAAGCCACCTTGATTATTCTGAAAGCCTCCTTGGTTACCTCGAAACCCACCCCGATTACTCTGCCATCCTCATCCTCCAAAATCCCTTCCCCTCGGGTAAAATCCTACGGTACCCTGATTATTCAGTGATGGGTTAGTCGCTTGCTGTGCGCGCAGTTCAGCTGGGTTTGTCAGCATGGCTCCCTCCAGAGCATACTTTGAGAGTTTCTTTTGCACCAGCTTCGCCTCCTGACCCTTACGAGTTGCTTCCTTTTTTCGATTCTTTTCTTGCAACAATCTACAGTAATGTGAAATTGTCAACTGTATTGCAGCCCATGGTTTAGCTTCTATTTCTTACCAATTTCTTGAGCTGTTTTTGCACTGGCTCAGGCAACCCTTGGCATAATATATGGTAGAATACAGGGATAAATTCCGTCCAAGACTCATGCGTTTCGAGCACCCAAGCGTCTTGAAAATTCTGGATATAAATCAACGTGTCCTCTGACTCCCTCATTTTCCGAGTCATTATAGCCCCCATATCAGAAGTGTCTGGATATAGCATTCGCATTGCTTTCCACACTGCTGCTCTACAATTAATAAATGGCGCTCTGTCATGGGAGGTGTTAATTAGGGTTACCCTAGGGTAGCCTGCCCATTTCCATACATCGTCTGCTCTTTCACCAAGTATGGCAATTAGGAGGCCCTTAATGTTCCCTATTGCTAAGGTGACACCCCCGTCATTTTCTCTAACTCATGTATCCATTTCCCAGCTCCCGATGTCAGCATTGGAAGCTTATTTTTCAGGTTCTCTTGATCCATGTGTGGCCATGGAATACATTGTGTTCTTGCTCCCCCTTTTTCTAGCAGCGGGAATTGGAATGCGCAGTCTTCCTTTTATTTCCCCATAGCTCTCCTGTCTACCGCTGGGGTGGCATTCGCTCCTTGCCGTCTCCCTGGCAATACCCTTAATCTGTCTGCATAGGCAGGTACTGATGCCCCCCTCTGACCGTGGGGTGTTCCTTCACGTCGGCCGGACTGTGCGGCAGACTTCGGTGTCCTACTTGTGGACTCGCTAGCATCTGACCATCATACCCCTCGGTCCCCTGGGAGCTGTTTTTCACACCGTCTCCCTTCCTCATGTGCCTCATCCTCTGTTTCCCCACCGGAGTCAGATTCTGAATACTCCCAGTTTACACAAGTCCTTGCATCTTCTTCGTTCTGCCCAATCTCCAGCCTGTCTAGGGGCAGTCCCCTGTTCCCACTACTTAGAGTGACCTCCTCATACAGTTGAGTGCTCTCCAAGCGCTCATCTTCTCTTCCCCCATGGGATATCTGCACTAGCCCCATCTCATTGCATATTTTATCAATCGTTTCCCCGATGCTTCTGGTGTCGAAGTCATCTTCAATATTTGTCCCACTTATACCTTGCACCGAGTCGTTTGCAGGAAAGAATTCTTCTATGTCTTCCCATTCTACAACAGAATTGGGCTTTTTAACTTCCCGCTCCAAATATTCAAGATCCTGTGCCCTCTGTCTGCACTTGCGTTCTGCTTCCTCATCTATTCCCTTGCGCTTCCTCGCTTCTTCTCTAGCCTTGTCTACTTCCCTCATCCTTTCGTTTCTACGTTCCTTTGCCCTTCTAATTTCCTCATCTTCTTTTCTCTTCATTTTCTTTTCTCGTACCCTTTGCTCTTCTTCCAACCTTTCTTATTCTGTTTGTACTGGTCGTAGGCTGCCTTCTGTTTGTGATAGAGCTGTTTCTCTTGCTCTTTGTGATATAGTTGTTCTCGCTTCAGCCTATCCTTCCCTCTTGTCCTTTCATCCCTTATTTCCTTTTCCTTTTTTCTCTCTCTCCTTGGTGTCTCATCAGACCTCTCTCTTGGCCTTTCATCATCACTTCCTTTTCCATCTAGTTTCAGCAATATCTGCCCTCCCATACATTCGTCTTTTGCAAATGTTATCTCATCAGTTCTACCTTCACTTCCTTTCCCTTTCTTTCCCTCTCTCTCCCTAACGAGAAATGCACAACTCTGTGCCTGATCCTTTCCTTCATCATTGCGTCTCTCCTTGTCCCTCGGGACTGCGGAGGCAAGATTAATTTCCTGGTCCTTTTCTCTATTGTCGTTGTTACTATACGTAGGCGACTCATATGCAGGGTTGCTATACCCTGTGGCTGCCTTTAGTTCTCTTAATGGGTAGAACCCCTCTGTCTTACTTCCCTCGATGGCTTGCTCAGGCAGGGCCGGTGGCGTGGTAGGCGTCTCACCCCTCGCCGTGCATATGTTTAATATCCAATCTGCAGGAGTCTCGTCCTCCTTCAACTGCTCAAACATCTTCCATAGTTCTAGAACAGAAAGACATTTCTCTAGCTTCTTGCCTGTATATGTGGCATGTAGGTAAGCCGTCATGTGTTGTAAGACGGCTTTTGATAGGGACCCATTCTGTGGCCAAGGCATAAACATCTTGTGGGCGGTACCCTTAACCCACTCTGTGCTATACTTTTTTAATTTAGGTGCATGCTTAGGTAGTTGCTTGCATAGATGCGCAAGTGGGGTGACCTCCTCCATTTCAATTCCGTTACCAACAATATTTATACAGATTGCTATCCTTCCACTAGTATGAGCGAGCACCATATACGCAAGCTCCAATCCAATCTTTTCCCAAAATTTATATTATCAATTAACTCAAAACCATCAATTCATTGGCGATTCCCTCTTCTTCACAGAATCGTGTATAATCAAATTTCATCTCACACAAACAATGATACAGTTCTATTACATTCAGCATACAACAGAACACACAGGACAGACACTTGACAGACTAGACGGAACCAGCTGGTCATACATATACCTGCCTTCTAATCAATACCCCGTCCTGGAGTTTAAACAAACTCCTTTAATGCGTCTTTAAACGTCATCGTAGTCTAATTGTCCCTTATTATATGGGCTATGAGTTCATGTTTCTTCTGACCGCTATATTAAAGCGCAGGAACAAAGTGAATCCTTAAGTTTTTCTCTCAGGTGCCCCCCCCCCCCCGGTAACCGTACGTTTTTCTCTCGGGTGCCCCCGGTAAACTTACGTTTTTCTCTCGGGTGCCCCCTCCCCCTGGTAACCTTACGTTTTTTTTCTCGGGTGCCCCACGGTAACCTTATGTTTTTCTCTTTTATACTCGAGTTATCAACCCTTATATATATACAGTCTTCTCTACTTCTGACTATTTTATTTTTTCTCCGCCACCTCCGTTACCTTTCCCTTGCTTGTTCTAATGCCTACAAGACATTTGCCAAAGTAACGAGTTTGTTGTTTCACTCACCGATCGCATCTTTTCCTCTCTGGAGCTTCGGGATCACCGCCCCTCCATTTCAGCCTCTTTCGGTCTTTTCGTCCGATTGGCTGCCCGTGGGAATGAGAAGGGTTATGCTTGGAAAGGCGGGTTCCTTCAGACCCACTGCAGATTTTTATGGACTTACACTATCATTGTCCACGGGAAGCTTCTCAGCCTACTCAGCCGGAATGGCGAAAGGACTCATGATATTGCCGAAGGCCTAGAGTTACTTTGTGCCGTCGGTCTATAGGTGTCTTATAACTATATTAATCAATAATTCATAATCGATGGCCGAAACCATCCTCACGCTACCAAGTGTAAAAGAGGACAAGATATCCACTGACGGGCACACAGGTCAGTGCTCACCCTCTAGTATTTGTAAGACAATATAGCTGCACCACGTGAGGGATGGGGGTGCAGGATTCACTTACTCCAACACGACTCAATAATGAGCGGTTTGGCAAAGGGAAGTCCGTTTAATGACAAGTACATCGAACAGGGAAGCAGTTGGGAATCAGCATCGTTGGGACCACCTGTCTCACTCCGACTTCCTCGAACTTCAGTTCAACAGCAATTTTTATACACAAAACTCGTCATCATTGACGTCCAATTCTAAAAAAACTTGTCATGCAATATAATTGGTTAGGAAAGGTAACTTAAATATAGGTGCTATATCTGTATATGATAATGGAGCATGCGGATTGGATAACTCTTATCGGGTGGGCATCTAAACCCCTCCCTCTACATCACACATGATAGACGTCACTACAAGTACGACATCTCATTGGTTCTACGATATATAGGACCCTAGATAACTTGGTCCATTGTGATTGGGCAGGTTACACCCCTAGACATAAATCTCCACTTTTAATTCGCAGCATGCAGAATGGACACCCAGGTGCCTGGTGTCCCAAGTTTCACCCTGCCTCCCTTCCATCAATCAGTATCTTGGGCTATGTGTCAATTAGTTGGCTGGGTATGGCCCCGGAACTGTAGCCTCTTATCGGGAAACATTATGGCATCCTCGGGTTCTGGGTGACATCAGGCGGTGGTACCTCTTTGCGCCTGGCTGGTCCCGTGCTAGTTACACCATGAATCTGCTACAGTTTCCAACTTTTCGTGTATTTGTTATTCTTTAGCCTCACCACCTGCCAGGGCCCCCTTATCTTGACCTTCATGGGGCATGCTGGTATGCTCTGAAGTTTGACTTGTGTTAGCTGACGTTCTCCTCCCTTTCTCTGGATGACCTCGATTTCCTAGGCATGAGCCGCTCTTTGTTAAGTTTCGATTTCGCTCCTTCTCTTGACTCTGGCTGGGTTATGAAACTTGGCCTGTTAGGCCTCTGGCAGCTGGGCACATTTCTACTTTACAAAATGGAGTCGCACTGTTATAATGTGCCTTGTTGAGGTAGATATATGGTTGCGCTTGCCGCTCTACTCTTCTACCAAGCATTGCAAGCAGTATCATTTCCTTTAGCTTCTTGCGTTTCAAGCCTATTTACACATGTTTAACTGGTTGGTTGCTTCCATCTCGTCTCATAGCAACGTTTCATTACGTTTTAACATCGTCTCTTTCCTGTGTCCATTACATCTATTTTCATGATTGCTTGCACTGGCGTGCTGTCTTCGATAGCCATTTTTGTTCATTTGCGAGTCTGTCCTGGCCTTTGTGTCATCTCCACTGGCCTTCCATTAAGGCTCTTTGGGTCTCTTCATGGACCGTCTGTAGGTACTCTTTATTTCGTCTCAGCGGCTGGTGCGGCTGTCTGATAGGGTACCATACTGTCCAGGGTTGTCTGGTTATGGGCGCTTCAAAAGGTATGGATCTTCTGATGTACACTGGGCAGAGTCCCAGTGCAGCTCTTTGATGGTTCATCTGCTCCTCATATGTCAGATACCTTGGCGAGTCTTCTCCTGGTACCCCTAAATGAGGGGCAGGGGTGCAGGCCATGTCTGGGACCTCCTCTGCACTTTCATCCTTAACATTGAAACATGGGATATTTGAATGATGTCTGTCCTTAAATCCAACATGTCATATTATTAAATGTTTAATTAGATTAATTGGGATTTCCACCTGGGACACCCAGTATTCGGCAAGAGATTACCAGATTTTGTTGTCTAGTGTTTCGGTTTAGCAGTTCTGTCACAAAACTATAGAGGATAATCTTGCATGCCTTCAGTGGTATGCCCATCAGAATCACCGAAAAGATGTGTTCCTTGGCACCTGGCCTTAATGTCATTCCAAGCCCTGCTTGAGGCTGACAGGTGCTGGATCTTTCGTTGCATCATGGCTCGTGTATACAATGTCCCTGTCCTGGTATTTCATGGGCACACCACACTAACACTCAAGTTCTATCACATGGCCAGAAAAGACATCTAGAAATATATACAGGTTAGTGAATTGCCCAACCACACTTCTGTCCTTATCATTGCACAATGGCAAGGGAACCTTGGTGTGTAATGACACAGGGCTTCATTATAATGTTGCCGGTCCGGAAACAAGGGTGCTGGTAAGCACACCGACACCCCTGTTCATAGTTTAAAAAGGGCATATTTCTAAAATATGGTTCAATCTTCTCTTTACGGAGGCAACAAAGTGCAGTGCATTTGATAATTACATGTTTTTAAGTTTTATTCACCATCACACAGTTCATCAGGATCGATCTACATCAGTTAACTTGCTACGGATCCCCAAGACATCCTTCATCAAGAAAAGATTTAATTTCAAGCGTATCCAAAAATTCTTGAATTTCTTTGTGGGATGTCTAATGAGCAATTTCTGCACACTGTTGTATGGTTTGATGTCAATTACCAAATGGTCGAAAAACGTTCAAGATAAACGAGATCTGTTCCAGATCCAATCATGTTCGTACATTTTCTTTTTAACATTAGAGGGAGTGTATTCCACGTCAGACAATGATAGGTCATTAAGCTCAAGGATATTCATGGACCCATTGAGTCAGGTTAGTGCAGTCTCTTCAAGTGACAGAAGCATTAAGTTGTTTAAACAGAGTACCAAATGGGGGAAATAGAATACTTTTTAATAGCTGTTGGTCTGCACCAATAGACCATGGCCTTCAGGCCCAGAATGTGTTGAATCGCAGCCAAGGGAAGACACAGCAGTAGGGAAAGACCACGCGTCGAGATTATTGCTTCCACTTTCCAACCCAATAGGCCCTCCTCACATACCTCAGCTTCATAGATCAATCTAGGGACCAGAATCTCATTGTACATCTTGATCACTGGGGCAAGAGAGAATTAGCCACATTTGTTATGAAAAATTCAGAGTTGGTTTGCGGCCAAAGCAGCTTTTAGTTCAAAGGCCTGGTTTGCCAAGACCAATAATCTCCTGGCTTTGAAAACTACACCCAAGTATTTAAATTCAGATACCACCTCTTTTGGCCGTCACCGAACCAGCAGAAATGTGTTCTCCCAGACAGTTGCTTACAGCAATTCATAATCAGGACCTTGGATATGGAAACATTAATGTGCAGACCAAGGTCTTTAAAGTATTCACCCAGCACAGTCAAAGAAGTTTGCAAACACACTGCTGTGTAGTCCAGCAAAAAAGCAAGAAGGCACTGCAATTTAATGGACCCCAGTTTTGGTGGGTTTACAACAATAGTGACTAAAGCCGCTCCTCTTCGTAGAATGTACAAGTTAAATAGGAACAGTGCTAACACGCAGCCATGTTGAATACCACATGCCACGGGGATCCATTCCGTATAATTCCCCCTTTGATCCAATCTGACCTTTGTACGGATTTCTGCGTGTAGCTGTTCCAAGATACTGACCAGATATTCAGGGCATCCCCAATCCCTTAGCATCTTCCATAGCCGTAAGTGATATATACAATCAAATGCATTTGTGATGTCTAAGAAGGCCACGTACAGGTTGCGCTTTGGCTGGAGCCCTTGTTTGGACAGTAGGCTGATCAAGAAACAATTAAGCGATGTACGAGCCCCTTTCTAAAGCCAGATTGATTAATGTCAGGTTTCCCCGAATCCTCCGTCCAATGCTCCAGGGCACGCAATAAGAATCTCGAGAAGATCTTGTAAGAGGAGTCCAATAGAGGGATAGGGCGGTCATTTGAGGGATCTGCTCTATCTCCCTTTTTGAAGATCGCTATGACTATTGCCTCCTTCTAAGTAGGCGGGAATTGATGGCTCACCAACACATTACGGTACAAAAGCAATAGCACCTGCGCCCATAACAGTGGAGCAGATTTTAAAGTAAGATATTTGAGCCCGTCCGGGCCAGGAGCGTTAGACTTTTTTGCCCTCTTGATTGCCCACACTATATCTACATTATCGAATTTCAGCTCCTCCCAAGAGGAGAAAGGCACCAATGCAACATGGGAAGCCACACAGGGATCCCTCACCACGTTCACGTAGCCATATAAGGTGTTAAAATGAGCCTCACATACAGACCCCAAATATGGTTGTCCTTGTAATGATAACTGAGTGACTTGTCCTTGAATTAGCCGCAAAAGATTCGACAAATCTCTTGAGCTCAGGGCAGATAACATACACTCTGCGTCTTTTTTTAAAAAGAACCTGTGGCCTTTTAGCCAATTTCTATACATTTGTGTTAGTTTCCTTATCAGCGTAAATGCCACCGGGCCCAACTTTTTAGCTTTCTTGATATCCTGTCTCCGTTTTTTTTTCTTAAACTCACAACTATGTTGTATTTATGCGAGAAATCGGGACATATTAACTTTTGGCTCAGCATAGACAGGGGTATTAAACCCTGCAATATGGTCTGCAAATTGGGGCCAAACGTGCCAGGAGGCATATAAACAAATGATCCCTCCAATAAGTGTTGTTCTACTTTAATGTTAAAGTGATTGGCTATTTTGGGATGTCACAAGACCGCTTGTCCTCGTGGTCTGATCTCAATAGGGGGTAGAGGATGTGTCATGGATCGCACACTGTTAAACCCTACCCATGACGTCAGCAGCTGCCAGTGATCACTCCCCTGGCTGCGTCTAACCTTCAAACTGTGAAAAGTAGTCACGATGAACTCCCAGCTACACACGTAGTCTAGTGTTGACCGACGTCTACTGCTAGACCAGGTGTATTTTGGCAGAATATCCCCCTCTATTCTACTATTTAATGGTTTTAAATCGCATTTGTCAAAAAAAAATGTACCAATCTCCCCCTAACTCTAGCATTCTGCGAGCATTGCCAGGCAGGTCCTTGATTGTACCAATCAGCATCTAGACATTCTGAATTAATTCACCCATGATGACAAGTCCAGCTTTTTTAGAGGCACAGTAAGGTTCAGTGCACTTGATAATTACAGACAAAAAGGCAACCAGACATGTTGAGGCAGGATTGTAGTAAACGTTTAGCGCAATCAACAACTTCCGGACAGAATCAACAGCATCCCACCAAGTAATCTTCATACTCAAGATGTCACCATGCCCCTCCTAGGCGATTTTCCACCCTAGAATCCAGTGAATGTCACCAGGCACTCAATAAGCCACCAAAGGGTCTTCCTTTTTTGCCCTTTTTGGGTCGATTCGTGTAAAATGACAAAGCCACCTACAACTAGGGTATCTAGCAAAAAAGTTTCTTACAAACAGATTGGATCGGCCCCATCCAAAAACTCACCATTACAACAAAGATGGTGGAACCCTTGCATGTTCCATGAAAGCAATCGAGTGGCCAAATTTCAATTGGAACCCTTTAGCCCCCGTTTGTGCTCTTCAAGGGAGTTGATCACATGAGCCCACTCATACGATACTGTGCATTTATTCTCGTTAGTAGGCCCGTCACCCGTAGTACTAATAGAGCCCACTTTAAAATGAATCAACAGGGGTTCATGTGGAATTGACTCAAGACCCATACTGGAAGGTTGCCCTTGAATAGTAGGTAACCCATCTTCACAATCTTCGGTTAGCAAGTAGTCCATGTTGCCCAGCCTCTCTGATTCAGACATAAGCCATGTCTTAATCAAGTGGGAATGGAAACCCACTTTTACTACATCCACCCGTCTGAAATCGACGAAAAATATTCTGGCAATGTCTCCTGATGTCAATGAGGATAAGGCTGGAATTTCTTTAAACAAAGCCTGAATATATTGGTGATTCAACAGGTAAACCCCATTTACCTTGAGAGTAAGTTTAATTGAGAGATCAGCTAAGCCCTCCCCCAAGTTCGTACTAGACCCCACCTGACTTGGGGAGGAATTTCCTTGTCAGCTTCCCCTATTACTGGGATCTTAAAGGGTAATGATCTAATTGGGCCTTTAGGTGCCCGAGGAGCTTTGTCTAATGGGCTAGGTGGTACAACCTGCGCCTTAGCTCTAAGCCTCCTTTCCTCCATCGTACTGAAGGTGGAGAATGCATCCAAATCGACCTGGGGCATGTGAAAAGCTGGTACAAAACTTGGGGCAGTTGTTTTTAATGCTACTGAGGCATAAACCCTTCCAGCTGTCGAGGGATGGCTCGCCCTTTCACCACTTCCACCCACGCTCAGAGGCCGAACTGTAGGTTCATGTACGGCATCTGATATCTGATCAGTTTCACAGTCTACAGAGTCTATGGAATAGGTGGAAAGCATTGAGAGGTTAACCACGTTTATCATGGTTTTGTCTTTGGATTTTAGATAGGCTGTGATCAAACCATTGGGCTTGCTGTCGAGTTCCAACAGTTTTGACCTTTTAGAATACAAGCTGTTGGAAGGGGCTGAGTCTGTTTCCCTCGTTCTTACAGAGGGCAACTTTAGTTTGTGTGATAAATTAGCCACTTTTCGGCTTTCATCACGCAAATCCTCTGGAGCCTGGTCCTCCGGGAAAACTTTAATCTGCGCTTTGACAGGCCACAAGAATTTAAGGGAACCTTTGTTATCATGGCCTAACATAGAGGTTTGGCTTTCTCGCATTTTTGGCTTTCTTTTTTTAGTTTTTAGTACCTTCAGTCTGGGAGGGGTGGAGATTCCCTTGTCAAATTAAGCTCGGCCGTGGCCTCCGTCTCCTCAGGGGTGGTACCCATACAAGGCAATGCACGTGCCTCCGCAGTAGGACATTTCACCCCCTCAAGTTGCAACATGGGTTTAACATCCTGTTGCGGTAAACTACTGGCTATTGCCAACTCAGCAGACACCCCACTAGCCACCACTGTCTCAAAGGGTGCCGTCAAGACTGTGGACAAGTAGTCGGTAATGCGGTATGCCTCCCCGTGACGTTTCCCAGCGTTCACATTATACATTCCAGCTGCCATGATAAAACCTTGAATAAAATTCATTTAGGCAGATAGATCTTTTAAAATTGAGTACACGTCCCGCAATTACTGTAAATTCTGATCGTGACCTCTGTCCATAGTGTCCAGAATCCTGGAAAGTACTGGAAAGGAAAACGTGTCAATTATGGGCTCCCCTGACATGAGGGCTGGTCATAGGGTTGCTATGTCGTGGTTCTGCATGGTGCTGGCACTCTTCAAGGGAGAAGAGCATTGGGGAGAGTCTGGGCCTATTTGATTAAAGAACAGTTGGGCTTCTACTTGATTAGGAGAAAGCCCCAAGCCATCCCCATGAAGTGTGGGCTTAAACACCACCTTCCCTGTAGATTTGTGCAGGACCACCTCCTCCATGATTCCTTGACGAGTCCCCGAACAAGTTGCCAGGGGAACTGCTGTATGGGACCCTAATGGGACCCTAATGACAAGCAAACCTGCTTAGATAGTTCCCATGAGAATATCGGAGCCAAAGTTGATATGTCTGGGACAAAGTTAGAGTCAACACAATCCAACCGGTCCTCCGGATCCACTTGACTCAGAGAGCATGTGATCTCTGTGTGGACTTCCATGGTGTTGCAATATGCAAGCTCCGTTGTGGGGTCTGACACTCCCCCTGTATTTTAAGTGCAGCGCTGAGTTTTTCCGCAAAGTCAATGAGCCCGAGGAGGACCCCTTGGTCACGTTATCTGGTGTTGCACTATTATTAGTGCTTTCAGGGTGGGGTAACTGGCCCCTCGGCGCCAACGTCCCCAGCCCCCTCAACCCGGTCTATCTCCTCCTCCACCAAGCGTTTGCCACTGCAGAGGCGGTGCATCATGGGGGCACTGAAGAGAACCACGCCTAACAAAGGAAAACACAGGAGAACAACTGTGACAAAAGAGCAAAAAGTACCTTTAAGAGTAAGGCCTTAGCTGCTCGCACCGAGGATAGGCTAACGGCCACATCCACCAAACTACTGAAACACATACCGCACACTGCGGCTCTGCTAGTGAAAGCCTTTTTGAAGGCTACCTTCTGGCGTAGAAACTGAAAGAGGACTACTCTGATATCGGATCATCTCCGCTGTAGGTAACACTGCAGAAACACACAGCACACAACGCACGCTCTGCTAGGGCAGACTCTTTGAAGGCTGCCTCCCGGCGTAGAAAGTGAAAGAGGACTGGTTCTGACTCCAGCTCAACTCTGCTGTAAGAAAACACTATCTTCATCTGCAAAACTTTCTTATGGACTGCAGCGTGGTCACACGGTATCGCCGGAAGTACCCAAACTCTGAGGTGGAAGTAGTGGGCTTTCCACCAGCACAGCAATTCTCTCTCTTCTTCCCCTCTGGTCCCTTACTCAATACAATCCAGGGCTGACACCCCCCTGTTCCAGCACTGGGGCAGAGTCGATTATTGACCAAACTCAATATTTGTCTCTGAATTCAATGGTGACCAGCTATTTTCTAAAATAACAGTTGCTGGTTTCAGGTTTTGAGGCCACAGCAGCACTTTATTTGACTGCGGCTTGGTCATGTAGTCTGGTCCAAAGAACTCGGTGGAAGTAGTGGGGTCCAGCTAAACTATTGCTCTTCATTTGCTGGCCCTCACCCCACACCATCCACACCGACTCCTCCATGTTCCAGCTCTGGGTACAGTACACAGTTGGCCAAGTTCAGCCTCTGTCTCTGATTTCAGTGGCAGCCATCCACTGGCATCATGGCAATTGCTGACAGCAGGCAGTGAGGCTGACCTTCCCCTATGCCCTCGCATTCTTCCTCACCCTCCTGCTGTCTACCTGGGGCCCTGCCCTCGTGCCTCCCTATGCTGTTGTGGCCCTACTCCTTCCAGACACGGGTCTCATACCAGTACCCCTCTGGAGATTAGGGTCTACTCTATTCCCTCTCTACCCACAGCCTGGTTTCTCACACAGGATCTCTCCCTGAGCGTTATTCCCAACAGCTGCTCCTCCTGGGGAGGAGCTGGATTTATTCTGAAGCCTCGCCAGCATGACTATCAGCAAGTGCACTTTCTCTCCCATGCTCAACGGGGCTTGGTCTCAATGCTCACCTCATATTGTCTCGTGACATCTCATTATGTGTCATATGACAGCGATAATATCTTACTGCCTTTGAATGGTTCACTACACATCGGGTTTCAGCTTCTAGCCTATAGTTACAACTGGTAGCCATTTTTGTGTTTGCTGTAACTGGTGATTCGGATGTTGCTTATACGTGCTTGGCTTCCTAAACATACATTTCAATTTGCCGCTTACGGTGGTGCTACATCTAACCTAGTGATACCACTGGGTAGCCAATTCTGTGTTGCCTTTGCTGCCACTCTCTGGCTCACTCTCTTAAATGTGCTTGACTTCCCAAATAAAAAATGGCACGCACAAGTAGGCTGGAAGTATATAACCCTGCCCTCCCAATAGTTATTTTATTGCTCTGCCACTCATTGTGGTGCTGCCGCTAACATTTGAAAACTCTTGGTATCTAATGTGGCTTTGCACTAAATGTCACAGGATTAACTTCCTAATGTCTCGCTTGTGCACATGAGGCTAGGAAATAAGCATTTCACTTCCTATCTACTAATGTCCCTCTTCCACTCACTGCGCCTCCCCCACGGTGTCCTTGCACAACAGTGACCTCTCTGGAGACCAGCTTGTTGGCTTACTGTTGGCATGTCCATTACATCTAACCTCGCCTGTGCATACGTACAGGCCTGTTTCTTAGCACGGGCAGAGCAGGCGACCGCCCGGGGCGCAAAGCTAAATAGCTCAGAAGGTGGGCGTAGTAAGGGGCCCAGACTGAAAGCTGCCGGCCAACACATTTATCAGCCTGCTGTGCTGTGAGTGCTGCTCTACAATCTGCGGCTGGCTGCGAGGCGTTTGGAATATGCAAACAAAGGAATGCATATTCCAAACGCCGCGTGTGAGATCCTCTGGAGCCACACAACCTCCGCCCCTCATTCTTTGTGTGGACAGACTTTCAAATAGGGCAATTTATAAGCGATGGCTCATTTAACAAGCCATTGTTTTATACAGTATGTGCTTAACATTTCAACGCCTGACTGCTGTTTGCCATCGCTGTGGGCAAGTTGTTTTCTAAAGGCCTTGACCCAAGTGAGCTGATGGTGCAATCTCCACGGGTAGTGCAAAGTTTGGATATCTGCTAGGAGTTGATCTTGCAAGGAGATGGCATTGACCGGCTCTGAAGATCACAGGATTGGTCTCAGATCTATCCACAGGGCTCACATAGTCTTTTCAAATCGTTATCTATGCAGAGTTTTAAGCAACCAGAACATCAACAGAAGTAATGGGCTGGCATTACCGTACACAGGCATGAGCACTTACGCCTGCACCTCATTTTCTGCCCATTTTACATGCTCGACAGATTTGTTTTCAGGCCTCCGGGGTGAAGTGGGGGCTCACTTAGATTAGGATTTTCCTAATTTTGCTGTACAAACTGATTATCATTGTCTGCTGTGTTCCACCATAATGAGACCCGGAACGAATGCATTCTTTTGTGGGTGAGAGGAGTGTCTTTAAATGGGGTACCTCAGGAGTTTGTTCCCTTAATCATTCGGAACAACGTAGCAAACTCAGTGCTCTAAGGCATCATTGTGTCTTCCCCCGTAGAGTGAGGAGGTCACAAGAGTGTGCCACCTCCAACTTCTCAATGCTCCGCTGCTATATTCAACCTTCCCGGCCACCCCCCAATCCGGGAGGGGCTTGCAGTGGGGACCAGAGGACCTCATGTCCACATCTAGAACAAGCACAGAGTCAGGTGTCATCCAGCCGATCCAGCCTGATCCTGAATACACGGTCCAGGGCGGCCGAATGGTCGCCCTGTCTGGGACATCAGGAAGTCGCTTATTTATGTGCCGGCCAGGGCTTAGGTGCGTCTGCCATGTTAAGTACTTTCCGTGGTCTGTGCTTTGCTAAGGAATTTCTTAGTTTTTGTGCTGCACTCCGAGCTGCTCAAAGGAACTCTTGGCATGTTCCTGACAAGCATTTCAGATTCAGGATATAGCATACAAAGGGAAAGGGTTTATGTTTGCTGTGTAATCAAGTGGCCATTTTCTAGCAGAAAAATCATCTTGGACAACTTTTGTTGTCGTAGCAGTGTTGAGAACTACGATACACAGGCCTTTCAGAGAGACATCATGATAACTGACTTATTTCAGGGTTATTCCGGTTTATAATATATAATAGGTTTCTAAGCCCCGACATGGGGATCGAACCTGTGTTGCTCTGCATCGTTTTGCTTCCAAGGTGAGCACTTGGCCCCTGAGCTGTCCTCACTTTTCTGGTCGATTGTACATTTATTTCGATGGTACTTTTAGTCCCTGAGCATACTTCTTACTTTGCCATGCTAGCCATAAACCTCCATTATGCGTAAGCTGTCCAAATTAGCATGTATGGTTCATGGTTACAAACGTTTTTATGCTAGGGTGAGCATTTTGAACCATGATGTGAGCACCAAGCCATGCATCAGTTATGCATTTAGAGATCCACACATACATTCCTTTTATCACAAACTTGTTTATCAAATATAGAGATCTGAGATCACTGTTATAGTCCTTAAACGATCTGTGATTTAATGCAAAGAATATACATGAATCCTCATTGGTGCTATTTGTCCCATTTCCCACCCTCAGAGAGGTATTTTGAAATAGTACAGTAAGAGTGTACCAGACTGTAAATCTCGGAATGATAACCTTCGATCAGAAAATTATTCATATGGGTAATCTAGTATTGCCCCTTGTAAAATACAAGTGAGGTGGTACGAAGAGAACACCTGCAACACAGGGTCAGGTCAGTGGGCCCTCAGACACCGATAGGCTGTTCAAACCGCAGTGGACCGGAACGGACAGTTTGAAACTGCATTCAGGCAAGGCCTTCCCTAAGAGCAGGTGACCAAAAAAACATTTACTTGGGCAGCAACAGCTTTGTTTTCACATTACAATTCTTCTGTAAAGTACTTGAATTACAATGTAATGAAACCAGCTTCATTTATATACAATTATTTATTCATATTGAGAAGGGTTATTGTCACATGACAGAGGTGTAGTTTGGGAGTGACGTGTGCCAGTGAGTGTGGCGGGGCGCATTCTGATGTTTCGTCCTGGGCACGAAGTTGGCTAGAAACTGCCCTGCATACTTATTTATGCAATATCACCCCTGTTTTGTTATTTGCTGGAGATAATGTGCCTACATCATTCAAGTGCTTGCTAAAACTTGGGGTTACCATATTTTCATCTGATTCCCAATCTTTTTTCCCAATCCACCTCGTTGTTTATTTTCCTATTCTGCCTCCTACAAGGTCAGGGGATTCCGTCCTCTTGGTTGGCGAGATTTGTCTCTCTCCTATCGATTTCGTGGGTAGTAATTAATGTCACCTTTCTTTCTATACCTACTATCTTTCTTCACTCATGCAGCTCTATCACGGTTTTAACTTGCTGTATACTGGGACCCGGGGGGACTGCACCAATACTGGGCTATGCTTGGACATTAATTACGGTTAATCAGGACGGGTGTCAGTAAGCCCCTAGTGGTTTCTCTAACAACCCATCTCTCACGTCACGCCGGATCCCACAGTATGAACACCGCCATCTCACCCATTTTTAAGAAGTGTTTTTCCATCATTTACTCTGCAAGTTTTAACACCAAAGCAGCCATGGAAAAAAAAAGATCTAACCTGGGGGCACAACCCTGGCATAGTTCTTCCTCACATATATTTCAACTTATCTTGAACAAATGGCTTTCTCATTTTCACTCACCAACTCTTGGATCCCCTGCTTCACTACAAGATCACTGATCCAGAATTCTCTATAAACGGAGGTCCATATGGAGAACATGTGCTTCAGGGTTCCCTAAGCCACTTTTGTGGTGCAAGGCAATCACACAATCACACAAACCTGTTAATCTTCAACTCTTCGATTCCTTCCCTCACTACAGTCCCCTATAGACTCAACAGTAACCAGAATTGGGAAGCAGATGGCCAACCCAACCAAAACAAACCTCATGAGCCACTACCTTCCTTGGGAGGCCTCCTGCAAAATCCATCCAGAGCTCTGGTGATCTTTGACACTCCAGCTCCCTGCCCTCTGAAAAACACCTTTCTCTCTGTTTACACTATCTCCAGCAGAGATCATCAAAGCTAAGAAAAGCCTTAACATAGGACCACTTAACATCAGATCGGTCACCAAACATGCTAACAACATGCATGATCTTCTCCATGACCTAGGTTTGGACACCCATGCCAGAGAGCTGGATCACAGCATGTTACACCACTTGATTTACTCCTTATGGCCGGCTACAGGAGTCTTGTGAGCAACAGAGCAAATTGCTCCGGATTTGACGTGGCACTCATTCACCCAGCTTACCTAGGGCAGTTATGACCGCTACAAACCCAACCCTCGCTCAAAAGACTTATGTGCAAATGCCCCCAAATGCTCAGTACGCACTATTTCATTGATACTCACAGCACTTGCGTACAGACCACCTGCGGATACCTTATTCTGCCTTAAATAATGGGTGCATTTTGTCACCAGCTTGCAATCCATCATGAATAAAATACTGCTCATGGGTGATCTGAATATCTGGGCAGACAGGCTGCAAAACACCACCACAGTCTCCTCGATGGACTACCTTTAAAACCTCAATCTCTTGCTCCTTTTTCCATGTAATAATGTCCTTGCAAAAATGTTGCCATGCAAGAATGGCGCCATGTTTTTGCGGAGACATTGGGGGTCATTCCGAGTTTGGAGGCAGCCATGGTGCTATTAGCTATTAGCACCATGGCTGCCTCCAAACTCGGGTCCAGGTCCGGTTAATCGGAATGGTGACTTACCGGGACATTCCGACCTACGTGGACCCGGTAATTCTGCATTTCGAAAACCATTCCCCATTCCCATTGAGCCCCAAAGGGCTCAATGGGAATGGGAAAGGAGCTAATAACGGGCCCGCAAATAGCGGGCCCGTTATTAGCTCCATGGTCCCTTAACGGGTCCCGCTAAGGACGGCTGGTCAAACCAGCCGGTCTTGGTGGGACCCGCTAAGGGACCTTGGAATGTGGCGGTAGGGGGTTAACGGCACCGGCATCCTTAACTGTGCCGTTAACCCCCTAATGCCATACTCAGAATGACCCCCATTATCATTAGGGACATGCATGGGACTTTTTTTTTTAAGGGACGGGGGACACCCCCACAATCCCTGCTCCCGTTTACCCCATATATTGTCCCCATATTTAATGTCACCTATGTCGTTTTCCGACGTTACATATGGGAACAATATTACCTGATACCCTGCAACTTTGATACAATCTTCCCTTCCAGCCTTTCTCCCTCACTGTTGCCAGAGTTGCCTGCGTGCCCTGGAGAGACCTCACCAAGCTGCCCAGAAATATCACAAACATTGAGCCATCCACCAAAACTGGCAGATCCCCATCCCAGTGTGACTAATGAAACGGGTCACTGCCCTTAACTTCACGGAAGCTTACTCTCCATCATTGGGGGATGTCACTCTGCCTGAGGCCATCCTACATAACCTCGAAAGAGAAGTCACCAAGGTTCTGGACACATCAAACAACACATGGCACAACAGCGACATGGCCTTCCTCAAAAGTAAAGCCTGAGAACCAAAAGGCGAAGCAATCTACATTAGGCACCAAAAGAAATACTGATATGCTCCCTTAAGAAAAGTGCAATTCTGAAAAGTCTGAAGAAGGTCCCTTCTAAGGAATCCTTTGGCCAGCCTCAATGTCCTAGCATACTGATGCCTGACGGCTCCAGCGATATTTAAATAAATAAATGCTTTCCCCCATCGCTAATAGCCCCTTCATAGGTACATATTAGTGAAATGAGCTAGATATCAACCCCAGGACTACAACTAACCGAACCAGCTACTACATGTCAACGAGTACGGGCTGCCACCTGCCCACAGCACAGAATCCCCTCTGCTATTCATGAAGTATTTCTGTCATCTCATCTTTGGATGAAAACTGCCTAGCTGTTCTTGTCCTATTTGTCTTATCTGCAGCATTCAACGCAAAAACTCCAGATTTTCAATGGTCAGATGATGCTCGTTTAGTTCAAAACCATTCACCACCAAACGGGGGTTCCCCTAAACTCCGTGTTACCCTGTAGCTTTTTGACTGGTACCTGAAACCTTTGGCGGGTGACTTAGAGCCGTTCTTTACACTTCTAGAAATGCATGCAGGTGGCACGCAAATCTTCTTTAAAATGCCTAACTTCATGAATTCGGCTCGTAGCATCCCCTACCTTTCTGTTGGTGCTCCAAGACCGAAAGATTGCCAGGCACCTCTGCATGAATTTGTCAAATACGCAGGTTCTCTTATTGGTTACTACCCTTGCCAGCTCCCACCCGCTTGACTTGCCTTCCACGATTCAATGGATTATACCATTTCAAATAAATGACTAAAATAAACGTGCAAAACACACCATCAATTGTACTACCTCACAGAAAACTGAAATCATTAATATGTGGGAAGGCACAGCACAAGCTGTTGCAATAGTCAAGTCTTGCCAGCATCATGATCATTTCCAGCGAAAGTTGTAGGCTCAGGCAAGGCGGGGCGCATTTGAGCATCTGCAAGTGGGAGTGGCACAATTCTCAGAGTATTTTAATCTGTCTAATGATGGGAGCTCACTGAACAATCTGGTGCAAGTCCATCGGGATGATGAGAACGATGTAGCTACAAGAAAATATAATTTTTTTCATCTGCTCTGATTCGGTGGCAAGTATTTTTTAAAGTATTTTTTAACTTTCACTAACATGGACCTACAAACTTAGATTTGCCAATCAATGGCATGATGCCTGTCACTTTTCAGCGGTAGGAGATTAGTACTTAGATCTGTGTTTCAGGGGCCACAACACAATGGAACAACAATCGCTGCGCATCAAATTGTTGGATAGCTGCTTGAAATTCCAAAGACTTTTCAAAACAAGTTTTTTCAGACAAGGGTGCCCCCCAGAATGCCACACACTCCAGACAGGCCACTCCCACCACCTAAAGAATAGCCTTTAGGTATAGTTGAGCTGGAACTCAATTTGCACCTTTGGTCTGAACTAGGGCACCATGTGCAGCTTAGAAGACCCTGTATCTCTTGTTGAACCTTCAGCCTTACAAGCTCTTGGCGCCCCAACAATCAGGAACCCAATGGCGGGCATCTCTTACCCTCTGGATGTATGATTTTCAGTCCTCTTTTTGGTAGTACTCCCCTGTGTGATGCTGTTTTCAGTTTCTTATTTCCTACACTTATTTCCATGTTAACGCTAGGCCTCCTAGCACAGCACGCCTGCACATCAATTTTGCCCCCCCCTCTCAGCCCTGGTTTTATACTGGTTTGAATGGTCCATGCACTGTGAGTGACCTTTTATAATGCTCTCCTCCTCTTTGAGCACGTTGTAGTTGGATCCAGACAGATGTACATTAAATGAAATACAAATACTTCAGAGGGTCTTCCAAGTAGGATGGAGGTGGTATGCCATGGTGATGGTACACAGAAATCCTGAGCTAATAGTTTGAACAATGCAGACCTTACCATGCCTTGCCAGCTAAGTGTATCCACGCATCAGGGTTCCTTGCTCATCACTTGCCACAGGCAACTGAAAAGCACTCTAGGGAAAGTGGGAATGGGAAAGGGAAGGAGGTGAGGATGGAAGATGGGAAGGAGTGGGAAGATGAGGAGGTGAAGCTGGATGGAGACAGACCGTATTCTTCGGCACCTCTAGTCCATACCTGCCGACCCTACCGATTTAGGAAGTAGGCTACTTCTTTTTAAGTAGTCCTACCGCCTACAGATTTGGGTGACAGATCCTACTGCTTTTTACAGCAGCACGTAATGTATGTGACTCTAAGGCAGGCAGCTTGAGACCAGGCCCAGGACAAAGCATGCAAAACATTAATTAGTTTGTCTGTGCAGTGGGCGGGTAAGTGATTACTTGGAGTGATGGGCTCAGACCAATCCACTGACATGACAGCTACGTGATTCTGCCCTGCTCTCTTGCCATGACAGTCCTTAGGTGAACCACCATTGAAGGCAAGTGGCAGAATGTACCACCATCGCACAGCATCTGCCTATCAGACTGAGGAGGGTATCAGTCTCCATGTTGTTCAGTGTTCAATTTGCACTACAGGAATAAATATGTATTGCCAATATTGCCTACCAGCTCTGTATGATTACCTTTTGTGAAGCTAGGTAATTGAATTCAGTGTTAACTTATTGTCACGACTCGCTCCCTTCGCTCCCGTTCCCACCACTTGGGGGCATGATTTGGGGTTTATTCCCTACTGGACTTTTCCTCCAACCTTATGCTACAGTGCTGTGATGAAATGGGAGCGCTAAATCCCTATTTTCCAAGCTACTTCCCTTTCGGATCCATTCCAGGTTTTTGGCAGCCAGCATGCTTCTTTAACCAAAAGACTATGCTTCCCAGAATGCCTGGCCCACTGCTTCACCTCCACCCTTGCAGGACAAGGTTGGGTGGAGGATAGGCAACACCTGTGGCTGCAGGTGCAGCAATCAGCACACCTGAGGCGTGTGCTCGTTAAGCAGCTTTAAAAGCCTCAGTCTTACTTCAGTCCAGCGCTGGTCATCGTTGCAGTGTTTCCTGTTGTGACTAGTCCCTTTTTTCCTTGATCTTAGCTTTTGTACCTAGTTCCTAGTTCCTGTTTTCTTGTTCCTCCGCCCTGGATTTCGGATTCATGCGCTAATTGATTTCTGCTCCCTTGATTCCCTTTTTGTCTTCCTCTGTTTGCAGGCAGCATTTCTCAGTGCTTTCCCCTTTTAGATACAGCCCAGTTTGTCTGTGTTCTATATTTCTTTGACTCTGTCCTTTGCTGCTGTAAACCCGTATGCCTTAGCCTTCCTCTTAGATTAGCTTCCTGTCTTTTCCTTGGAGGGGTAGGGGGAAGTTTGCATTGGTTATTTTGTTTTTCCCTGCTCCTGATCCTTACTTTCTATTGGGATCCATTCCATGTTTTCCATTGCACTTCTGCATTTATTTCCCATTTGATTATTAGGTGTGGTGTGCGGTTGTAGCTAGCTCCTGTGTGAATGCTTATGTTTTCCTCACTAATTTGTAATCACTATTCCAACTTAGGTATTTAGTTTTCCTCCCATTGCTGTTATAGCCTTTCTGGGTCCCAGTTTCATCAACAGGATTCGTGGGCTAGCTGACATTCAAGAGGTTTATCTCGTCCTCGTGAGTACTGTTCTTTAGTTCCCTTATTTAATACCATCAAGAGTGTTAGTTCACAGATCCTGTCATTGCTTGCCCTCCACGTGGGTTTAGCGCTGTCAGTACCTGTAACAGCAATTGGGGGTAAGGCGCTTGCCGACTTTCCTCGCGGTCAGGTGCTTACCCCACATCCCTTTTCATATATTGGTTTTGTTGTCACACTCTATTTGCACTCCTGGGTTATAGCATACATGAGTCGTTGTTCCTGTGTGCACGTAGTTTAATTCGAAGCTATTCACTGTGTGATTTAGTGCACATTTCCCTTGCCATATTCGCTGCCTTTGTACTCGCCTGACTAATCCTGACACTTATCATTCAGAATGATACATTTTAAACATGTCATTGTTATGCAAAGTATTATTTTTGGAACTTGAAAAATCCTACATCTTTTTGGTCACAGAATGTTGGCAAGTATGTTCTAGTCTGTGCAACAGTGCCAGTAGCAGGCCCAGCAAACAATGAAATCCCCATACCTCACTACCCTTCATGGAAGTGGCCATGGTCACAACTCTTAAATGGGGTGTGGAAGTTCCTCGATGAGAAAGGAAGAACTCTGGCCTGCCACGCACAATGCCCACGTGCCTGGGCACCGGCTCTAGGATCCTCCCTGGGGTCAGAGGTGCTGTATCCTGGAAGGTGGCAAATTTCAATCATGCATGCCATATTGCTATCCAACCATAATGGCAGATGGTTTAGAGACCTACGTTATATTCGAACGGGGCACACAAATCGGACACAAACTAGACGTTTCTAGATTTGTGGAAGTCGCTGTGCACGACCAGGGACATGTATGTTCCCAGACAATAGAAATGAAAGAACGCTTCCATTCTGTTGTGTGCAACCGTGTGTGGGCTAAAATATATCCACTGAATGTTAGAAATAAAAATGACGAGCCAGGTCAATATTTAAGAGTGAAGATCGCTGGTGCTATCCATTGGAAAATGCAGGCCAGTCCAAAACACTTCTTTTTCTGGCTTAAGGCCTTGTGACATGGAAAGCAATGGGCCTAGTTAAATTCTACTGCAATGGACAAGTGGACAAGTGGAGAAAGACATCTACTTCTCACAAATAAACTGACATTTACATGCAGTAGACATGGACAGATTTAAAAACTGCAGCAGTGCACATGGGCTGAAAAGAAATAGTTGTGTGTTTGGAAGCTGAAAAGGAGGAATAATGCCTTTGCAATTCTGAAATAAAGTGAAGGACAGATTACATTCATCAGGAGGAAAGTGACTCAATTTCACCATATAAAATGACAGCATGGACAAAGAAGGGCGTATTTCGTTTGGTGTAGATTTGAATACTGCTTCTTTATGTAACTATGACCTATTGGTGTGGATGGAGTGAACCTATCTCTGTGTATACAGTATGTAAATAAAAGATTATTCTATGCCTTTCTAATGTAAATATGCTGAATGTAATATGCTAGCCTTTCAGAATGGTAAACTTCCCCTTGTTTTTCCCTCTAAGCTGAAATCCCCCACTGAACTGTGAACTGGATAAGTGTGTCTGGATCCTGACCTCGCAGCCCTTCTGTTTGATGAATACCGGGGATACAGGTCTGGTTTCAAATAGATGCTCAAATATACAGAGAAAGAGATTGAATTTGTGGTGAGTTGCTGATAGCACAACCAACAGATATGACCTTTAAGTTCAGGTTCCCCCAAAAAGTTCATTTAGCTTTGAACAAAGACCCTTTTAAAATCTGAACTCCAGACCTTTTGGAGCTGGGCCCATGAAGGAGACGGTCTGGTTGTCAATTTAAAGGCTAAGATATACAAAGAAGTAGATTGGATTTATTGAAGTTGCTGATAACATGTCGTGCATAAGTGATCTTAAGGTCAAGCTTCCTATAAACTGTACATTAAGCTCCAGTCAAGGACCCTTTTAAGCCAAGCAGAAGAAAAAGTTAAGATAAAAACGGATAAACCAGATGGCTGGTCACATGTTGTAAAAACAAAGAGGTGATGGCTGGAAGGTTTAGACTTAATCTCAACCACTGGCAATGCTCTGGGCAACCCTCCAGACCACCGTTCTTCGCCTGCCAAGCCATTACAGAAGGGAAAGACCATATGCAAATCAGGCTTGGCCCCACCCCAAAAGGGGCAGTCCAGCCCGAACTGCTAGGCCACATCCCTTCTGCACGAGACCACAAGCATCCCCAAACATGTTTCGCCCTTGTTGGGGCTCATCAGTGAGGAGTAGCTTGGGTCTCTAGGCCCAGCAGGCACGGGACCCACGTCTGGGCATACCCGTCCCACTCGGGGTGACATAGCAAAAACAAAGAGGTGATGGCTGGAAGGTTTAGACTTAATCTCAACCACTGGCAATGCTCTGGGCAACCCTCCAGACCACCGTTCTTCGCCTGCCAAGCCATTACAGAAGGGAAAGACCATATGCAAATCAGGCTTGGCCCCACCCCAAAAGGGGCAGTCCAGCCCGAACTGCTAGGCCACATCCCTTCTGCACGAGACCACAAGCATCCCCAAACATGTTTCGCCCTTGTTGGGGCTCATCAGTGAGGAGTAGCTTGGGTCTCTAGGCCCAGCAGGCACGGGACCCACGTCTGGGCATACCCGTCCCACTCGGGGTGACATAGCAAAAACAAAGAGGTGATGGCTGGAAGGTTTAGACTTAATCTCAACCACTGGCAATGCTCTGGGCAACCCTCCAGACCACCGTTCTTCGCCTGCCAAGCCATTACAGAAGGGAAAGACCATATGCAAATCAGGCTTGGCCCCACCCCAAAAGGGGCAGTCCAGCCCGAACTGCTAGGCCACATCCCTTCTGCACGAGACCACAAGCATCCCCAAACATGTTTCGCCCTTGTTGGGGCTCATCAGTGAGGAGTAGCTTGGGTCTCTAGGCCCAGCAGGCACGGGACCCACGTCTGGGCATACCCGTCCCACTCGGGGTGACATAGCAAAAACAAAGAGGTGATGGCTGGAAGGTTTAGACTTAATCTCAACCACTGGCAATGCTCTGGGCAACCCTCCAGACCACCGTTCTTCGCCTGCCAAGCCATTACAGAAGGGAAAGACCATATGCAAATCAGGCTTGGCCCCACCCCAAAAGGGGCAGTCAGCCCGAACTGCTAGGCCACATCCCTTCTGCACGAGACCACAAGCATCCCCAAACATGTTTCGCCCTTGTTGGGGCTCATCAGTGAGGAGTAGCTTGGGTCTCTAGGCCCAGCAGGCACGGGACCCACGTCTGGGCATACCCGTCCCACTCGGGGTGACATAGCAAAAACAAAGAGGTGATGGCTGGAAGGTTTAGACTTAATCTCAACCACTGGCAATGCTCTGGGCAACCCTCCAGACCACCGTTCTTCGCCTGTCAAGCCATTACAGAAGGGAAAGACCATATGCAAATCAGGCTTGGCCCCACCCCAAAAGGGGCAGTCCAGCCCGAACTGCTAGGCCACATCCCTTCTGCACGAGACCACAAGCATCCCCAAACATGTTTCGCCCTTGTTGGGGCTCATCAGTGAGGAGTAGCTTGGGTCTCTAGGCCCAGCAGGCACGGGACCCACGTCTGGGCATACCCGTCCCACTCGGGGTGACATAGCAAAAACAAAGAGGTGATGGCTGGAAGGTTTAGACTTAATCTCAACCACTGGCAATGCTCTGGGCAACCCTCCAGACCGCCGTTCTTCGCCTGCCAAGCCATTACAGAAGGGAAAGACCATATGCAAATCAGGCTTGGCCCCACCCCAAAAGGGGCAGTCCAGCCCGAACTGCTAGGCCACATCCCTTCTGCACGAGACCACAAGCATCCCCAAACATGTTTCGCCCTTGTTGGGGCTCATCAGTGAGGAGTAGCTTGGGTCTCTAGGCCCAGCAGGCACGGGACCCACGTCTGGGCATACCCGTCCCACTCGGGGTGACATAGCAAAAACAAAGAGGTGATGGCTGGAAGGTTTAGACTTAATCTCAACCACTGGCAATGCTCTGGGCAACCCTCCAGACCACCGTTCTTCGCCTGCCAAGCCATTACAGAAGGGAAAGACCATATGCAAATCAGGCTTGGCCCCACCCCAAAAGGGGCAGTCCAGCCCGAACTGCTAGGCCACATCCCTTCTGCACGAGACCACAAGCATCCCCAAACATGTTTCGCCCTTGTTGGGGCTCATCAGTGAGGAGTAGCTTGGGTCTCTAGGCCCAGCAGGCACGGGACCCACGTCTGGGCATACCCGTCCCACTCGGGGTGACATAGCAAAAACAAAGAGGTGATGGCTGGAAGGTTTAGACTTAATCTCAACCACTGGCAATGCTCTGGGCAACCCTCCAGACCACCGTTCTTCGCCTGTCAAGCCATTACAGAAGGGAAAGACCATATGCAAATCAGGCTTGGCCCCACCCCAAAAGGGGCAGTCCAGCCCGAACTGCTAGGCCACATCCCTTCTGCACGAGACCACAAGCATCCCCAAACATGTTTCGCCCTTGTTGGGGCTCATCAGTGAGGAGTAGCTTGGGTCTCTAGGCCCAGCAGGCACGGGACCCACGTCTGGGCATACCCGTCCCACTCGGGGTGACATAGCAAAAACAAAGAGGTGATGGCTGGAAGGTTTAGACTTAATCTCAACCACTGGCAATGCTCTGGGCAACCCTCCAGACCGCCGTTCTTCGCCTGCCAAGCCATTACAGAAGGGAAAGACCATATGCAAATCAGGCTTGGCCCCACCCCAAAAGGGGCAGTCCAGCCCGAACTGCTAGGCCACATCCCTTCTGCACGAGACCACAAGCATCCCCAAACATGTTTCGCCCTTGTTGGGGCTCATCAGTGAGGAGTAGCTTGGGTCTCTAGGCCCAGCAGGCACGGGACCCACGTCTGGGCATACCCGTCCCACTCGGGGTGACATAGCAAAAACAAAGAGGTGATGGCTGGAAGGTTTAGACTTAATCTCAACCACTGGCAATGCTCTGGGCAACCCTCCAGACCACCGTTCTTCGCCTGCCAAGCCATTACAGAAGGGAAAGACCATATGCAAATCAGGCTTGGCCCCACCCCAAAAGGGGCAGTCCAGCCCGAACTGCTAGGCCACATCCCTTCTGCACGAGACCACAAGCATCCCCAAACATGTTTCGCCCTTGTTGGGGCTCATCAGTGAGGAGTAGCTTGGGTCTCTAGGCCCAGCAGGCACGGGATCCACGTCTGGGCATACCCGTCCCACTCGGGGTGACATAGCAAAAACAAAGAGGTGATGGCTGGAAGGTTTAGACTTAATCTCAACCACTGGCAATGCTCTGGGCAACCCTCCAGACCACCGTTCTTTGCCTGCCAAGCCATTACAGAAGGGAAAGACCATATGCAAATCAGGCTTGGCCCCACCCCAAAAGGGGCAGTCCAGCCCGAACTGCTAGGCCACATCCCTTCTGCACGAGACCACAAGCATCCCCAAACATGGTCACATGTTGTAACATAAATGGAAACTTGAGGGAAATGAAACGTACTGACACATGTAATGCATTGCCATTGATTAAACATTGAATACCATTATTCATAAATAAAATGAGCATTGTGTGTCCTACAAGCCCACCCTGGGTTCAAATTAAACAGAAGAAAAAGGCCATTGGGACCCTGTAAAAACGGCATTTGTGTGATGTACATAATTTAAGTTGTGTGGATAATTATGATTCTGCTGTTTTCATACACCTGAGAAATGGGAAAATTGGCAAAGAGGTAGATCATGAAAATGTGGTTTAAATTAGAAATGGTCCAATGTTTAGCTATTTCGGTGCAGCAAAAAAATGTGAAAAATTATAGCTTTGCTCAGGAAGGGCGTGCCAAATTAAAATTAGTATGGTCTGACTCACCATAAAATATAGAACACAGATATTTATATATATATATCTTCATGGGGATATCTGAAAGACCAAGGGAGTTGTTACATTATGAGATTTTTCAGAACAAAAGATTTAAAAATTCCCTGTCATTTTGAAATGATGCATCTATTCTCCTCCCTCAGCCTACATCATACATATCTCCAAACTTCTGGTCCTATCAGCAGCCAGTGGGTGTCTTAGTGGGAGGTGAAGGGAGCAAGCTAGTCAATCCTAATAGTCGGGAAATATGACCATATTGTAGTGTCATTGGCGCTGTAAGAGACAAGGTTTGCATCAGAACAGGGCTTTTTGGACATTATTCCTGGAGACAGCCTACTGCTGGACTATAGCGAGGAACCACTAGCAGAAAGGCAAGAAGAGCTACCAAGACCATCAGGGAAACCTTGCCTGGAACCTGGGAGCCCTATCTGAGAAAGGCGATGTCTGGAGGGACCTTGCTTTGGGAGAGGCCTGGTGTGAGCTGCCTACCAAAGAGGTTCCTAAAAATCCGACTGGCTTCCTAAGCAAAGAGCAGAGAGTCCCCATGTCAGTAGACACATCCCAAAAAGACATCCATTGTGTGGGAGCTACCTGCCCTTATCCCTTTCCATTAGTGGTTAAAAGGGAGATGAAACTGCATAGGCTCTTTGCACAAATTTCTTGAATATCACTTAAGTTATTTCCTCATAGCAAACCACCCCATCTGTTGAAATCGCATTGTGTTGGGAACAGCCAGCCTTAATCCTATCCATTAAACTGTGGGGAAGGGGGAGACACTGGGTCTCATTACACGGTAGGAGGTAACCATGGCGCTATTAGCGCCATGGCTGCCTCCAAAACCCTACCGACTCCGCCCTGGTGAATGGAGCAATTACCGGTCCATTCCAAGGTTGGCGGGACCGGTAATTCCCCATTCACCAGGGCCCTTCCCCATTCCTTTTGAGCCCCCATAGGGCTAAATGGGAATGGGGAAGGCGCTAATAACGGTACTGCAAATTGCGGTACCGTTATTAGCTCTATAGTCCCTTTGCGGGTCCTGTCCTTAATGCCTGGAAAAACCAGGCGTTGAGGGAGGACCAGCAAAGGGAACTCGTAGTAGGGCGGTAGGGAATACTGGCTACCGTGTAATGAGGCCCACTTTGTAGATCCTTAGCACATTTGAATTAAGTAAATCAATTAATTTTCATATAGAAAATCACAGAATGAGTGTTGTTAGAATGAAAAGCTAACAAAGCTCATGCCTAGTGTGTTAGAGCCGGTATAGTCCATAAAGACTGGGTTGACTGTTTTCTGAAAACCCTGACTTCTATATGAAAGGAGGGTTTCCATAATCCAAAAATAAGTAATGCTAAATGCTGCCTTTCAAGGGAATGTAGAGGGTGCAAACCGAAATTCCCCAGTCATTTTAAATCAGAATTACAAAGTATTGCATCTCATCTGTATGTGTGTTGTAAAAACTAAATTCCCCAATCATTTTAAATCAGAATTACAAAGTATTGCATCTCATCTGTATGTGTGTTGTCAAAACGAAATTTCCCCTTTCTTCTCATTTACTCTGACCAGAATTTTCAGCAGTGCTTTTCATTTTCCTGTGGGTTGAAAAACAATTTCCCTTTGAGTTCTTTTTCCCAACTGTGCCTTTCAAAGGAAACCCTAAAAACAAATTTCCCCATTGATGCCCTTTATTCCCAAATCACAATTACCAAGCATTGCTTTCATTTTTATGTGTGCTTGAATACGATTTCCTCATTTGAGTTCCTTTTCCCAACTGTGCCATTTAAAAAAAAAACCTAAAAACGAATATTCCCATTACTTCCCTTGCCTCCTTAGCCAGAATCCCAAAGCATTGCCTGTCCTTTGAATGTGTGTTGCAAAACAATGTTTCCACTGTATTGTGAATATTTTCTATTAGTTAAATTGAAATTAAATGTGTTGTAAGTTGTGACTGCATATTTAAAATTCTACCTAGGTTGTTGTAATCATGGGGCACCATTGTTGAATTGTAATATTGTGTAGTGCCACAACGTTGGTGGTTGATGTTTTTGGGATTATCCTATTTTTGGTAAAAACATTAATAAATATATATTCTTACATTACACCGGGCTGACTCCTAGTCCATTGGTGACAGAGCGTGTTTGTTGGGGTGGGTGAGAGACGGGTTGGAGACCGCACCAAAGTTGAATCCGTAAAGCGATTGATTATGCGCTACCTTGCTCGGGGGAGAAAGGAACTCCCTGAGTTGAGTGTGACTGCCTAATAAACTGCGACAATGCTGGGGGCTTGTGCTGGGATTGGTAGAGTCTTCACTTGTGACAGTACAGTAGCAGAAGAATATTCATTTTGCTGTAATTACATTGCAGGGAATGGAGAGTTGTGTTGCATTGTGAAGGTGCCATTCAGACCTGTACCCTAGCTTCCAGCGCTATACATAGATAAAACAGTGTTGATTTTGAGTTGTCATTATGAGTGGAATCTAAGCAGGAACAGGGTGAGAATTTTGCCCTTGCGTAGAGAGTATATCAGGTGCAGAACACATTTCAGAATGAGCACTGTAGAAATCAATATGGCCAGGAAGCACCTACTATCCACATTGTTTATTAAAGGTGAATGGGTAGAACAAGAACATTAAATGTGGCAAGCTAAAATGATGCTGGAGATTACCTCTGCAGATTTTGATATGTGGCAGGATAATGAGCTGTTACATCAGGCCCTGGCGAACCTTTACATGACACAAACCAGCAAAGATGAGCAAAGTAAAATGGCACAGCTCACAGCATATATGTGCTCCCATATGATAATGATGGAAGAAAGATACCAGGATAGTGCAGCCTCTTTGCAAAACCAGTCTGAGCTTTTGGATCAAGCCCAGAGAGAGTTGAAACAATTAGAAGAAATAGCGCAACAAAGTCAACATTTAGAGTCAAAATTAGAAAATATTATTCAGCAGCTAAAAGATGAGTTAGTGACACAAAAGCAAGCAAATGCAGAGTGAGAGGTTACATTTTCTGCACTGCAAGGGGAGTATCAAGAATGTGTTGAAAACCTCAGTGCAGGTCAACACAAATTAAGTGAACAGGTTGTTCACAATAGAGCCTGCATTGAGGACATTTTCACATTTCAAGCACAGATTAAACAACTGAAAAAAGCCAGTTAGTCATTAGGGGTGTTAATTCTCAGTGTGAATTCTATCAGATGCACCACGATCTGAACACTTTGAAACAGCAAAGAGAGCAGTTGAGGGAAGAAAATAGCAAATTGTGTCAAGAGAATAGTACCCTGTTTCAGGAAGTGAGTCAGTTAAGGACAGGTGTGCAGAAAAGTCAGTTATGTTCTCAGGAACTGACTGACATGAGGCTAGAACATGAAACATTAAGGGAACATGTAAGGCAAGCAAATGATGACATAGAGCAGGCAATATAGGCCAAAATTGCACAAGGGAAGGAGATCAGTCTCCTGAAAAAAAGAGGTCTGAATATGCACAGACAATACAAGCCTCACAGAAAGAAAATTAGTCACATTGTGAGGAGAACAAGGGACTCAGAGACTGATTGATGACACAAAATAAAGTGCTAAAAGATACTCAAGCAATGGTGTTAAAATTGAAAAGTCAGGCCTCTGTATACCACCAAGAGATACAGGGCTGAGAAAAACAAATGTGAGAGGTTGGAAAAGGAAATAGCCAAATAAAAACAGGTTTTGAGGGACCCCGACCAGTCAGAGTATTGCTGGGACGAACTCCCAGGTATGCTAGAGCGATGCTGGAAGTCTGCGGACTTGGAGGGCCCAACTCCCTCCCCAGTATACACAGAGGACTCGCTCAACAGCAAGTTCAAACTGCAGTTTATTACAAATAAAACCAACAGGGATAGATACAAGAATACAGGTGGATTCCAGTACTTCCCTGCATCTCCTGGCCTGTAGGCCAATTTTACTACTAAGTTGCGTCATTACTCTGTCATTACTTGGGTCCTTCTCCAAAAATGTATCATGTGAGGGATTGGCCATCAGGAGTCTAATAACCTATATGGTCACCTATATGTGTTATTCTACTGGCTCTCACATGTTAGGTGGCTGGCCTGTCCCATCCCCAATTCACTATCTATTACATTGTTGCAAAGTAGTGGGCTTACCATTGGTTCTTGTCTGTTGCAATCCACCTCTGGAATACTAAACTGTGTCTAGCTAGAGCTGATTCCCCCAGGTCTGGGACTCAAATGAGTTCTCAGCTTGTGGTGTACCTCTTCAAGGTAATGTGAATGATTATGTGTCTGTATTGTAATTTGTGCACACCACCTTTGCCTTATTAGAATATTCTCCAAGCGGTAGCAATACTTGTAGCAATCTGCATCTGGCTGCTGGGACTGGCTTCTCCTTCCCACCATGGAAGACTGTCCATTGTTTCATTCGGCTGTACCATGTGTTTAGAGACCACAAAATTGAACTCTGCAGCTCCTAATTATGAGGATGTATTCAGTTTCTCTGCAGCTGGTCCCTTTGTCATCTGGGGATTGGAATGTTTCCATATCTCTTGACCTTTGCTGTGGGCCCTGTCTCACGCATCTTGCTCTCTGTCCAGCCTGAATCGGCTCAATGATTTGAGGCCTACTGTAATTTTCTTAAATCTTATAATGCGGTTCCTACTTTGTCCATGTTATACTATATTCCCTATGGGTTAGCTATATGTGGTTTGATCAGGTCCCCTATATACTCCTGTATGTCCATGTGACTATTGGCTTTAAGCATCAGCAAACTTGCTCAGGATCTCTTGTGCCTTGCGGTTTTGCGTTACTGCATTTGGCTCCTGACAAAATAATAAAAGCAATGACTGTATGTATTTGTAGCTGTCCTCCATAGAACTGTGCACTCAAGTTTTTCATGTATTCGAGTGGGTATTTGTGTGGAGCGGTGCGGTCTGCACATGTGCTTCATGTCTAACCCTGCTACGTGTCTCTAATGACGTCAATAGCATGGCTTCTTGGTGTTTAGTCCAGGCTGCCCATAAAGGTGTCTCTGACCATGCCCTCAGGCTCTTCTCCCACACATGGATAGATTTGTACAGCACCTGGTCTGTATGGCTGACTGAGAGGGTACCTCTTCATATATTTGTCGATCATTGCTACATTTGGGATTTGTCTGAAAAAGAATGGGTGGTTGCAGGCTTTTCCGGCCTTCCGTCTTGTCATGAACTTGATGGGGGCAGGGGTGGTCTTAGGGTCCCGACTCCCTCCTCAGTATGGAAAAGAACCCTATGATCACGGAGTGATGACCTCTCTACCAGGGACCTCAAGCCAACTCACAACCTCATATGTACTGGGTGCAGCTAACCTGCCAGTTTTCAAGAACAGGGAAACATGAGGCAGCTTGACTCAACCAGGCCACTCCTTATCTGATATTGATGAATATTCATCTCTACCCAGTAGGAGGGAAGGTTGCCGTACCAGAGGGCTCTGGGAATTTAAAAATATACTAGCATGTACCTCTGACCAGAAGGGTTCCTATGATGGAAAGATCAGGGAGTTGGACTGGAAGAAACTGGAGTTACAAAGAGAACATCTGGTCTGCTTTGCAGACAGAGAAGAACCAGAGTCCAGGCCTCAAAAGAGTATTTTAAAAACCTCCACACATTCAGGGAGGTGGGGTGAATTCCCTACCATACGCGGAAGGAGGGATGAGGAGGAGGACTACTTTCCCGTGTGAAAAGGGGAGTACAAAGGAAATGACCTTTAGAGACCACAGCACCACAGGGGAGAAGAGACCAGACCCCATCCTTCTGGGAGGGATTCACAGTCTCATAGAGGTAGGTAGCGCCTAGAGGACAGGGAGGGGACCACAAATAGCAGCAGCTCTGAATCAGAGGGTGAGTGGTCTGCCAAACAGAAGAGAGGTCTTATGAAAGACCCAATTTGGCAAATAAAGACCATGAAGAGCTTTATGACTTCGTACCATAAGAACACCACATACTCAGTATGGGAGCATCTAGAGCTTTCTGACCAAATTATCACTTCATTTGGTATTAAGAATGATAACAATTTGTCAAATGGACATTTTCCCCTGAATACCCCAGCTTCTTTGCAGGGCTGGAGGACCAAGATCACCAAAAATGTTCCACCTACAAGGCGGCCATGTTAAAGCACTTCTCCATTCACAGGAACCCTCAGGAGGTCTACAAGGTGGCCTACAACCTGCAGTGTGGGAAAGACCAAGAACCTAGAGAGTTTATGCAAGAGCTGAAGCAAGCATTTGCACAGACCTTTAGGCGGGTGAACACCAATAGCCGGGAGTTCATCAACACGTACTTCCATGCGCTCCTCAAATACATTATGACCCAACTAGCAAGGGACTTCCATGATCATAGGACCCTGGATTGGGTGATAGAACAGGCCACCTGATTTATGAGGTCCAAAAGCCCTCTGAAAACATAAACAACCCTAAGAACCCCAAACCATCAAACACACCCGACGCTGCAATGGTAGCAGAGGTGGAAAATACTCCTATATTGGACTTGGAGATGGGGGGGCCTAAAAATACACCTTCCACTAACACCAACAAACAGCATGAGAGGCAGAGGAGACCCTCAGATCCAACCCAATCATGTGGTAGCCAGGCGAGATATCAGACCAATGCTACATCTGACCCTGCCACCTACATCAGCCCTATATACAAGGGTAACAGACCCATCCCCGGTATTTATGGACTCCGAAAATACTCCACCCCCCAAACTAAGTTTCTTTCCCAGATACCCTTCAAACTCCAATTTCCAGAATAATCCTCCTCTCACTCCCCGCTTTCAGGACAATAGATTACCAAATCAGGGAGAAGGAAGACGTAGGATGGAAAGGTATCAGGGAAACTCCCAATAACCAAGATACTCTGAGATCAGGGACAGCTACCCTTTCCGGGACCAGCAAAGGTATGAATAGAGACCTCCCTACCAACCAGAAAGGTTGTCTCAACTGGAGCGACAAGTCCAACACTTAACACAAGAACGGGGTCGCATGTTGAGGGCTCAGTAGAACCCTCAACTGGAAACTGCTGCCCAGAATAACTCGACATCCGGGCATGGTGCCCCGGAGCAATGACGGGAAGAAACCTCCAACAACCAACAGGTTCCAGAGCAGGGGGCCCAGGTGGAAGGGAGATGTGAAGCCCTAGAGGAATATTCCTTTGCCACTGGAAGAAAACCCCTGTAAACCTCTGAACCTGAACATAAATCATCTACCCCCGAAAAGCTGGAAAATAGGGAGCAGAGGGTAAGTAGGAGAAATTGAAAGCAAAAGATAACCCACTTTGTGGAGGAAATCTGCATCATCCATTTTGAAGGGGAAGAATCCCTGGAGGATTCAGGGAAGAAAACCTTCTCTTTCAGAGATGGAGGGATCCCTCCAAGGAAGAATGGGTCTCAAAAGACTCTGATTTAGACTGGGTAAGTATGGAGACAGCAACAAATTCGTAAACCCCAACAATGTCAACAGGATGACCCTGAAACAGGCTTGGGTAACTGTCTCCAGGAAAAGCAGGACAGCAAAGAATTGGGGGCAAAAGGGAGTTTCTCAATCCCAACTGTTTCTGGGTGAAATATCTTTTTTACCAATTTCCAGACTCCAGCACAGAAAACTGTCCAAGGTCACACAGTGTCAGAGTTCCATATGCAAAATGTTACTGCCAAGCTGACACAGAATGCACATTTTCTTTGCCCACTTGAGGAGAGAGAAAGAAGATTGTATGTTACCATCAAAGTACAGGGTCAGTGTGCAGTATCAGCACTAGTAGACACTGGATCCCAAGCCTCCATCATGTCCATAAAAATGCCTTCGACCAACTAAATTCAGGAAGGGGGGAGTCATAAAATTCCCCTCACACCTCTTCCTGGACAATTCCAAAACTTTGATGGGAATTATATTTCCGTCGAAGGGACTGAGGTTCTGGAGATAAAAATTGGGAGTCATAGGGTGAAATACCCAGTAATAGTCATCACTCCAGAGGGCACACCTTGTCTACTGGGGAATGGCCTCCTTCGGAGGTTATCACCCCTGAGTGACAGCGTGAACAAGGTCCTCTGGACTCAGACTAACAAGCCAATCAAATTAAAACAAAGTACAAATTATGTGAGTTTGAATGGCACATGCCTCATTATTGAACAACAGTCTGACGAAATAGAATTCCATTTTAGGAACAATTAAGTCCCAGACATTACCATAATCTCTGTAGGAGAACAAACTGGTGATGGGAATCCTTCTCCAGTTTTGAAAATTAACCTATTTCCCAGTTTTAAGTGACATTCCACACTGGAAATACTCTGAAATGTTATACCAATCCACATTCAGATGAAAACCCAAATCCCATGACAAAAGATGATGAAAAACCAGCTCAAAGTTGGACCGACATCCAGATAAAAGGTGAACAGCTGTTTTCCCCATTCAGGTAAATGAGGGGGATGAGCCTGTTCTCACCAGATTATGCTTGAATAACGGATTAAGCTTCATCATTAAAGCATTACTCAAGAAACTCCCAAAAAAGCAGACCATTTCCACGTTTAAATTGATTGATAAGAGTGAAATGGGCATAGAGACTCCAAATTCCAAGCATCTCCTGCCTAGTAGATATATGCTAAAAATGTCCATTGGTGACAAAAATAGAGAACATAATTGTTGGGTTGTGAGGGATGTCCCCTCCGCCTTTTAATTAAGCGGTGACATTCTCAACTGATTCACAATTAATTTGGACCTAATTAATAATGAAGACTGGCCAGGATTGGGGGGTAACCCCATGGGCTTTGACAAAGCATTTTGGTCAGCTCAATTACTGCCGCATGTGGTTGAAGTTCAAGTGAGAGAAGAGGTTACCATCCCAGGACAGGTTTGACAATTTACGATTCCCCTAAAAATTAAGCGAGGACAGAACCTAAAAAACAAGGAGGCTTATAAATCTGAATTATCACCTCCATCAGCAAGTTTTGGATTGAGATCCAACACCCTTAGTTGACCTAGAAAATGACACCATTCAAATATTGGTGGATAACAGCGACCCTCAAAGTATCACTTTGGGTGCAGACACCTTTATTGGAATGCCGGTTGATGCCCAACATTATTCAATTGATTTAGGTAATAAGATAATTGGCCCAATTCCAAATGACTTCTACAATTTTAATGACGATATCCCTTTGGATAAGATTTTCACCAGGCAAGGGGGGAATTTCTTTGTGTACCCTGCCTTCCTTTATGGTGTGGAAGACGTGACCTGTGACATCAGGAAGGATGAGGTGGTGTTCCGAGTCAACAGTGACTTCCTCCCATCCTTGAAACCTCATGTCCAGGCCAACACCATAACAAGAGATCTCTCCACCCAGCTGGAAGATACGTCTGAAATGGCCAAGCCTGATGTCTTTCCAGGCTTTAAGCAGATGGTCGAAGAATTAACCAATCTCGCTGATGCCTGTGAGGCCGAGGAGCAAAGGCAGAAGCTGAAATAGGTGTTTTTGGATTTTCAGGATATCTTTGCAGTGAATTCTTGTGATTGTGGACGCACAGTGGTACATTCAACGACCACATCCATGGACCCTGAGATGGCTCCAGTATTTGTGAAGCAATACCGGTTGCCTCTCGCGTCTATGGAGTTTCTCACAGAGATCATTAAAAACTTAGAATCCCGTGGGAGAATTCGTCCTACCCACAGTACCTTTAACAACCCGGTAAGAGGGATACTCAAACTCAATGGCCAATAGAGACTTTGCACAGATCATAGGGAGTTAAGTAAATGGGTCCACATGTCAAGATGGCCCTTTCCTTACATCGATCAGGGACTGGCCCAGAGCCAAAGGTCAAAGATGTATACCACCATTGACATGACCAACGGTCCGCAGTCGTAAGTAGGGAAGACAGTACAAGCTTGCCTTTACCTTCGGGGGGGAAGCAATACACATGGACCTGAATCCCCTTTGAATACAGAAACTTCGGCAATGATTTTAATATCTTCCTACATAAGGCCATGCCCGACTTGAGCGAAGGGGGAAACCTAGCCTATGCAGATGATTTCTTAGTCAAGAGCACAACTGTGGAGAAGCATATAGTCGAAATATGCTATGTTTCGACCCAGTGGCAGAAAGCCAGAGCAAAACTACTGTCCTGTCAGAAGGCACAGTGGTGAAACATGAAAAAAAGATGGAAGCATTATTGAAATTGAAAGACCCTACTACTCTGTGAGAACTTTGAACTAAGAAGCCTTTAGACTATGCTGAGGTCACACAACCCTTGGTCCATGTATTAAAGGTCGGGGTCAAGTGGGCGTGGGGTCCAGAACAATCCGAGGCAGTAAAACAACTAAAGAGAAGCCTTTCTCAAGCCCTTTGTTTGGCTTACCCCATAAAGAACAAGGAATTCTTCTAGAAGACTGGGTTCTCAGATACGTGCTTAATGGCAGTATTATACCAAAAGCATGACAAGGTCAACAAAGTATTCTCATACATGTGCTAGACCTTGTCCTCTGTGAAGGAAAAATTCAACGATTGCCAAAAGGCACTTGAGGAAATGGTGTGGGTGTTCAAGAATTACCACCCATTCATCCAGGAGGAGCACATCATCGTGGAGACTCCTCACCAACCCTTACAATATCTCCACAGTGCCCGAATCCGAACAGGGAACGTGAGTAATTCCAGAATTACTCCCTGGATACTGTCCATACAAGGCTTTCCTGGAGGTCAGATATGGGCAAATCAAGAAAGGTCCTCTAGCGCATGGATTGGCTGACTTGAATGACTGTGCTCAAAAAAATTGATGGAGGATGAAAATGTAAGGACCAACGACAGTATGGAGGCGTACCTTACTTCCCACACAAAGTCTATGAGGAAGACACGTAAAAAGGGATACCCACAGTTTATGTGGATGGGTGCTCCTACCATTTATTTATTTATATGTAGATTTATATTGCACTGAAAGCTGATAGGCATTGGGGCGCAGACATATACACAATCAAGACCACATAAAAATATGGGACAAGGGCCCTACCTAAGAACAGAAACAGTTGTACTCATAGTGCTTACTTAAAAAGGAACGTTTTCAGATTTCTTCTGGAAATTACATTGTTTGGCTCGAGTCTGTGCGATAGGGGCAGTTTGTTCCATTTTTGTGCAGATAGCACTGAAAAGGCTCTCCCCAAACCATTGGTTCATCTGTGGGGAAGGACTGAAATCTGAAAACCGCTCAAGGCCACGCCTGAAAGAAAAGAGAAACAAAAGTTAAAACTTGGGCAAGAAAGACATTAAGCAACTATACCAAGCATCTAATGGCATAGAAACTTACCTGCTGAGTCAAGTTATTAAAGTGCAATCTAATTTTCTGCCACAATTGGCACCTGATAATGTTATTGACACATTCTATAAAGCAGTCTCACGTGATTTCTTTAAATTGTACCAAGCAAGAACCAAAGATAAGAGAATAACTAATAACTTGACATCAGAAGAAAAAACAGCTCTTCAATCATTGAAATCGGATACGCAAATAGTGATAAAAGAGGCAGACAAGAGGGGTAATTTCGTTATAATGAATCGAGAGGACTATTTAGCAATGGCTTCTCGGCATCTGACAACCCCCGGGCTGCTACGTTACAAGAACTGACAATTACAAATTCACAGCATTGGAACAATTTGAAACACACATCTTGATGTGGCACAGGAAGGGCTTGATTACTGATGAGGAATGTGCCTTTCTAGCAATTAAGGAACCCGTGACGCCAACAATGTTTTTCTTGCCCAAGATCCATAAACATTATGATACCATACGAGAGGGCCACCCAATCATAAGTGGGATTGGTTGGGCCACTGAGAATATATCGGAATACCTTGACTCTATTCTTAAACCAAGGGCCAGCCTTTTGTACTCATACCTACAGGACTCTACCAGTCTCATACAGAAACTACAGAGCTTTACTTGGCACAAGACTTTTTTGTTAGCTACTCTCGATGTGAAGGCACTATATACTTCCATTCAGCACAAATGGGCTATGATAGCAATTGACTATACATTCAGAAATGAATCAGCTTCCTATTACAATCATATCCAGATGATCAAAGAAATGCTGCAGCTTACTTTGGATCTTAATGTATTTACTTTTGACAACCAAACATACCAACAAACTAAAGGGGTGGCAATGGGCGTTAAGTATGCCCCAACCCTAGCTAACCTGTTTATGGGCATGCTAGAGGATAAAGCAGTTTACCCGGAAGTGTTCTACAGGACAAAAATCAAGATGTGGACACGGTAGATAGATGATATATTTTGTATCATTGATGGAAGCACAGATGATTTTCAGAACTTTGTGACAGCCTTAAACCCGAACTGCTTTGATATACAATTCACAGGGGCTTGTGATCAACAGGAAATCAATGTTTTAGATTTGACAATACATTCAGATGGCGATAAGCTTCAGACATGGACATTTAGGAAATCAATAGAAGTGAACTCGACGCTGCATGCGAGCAGCTGTCATTCTTACTCAACCATATTCAACATACCATCAGGTGAATATATTCGAGCGAGACGTAACTACCAACATGAAGATAAATTTGAAGAGGAGTGTACTCTTTTACAACAAGGCTTCAGGAACAGGGGTTACTCAAATAAATCTGTAACAAGGGCATATAAGAAAATAAAACTAATGAAGCAACATGATACCTTGGGGTATCAACCAATGAGGAACTCAGATTTGAATACGGCAATCAGTTTAATTACTCGATATTGCTCTGACCATTGGAGTATACAGAAAATACTCAAGAAACATTGGTAACTACTCAAATTGGATGATCACATTTGCAATTCTGTGGGTGAGCATCCATGCATAATCTACAAAAGAGCGAGCACACTTAAGTCCATCCTTAGTCCATCCCTGTTGCCGGACATTACAAAAGAAAATCAAGGCACATGGCTACATAAAAAAGACCTGGGCTTCAGGAAATGTGGCACATGCCCACAGTGTAAATATGCACATGATTCAACTACGGAATTTGAAGATATCAATTGTAAACAATGGACCATCAAACAGGGAATTAATTGTAAAACAAAATTTGTTGTTTACTGTATCATCTGCGTATGTAAGAGAATTTATATTGGTATTACGAAGCGAGCTTTGAGAATCCGGATACGTGAACACCTGGCAAAGATTGGCAGCCAGGACCCGTCAATTCCCACTAGTAGAACATTGGCAGAAGGCTCATCAACTGCACAACAAATCTGAGATCAGATTTATTGGTTTACAGCAAGTGATTTTGAACAAAAGGGGTGGTGACAGGTTGAAAGCATTGAGAAAAGCTGAAGCGCGAACGATATGTTATTTCAACTCCACAGCCCCAGGCCTTAATAGTGACAATGAAATGGTTTCCTTTCTGTAGTGTTGGCCATTTGTAACATAGCTCTTCATTATGTTTAGACTTGTAGTATTCTACACTCTATTGAATGTGAACTGTGTGTTTTTCTGGAGTTTTACATTGCAGGTGCTGAGTTAGTACATCCATTACGATAAATGTTTGTTTAAATCGTCGCACAATTAAATCCTTTTCTCGCATTATGTACAGTACTCATCCAAATTATCACGTTTGACAGAGTCAGTATGAGGTATACAATTTCCATAATGTTAGCTGGTGACACCAGTTAGTAGTGGGCTTAGGGACCGCCTTGGCAATGGCGGCCGCCACTTCCAAGATGGTGGGAAGTTAATGATACTTGAGGTCATGACGGACGTTTTCCTAGCGTTCCGTCCGACGCAGATCTCTGTGGCAGCGTTTTATGCGTTGCAATGGATACCGTACATGATAGAGATAACAAGATGGCGCCCACGGTTGGCTTTCTGCTTCTGCCGATGCGTGTGACTACCTGTTCATAGAGCAAAGGTAAGCCAGAGTGAGCTCTGGTCTTTGAATGCTCTTCCTTGCAACGGGTCATGTTAAATGTAGACTCGTGAATGCCGATACCCAGCTAGAAAACTATAAGCCACAGTGTATGTGATTTGTAATAAGAAACTTTGAGTTTAGTTGGCATGTAAACTTTGAATAATATGCGCCTCATGGGGGACGTACCCTCCAGTACACGGAAACTCTGTTCTTTCATGTATTTGCATTACACCCTAAGCCACTGACATTCTCGGACACATTGTGACTAACACTAAGCAGAGACATCACAATACGTTACTTGCACTCAACATAGGGAATTTTGGCATGAATGCTTCTTTTTAGAATTAGAACTGCTTCGTTATACCAATATCTGAAACTACACTTACTTGATTACAAATTTTGTTCTGGGGATCTAACCCCGTTACTACTACAGTGACAATAGTCTTTTGGATTGGTTGCATACTACTACGGGTAAGCATGAATACGGCATACACATTTAGATAATATGTTGACCATTTATCTTTATTGGCATAATTACCATTAACTTCAGTAATAACTAAAATGTTCTGGTTTTCACTCCTTTGTGTTGTCTCTCTATTTGTTTTATTTTGTTGGTTGATTTTTGCAACAATGTACATTTTTGATGTCTCTCTATACCCTTGTATCCTCCCTTCAACCAACCCCTGTTTTTCTGTCCTTTTATTAATATTTTGATTTGATAATCTGTATTGTGGCATGATGTAATAAGGTCCGTGTCACAATTTTTGTAATTTCACCATTGCAATTATGCTGATGTCACACCTTTTTGTAAATTTATTTTGATGTAATTTAGCCCAGATTTGAAAAAAGCTTAGCATAGCCGAAACATATGATTGCTTATGGGCTTTTTTTCGTTTTTGAATGTGTGACAATACAACACAATTAAATGAAAATATATTTGATGGCGCTGAGTCCTGGAGTCTCTTTTGCTTTACACTGTTTATGGTGACGGTTAGGCTTTACTACCGTCTGGATACAGTGACCTGTGACATCCATGTTTTTTTTCTACATGATCTCATAGACATGGCATTCTATCAGTAATAGACTACCGATTTTTTACTCCTGGGATTATAAGGCGTCGCCCCCCAGAGCAACGTTTTGCAAAGCCAGTGTTTCCAGTCAAGTTATTAAGACTCCGCTACAGCCCCACAGGATCAGTGAAGGAACTCGATCCCGGGAAAGACTGAACATATTGCGCCCGCTAGAGATCGCAGGACGGAGGGTCCACCATTAAAAAACCCAAGGTGAGGCTGAAGCAGAGAGGGGACATTAGGAGGTTATGGGAGGTGGGAAACAAACCCGCTCCTCACGGCTGGCTAATATCTTTTTTCGACATTTTAGGCAAACGCTTCCTGGGAAGTGACAGTGAAGGAGAAGTCATGTGCAAGCCTCATCACTCGGCCCCATGTAAAGCCAGTGTAGACATCATTTGTGCAGCTTCGTGCGACGCCCCCATGGAGACCAGGTGAACGTGACATTATCTTTGATGATGAATTATTTATTTTCAGGTCCCAGTTTGGCTTGTGCTTGCTGGGATCCGAAGATCATCATCTCAGTTTTGTTGCTGTTGAGGCACATCCAATTTGATTCCATCCATGTCTCGATAATATTATATAATGTTTCCACCTTTGTGCTGTCCTCTGAGTAGTTGCCGCTTAGTTCCTCCACAAACTGGGTGTCATCTGTGTAGTTTGTGAAAAATACTCCAATGTTGTCAAGCACTGCGCAGAGACACCTGATGTAGAGGTTGAACAGCAGAGGTGACCAACTAGCGCTTTGCGGAACACCACAGGCTACGGGCGCCTCTTTGGAGAATTTATCTCCCCAGTATATTTTAGATTTGATGTCAGCAAAAAATGAGACCAGCCATCTGGTGGCCTCTCTGGAGCAGTTTGTGACTTTCTCTAATGCCTATTGGAGTTGTTTGCAATCCAATAGGTCAAAAGCTGCACTGAGGTCCAGGAGTATGAGTAGACCTGTCTTAGCCTTGTCCATGTTGACGATCATAGGCAAAAAGAACTACTGGCTGGCATTGGGAATGCCTGGGTGAATGATACCCCAGAACCCTCTGCTGGGTACAAACTAGGTCCCCCAAGTGGTCAGGTGGTGGAGTTGATGGCAGTACATCAAGCCATCCTCGCTGCCATGTAACACCAACTCAAAGAACTTCTCATAATCACTAATTCAGATTATGTCAGGAATGGGTTTGAGGAACACCTGATTAATTGGAAGAATCGAAGCATGGTGTGTGGGGATAACAAACTGCTCAAGCACGGGGAATTAATCCAATCAATTGATCTGGTAACCTCTAATGAGATGACATCTATTGGAAAAAGATCAGAGGTCACTCCAAAATAGAGGGACCAGACAAAACTGGAAATTACTTGGCGGACCAGTTGGCTGCAACCGGAGCCATTCATGGGGATCTCCTAGAAATCTAATTCCTGCTGGGGGAAATCCAGGTTGCTGCTGTCCCCAGGTCCCAAACCCATGCTAATAATGAACTCTGAACTGCCCAGTGGAGCAAAGACACCCCATATCCAGACTTCATTACTGCACAAAAAGAAGACCCAATTATTGGGAAATGTTAACACCATATTGAAGACTCTGTGAATTTTCCTCTGACAGAGTCCTATTATATCGGGAAGGAGGATCTCCGGTTGTTGATGAAGTTTTCCAAAATGTTCTAAATCCAAGACAGTTTGTTGGTACGGAGATGGTACCTACCTCATTCTGAAGCCTGATGTTAAGTCACACCCATGACGTGGCCACTGCCGGTCATAGGGGGTTTCATACAACATTAGAAATCTTGTGTGAGGATGCATACTGGCCACACATGGGTCAGGTTCTCAACCTATACTTAAAGGGGTTTCCTATTTGTGCTCAGTTTCAGGCAAGTTCTCTCGCACACAGAGCTCCCCTACAAAAAAGAAAGGTGAATGACACTGCCTTGGTTGGATTTGCAAGTCAATTTTATCGGGCCAGTGATTTGGTCCTCTAGATAAAACAAGTAAATGTTGACTGTGACATTCTTGTTTACCAAGTGGGTAGAACCTCTTCCGGCCCGAATTGTAAGGCGGAGAAAGCTGCCGGACTAATGATCAATCACATCTTATCTCGTATCGGTGTTCCCAAAATGATTGAGTCAGATCGAGGAAGTCCTTTTACCAGCGAGGTGGTGACCAAGATGTGGGAGATACCAGGGTTAAAGACATAACTCCACATTGCCTACCACCCAGCCTCGAGCGGGGGAGTTGAGAGGTACAACAAAACAATTGTGGGCATCTTGAAGAAATTTCTGGCGGACTCTGGACCTAGTAGGGTCATCCGATTACCGCATGTCCTGATGGCCATTAGGTTCTACACCATCTTCTGCAACTAAAATTTCTCCATTTGAGCTCATGACTGGATGTAAAATGGTGCTACCAAAGCAGCTGCTCTACAGAGCTCGCGAGCAGACCCTGATGAACGTGTCCACCACCCATGAGTACATTGAAAATGTATAAAAATACCTTCAGAATGCTTTTGCTTATGCTCAGCGAAATTTTGAAAAGTCGGAGGAGGGGATGAAAACCCACTACAACTTAAAGACTACCAAAAAGGAGCATGAAGTAGGAGACAGGGTCTACCTGTAGAATTTCCAAAGGAACCAGACCAAAGAGCGAAAGTTCTTCCGCTCTTGGCATGGTGCCTTTGAAATTGTCGATAAAATCTCACCTGTCACATATAAGATCTGTATCCCTAAAGGAGAACAGACAGAAGAGAAATGTGTCCATTACAATCAGTGGAAGAGTTGTCACCCCAGACAGGCACTACGACTGATTGAAGAGCCCAGTGAGGGTAAAGCCCATGAACCATCTGAAGAATCAAAGAAAAGAATGGAAACCCAGATTGAACAAATCACACATTTACAGGGAGTAAAACAACTTATACTTATAAGGAATGTACCAAAAGTAGATCATGTTGTGAGTTGTAAATGCCAAGTGAAATACAATGCATAACTTGGTGTTTTGATGTTAATTTGTATGTCAATGATACTGGGGAAATAAGTACTGTATAAAATACTTAACCTCTCTTTTACTCTCGGCAGATTAAATAACTCCTTGCGTCTACAGACCGGAGGTGGAGCTACAGGGAAGGGAGGGGTCCAGGACCAAAACGCTAAAATCCAAAAAGAGTGGAGTGCAGTTGAGAGTGCCACTCCCTCCGGATGGGAAAAAATAAACTCCCTCTCCTTGCTCTTTTCTCTGAGTCACCTGAATCAAAGATACGGGGGGCATCTGTGGGGTAAACCCCCCCAGTGCCAAGGCCTTTTTTGGTGATTTTGGTATTTCACCATTCAGTGCCTTCTAACGTTTTCTGTTTCATTAACCCCTTAAGTGACAGGACGAGGTATCTCATCCTTGGCAACAGGGGGGTAATCCCAAGGACGAGATACCTCACCCTTGGCACTTAAAGGGTTAAGAGTGAAGCTGGATAGTGGTATCCATTGGAAAATGCAGGCCAGTCCAATATACTTATTTTTCTGACTTAAGGCCTAGTGACATGGAAAGAAATGTGCAAGTGGAGAAAGACACTTACTTCTCACAAATACACTGACATTAAAATTCATTACACAGAGACATATATAAAATCTGCAGCAGTGCACATGGGATGAAAAGAAATAGTTGTACCTTTGGAAGCTAAAAAGGAGGAATAATGCCTTTTTAATTCAGAAATAAAGTGAAGGACAAAGTGCATTCATCATTAGGAAAGAGATCTAATTTCAACATATAAAATGACAGCATGGACAAAGAAGGGCATATTTCGTTTGGTGTAGATTTGAATACTGCTTCCTTCTGTAACTATGACCTATCGGTGTGGATGGAGTGAACTTATTTCTGTTAATACAGTATGTGAAGAAAAGATTGTACTATGCCTTTATTTATTTATGTTGTCCTTTCTAATGTAAATATGCTTAATGTAATATGCTAGCCTTCAGAATGGTAAACTGCCCCTTGTTTTTCCCTCTAAACTGAAATCCTGCACTGAATTGTGAACTGGATAAGTGTGTCTGGATCATGACCGCTCAGCCCTTTGGTTTGATGAATACCAGGGATGCAGGACTGGTTTCAAATAGATGTTCAAATATACAGAGAAAGAGATTGAATATGTGGTGAATTGCTGATAACACAACCAACAGAAACAACATATATGGTCAGGTTCCCAATAAAAAGTGCATTTAACTCTGAACAAAGACCCTTTGAAAATGTGAACTCCAGAACCTTTGGGGCTGGGCCCATGAAGGAGCATGTCTCATTGACAATTTAAAAGCTAAGATATTGTCATGATGCCTACCTCCAAGGAGCCAGACCAGCCCCAGCTACCCCAGAGGCAGACATCATGTCCCCGTGGGAAGTCTCAGCAGTACCAAGTAGGGGCCCTTTGGACTCAGTCCTGGCGCCTTTGGTGCCAGGCTCATATTGGACAACAATCCTGGCGCCATAGGCGCCAGGCTCATAAAAGATGACTTTCTGTTTAAAGGTGCTTGGTGTAAACTTACCTGATGCAGACCATGCTGCAACATCCGTGCCATCTAGAGGCCTGAATGGGACTACTTTCTCTTTGGGGACCACTTAACCACACGGGTGTGGCAGGAGGAAGAAAACATACCTGAGAGGAAGGATACATACCTGGAACTACTTTGAAGGCTATTTAAGCCACGCCCAAGCAGCAACTCACGCTTTGCGTTGTTCTGCATCTAGCAGCTGGGCGCTCACTGTGTCTGCTCCTGCATCCTGACTTCTGCCACGCCCGCCAGCATCCTGGAACACCTGCAAAGGGAGAAGAGAAGAGAATAGGAGAAAGAAGAGTCCTTACCTGCTAAAATCTGCATTCTGGAGACATTTCGCCGACGATCCTGAAAAGGAAGACATTCATTTTAAAAGCACATTGCATCGATCGCTGCAGCGCCGCATTCCACTCACCTTTACTAGGCGCCTTCATGTTCATCAGCGATCATCTGGATCCGCAACCACATTTCAGCGCCTAGGGAGAAAAAGACAAGAACAAAGGTGAGCTAGGGAAGAGAATAAGAAAACCTTAATTTGCCATCATAAGACTTACCTGTTGGGTCATTCCCACTTCATTTCGGGTCGGTGCCGCATCCTGGCATTTCCGGACCCCGGCCCCTAAGGGGAAAAAGAGACATCAGCGTTAGTGAGCGAATGCTAAGGCATTACCTGAACGCTCATTAAAGACTTACCTGATATCTACTGAAACTGCACCTTTCACTTCGGGTCGGTGCCATATCTCCGGCATTTCCGAACCCCGGCCCCTATGGGGAAAAAAGACACAAGCATTAGTGCATTCGTCGGTTCCATTGCTCATCTCAGAATCTTTGTTCTGCACCAATGGACAATTATTATTTCGGGCTCATACTTATAAACAGAATTCTCACAGTACTTTACCGGGAAGGTCAAGCAAACTTGAACTCTCTACAATCCATGATCCAGTGAAGTAACTGGATTACAACGCGCCCCTGCATCAGAAGCAGGATGGAGAGCTTGTCCTTTCAGACCCTAAGGTGAGACTTCACGGGGAATCGCAGAAGGGTTTCGTGGAGGGTGAGAAGGGAGTGGGAGGCTTACACATTATCCCGCAGATTGTTACTACTCCCTTTTCACACACAGAAGGATATTTCTGCGAGTCAGACAGGCCAGATTTGAAGGTCCGGTCCTGTCCATCTTCCGAGTCCTGCGCTTCACCATAGAAGAGGCAACAGCACTTCAAACCAGGCCTGCGCCTCGGTGGGAGTCAGGTGAGCGTAACAGATATACAAAGAAGTAGATTGGATTTATTGGAGTTGCTCATAACATATCCTGCAGAAGTGACCTTAAGGGCAAGCTTCCCATAAACTGTACATTAAGGTCCAGTCAAGGACCCTTTGAAGCCAAGCAGAAGAAAAAGTTAAGATAAACACAGATAAACGAGATGGCTGGTCACATGTTGTAACAGAAAAAAAACATGAGGAAATGAAACTGACACATGTAATGCATTGCCATTGATCAAACATTGAATACAGTTTTTCCTAAATAAAAAAGCATGGTGTGTCCTATTGAGCCCACCCTGGGTTCAAGTTAAAAAGAAGAAAAGGGTCATTGGAATCCTGTAAAAACAAAGTTTTTGTGATGTACATAACTTAAGGTATGTAGAAAATTATGATTCTGTCACGTTTATGCAGCTGAGAAATGGGAAAGTTGGAAAAGGTGTAGATCATGAAAATAAGGTTTAAATTGGAAATGGTCCCATTTTTAGCTATTTCGGCACAGCAGAAAACCACCAAAAAAGGTAGCTCTGCTCAGGAAGGGCATGCCGAAATAGAATTTGTATAGTCTGACTTGCCATAAAATATAGAACCCAGATATATATCTCTCAATAACTCATGAGGAAGTAGATGGTATCGACCCCCTCTCCCGAACCACAGAAGCCAAATAGATCAGCCCGCCAACCGTGGTTGGCACGGGCATCTGAATATATATCACAGATAACCAGATGGCAGCCAATGGGGGGAAGATGGAGTTAGGGAAAGGGGTGGACTGACAAAGGAAAGAATGGGAGAAAACATACATATCTATACTCCTGTCAAACGGGAAAGCATATTGTGCCTCCTATACTTTATGAATATATGTATATTGGCCTACGCCAAGCTGCTTACAAGCCACAAGCAAAGGAATCCGCGTTGCAAGGTCTTGACCTTAGATCAGTGTAAACCGCCATTTTAGGTTTATCCGCCATTTTAGATTCTCTCTCTAAAGTCACCCTGTGTTCTAAGATGGTGGACAGTGTCATTCCGAATGTAACATGGCCGTCTTGACCTCTGTGTATAAGCTAATATGTAACCTGCCTGCAGTCCACTTGTTAGGGTCATGAACTGAAACCTTGTCCTTTGTTGACCTGTGTGTAGAGGATTACCTGTGCCAACTAAGCTAATCCGCGAACACATGTTCAACACAATGTATTCAAATACTGAAATGTGAACACTTGTTTGACTGCATTATTTAAAAATGTTTGTGAAGGCTCTACGAGTAATCCAAAGACATACTGTAGCCATTGTGACTTGTTACTGAATGTATTAATGGTAAACCCTAAATGCATAGATGTATGAACTCGGCATGAACCCTAGATCCGTGATTTATTAACTTGTAGGTCGGCTGAGCATCATGTTTTTGATAGTATAAAAGGTGCAACTATTTTAATGTACAGTCCCACTCACTGAGCACACCTAACAGTGCTGGAGTTTGTTGTGTTGTACAGAGGTCCGATAGCTATCTGTTTGCTTTGTCCTTTCAAACTGTTCAGTATAGAATAAAGATCTTTGTATCTTTCTTTGTAACCCGCGTTTGGTGTATTTCCTTTTGGGGTACTCAGCCTCGATATCTTCTTTTTGTTTTCACACTACGACAATACCTCTAATTGAAGATACGTACTCCTAATCCTAACCTCCTACCTTATTACTGTCTCTTCATAACCATAACCTACCTGACCCCTCTCACTTACATCTTAAACAGTGTCATACATAGAGTCATGCTCCTACTCTCATAGGACTTGTATCTTGATCAACAGAACAGAAATATACACACTCTGAACAAACAATAAGCAGCAAGCGTGATGAGACACACATGGAAGCTGCTTCCAGGATGAACTGAACATAACACATGGCCCAATGCGCGAGCAAAGCAACATAACACGTGCACTCTTCCCTTGCCCACACTATGAGTCCTTGCCAAGACCAGAGGCGTGACCTGTGTAGCCAAGCTGTACCCAATATTCTGTGTGCAGACTTTCAGTGGAGTATTCCTTCATAATCTAGAACCAAGATTGTTCTACAAGGATAATGTTCTGAAGATTTTTGGCTCAACGAGCAATGAGCTTGAAGAAACACAAATGAAATGGATGCACATTGGTTAACACAAGAATTCCTTAACCTAGAAATCAGAAGCACAACGCGCTTATATCCAAAAACCAGGAATGCATAAAGTGCAATTCACTTATCTTTGTGTCCGGGTGATTTGGAATGTCACCCAGACCGAAGAAGAATAGGCCGTATCCCGCCGTGACCAAACTGCTCACCGCCGCGGGCCCAGCCAACAACAAGGCAACGTTCCACAGGCATACCTCCCAGGACCGCTGTTAGCAGGGTGGACTGCAGAGATGGAATCCCGGAATACCCAAGTTCAGCTGACCCGACTCTGTTCACCGCTGCAGACCGTGAAGCTTATCGCCATGCCTGATCCAAAAACGCCAGAAAACACGCCGTGGGCGCCCGTGCTGCACAATCAGTAATTATCAGCACCAATGCATGGGCAGCCAACGGTAAAATAGACTTCCTCATTATGTGTAGCTGGCTCGTGGCACGAGTCCCAAACTGCACACTTCCCATGACCTGATGGGAAGTGTAGTTCATTTCCCAATATACAGCCGCCTTAGCTGCCTCACACACTTATTCCTGACAGTACCTCCTCTCCCAGGGCTCTTCCAAGAGCCTACCTTTTCAGGATGATGTAAATGAAATAGTCTGACCAATCTTGGGGCATGAACCACACTAGCCGGTTCCCAAGAGCAATCCTCCATCCCATAACCAGCCCATTGAATTAGATACCACCTGCTCTTCCTTGGTGATGGCTGGCGGTCTCTGCACACGTGTTACAGCAACTGCGGGTTTAAGCAAAGACGCATGGAACACAGGATGTATCTTTAGAGTCAGAGGCAATCGTAATTTCAAAGCCACTGAAGACACACATTTCACTATTTCATAAGGGCCAATGAATCTAGGTGCAAATTTATGAGACCCAACCAGCGGTAAATTACATGTGGATAACCATTCTTTATCTCCCACTTTATAATGAGGTGCCTCTCGCCTCTTCTTGTCTGCTTGTTTCTTGTATTCGTCTTTTGCTTGTTCTAAATTAATTCTAGCCTTCTGTCTAATTTTCAACAGCAATTCCTTTCTCTCCTGTAATACAGGAAATGTCTCAACCTCTGGTAAATGTTCTGGCAGCATATTCTGTACCTGACCATACAGACATTCATTTGGGGACATCCCTAATGATGTATGCTCCGAGTTGTTATAAGTAAACTCTGCTAACCACAAAGCTTGCACCACAGAGTCCAGACCCTCATGCAAATAACATTGTAAATACTGTTCCAGCGTCTGATTGACACGCTCAGTCTGACCATCTGTCTGGGGGTGATAGCTAGTCGACAATGCACACTCTATGCCCAACATTTGACAAAAGGCTAGCCAAAATTTGGAGGTAAACGAAGGACCCCTATCGGACACAATGCTCTGTGGTAGCCCATGTAGTCTGACAATATGTTGTAGAAACAATTCCGCCAATTTACCTGCTCCAGGGATACCCTTACAAGGCACAAAATTAGCTTGTTTTGAAAAATAATCTACTGCTACCCAAATGGTATCACAGTGATCATCAGGAGGTAAATCAGTTATGAAGTCCATAGAAATATGGGTCTGCACCTTTTCAGGAGTAACAAACTGACCACAAAAGTGATGGGTGGAAGGTTTCAAATGAATCTAAACCACTGGCAAATGCTCTGGGCAACCTTCCACACCACCGTTTTTTAGCCCGTCTGCGCCATTGCAAAAGGGGACCAGCCATGTGCAAATCAGTCAGCAGCTGCCGCCACCGAAGGTAGCAGCCCAGCCCGAACTGCTACGCCAGGTCCCCTCTGCACAGAAAACCAAGCAACCCCAGACATGTTTCGGCCTTGTTGGACCTCCTCAGTGAGGTGCAGCCTGGTTCCCTGCGGCGCAGCGAGCAAGGGACCCACGTCTGGGCATACCCTCTCTCACAAGGAGAAACAAACTGACCACAAAAGTGATGGGTGGAAGGTTTCAAATGAATCTAAACCACTGGCAAATGCTCTTGGCAACCTTCCACACCACCGTTTTTTAGCCCGTCTGCGCCATTGCAAAAGGGGACCAGCCATGTGCAAATCAGTCAGCAGCTGCCACCACCGAAGGTAGCAGCCCAGCCCGAACTGCTACGCCAGGTCCCCTCTGCACAGAAAACCAAGCAACCCCAGACATGTTTCAGCCTTGTTGGACCTCCTCAGTGAGGTGCAGCCTGGTTCCCTGTGGCGCAGCGAGCAAGGGACCCACGTCTGGGCATACCCTCTCTCACAAGGAGAAACAAACTGACCACAAAAGTGATGGGTGGAAGGTTTCAAATGAATCTAAACCACTGGCAAATGCTCTGGGCAACCTTCCACACCACCGTTTTTTAGCCCGTCTGCGCCATTGCAAAAGGGGACCAGCCATGTGCAAATCAGTCAGCAGCTGCCGCCACCGAAGGTAGCAGCCCAGCCCGAACTGCTACGCCAGGTCCCCTCTGCACAGAAAACCAAGCAACCCCAGACATGTTTCGGCCTTGTTAGACCTCCTCAGTGAGGTGCAGCCTGGTTCCCTGTGGCGCAGCGAGCAAGGGACCCACGTCTGGGCATACCCTCTCTCACCTGACCATACAGACATTCATTTGGGGACATCCCTAATGATGTATGCTCCGAGTTGTTATAAGTAAACTCTGCTAACCACAAAGCTTGCACCACAGAGTCCAGACCCTCATGCAAATAACATTGTAAATACTGTTCCAGCGTCTGATTGACACGCTCAGTCTGACCATCTGTCTGGGGGTGATAGCCAGTCGACAATGCACACTCTATGCCCAACATTTGACAAAAGGCTAGCCAAAATTTGGAGGTAAACGAAGGACCCCTATCGGACACAATGCTCTGTGGTAGCCCATGTAGTCTGACAATATGTTGTAGAAACAATTCCGCCAATTTACCTGCTCCAGGGATACCCTTACAAGGCACAAAATTAGCTTGTTTTGAAAAATAATCACTGCTACCCAAATGGTATCACAGTGATCATCAGGAGGTAAATCAGTTATGAAGTCCATAGAAATATGGGTCTGCACCTTTTCACCTTTTCAGGAGTAGGCAAAGGCTGCAGTAATCCTGCTTTCTTAACATGATCAGCCTTACTACGTGTCAAACCTATAAGGGAATAGGGGTCTCGATACCCTCTTCCGAACCACAGAAGCCAAGTAGATTGACCCCTCCCACCGTGGTTGGCACAGGCACCTGAAAATGATATCACAGGTACCATGTGGCAGCCAATAGGGGGAAGATGGAGTTAGGGAAAGGGGATGGAGTGACAAAGGAAAGGAAGGGAACATAAACAAGCAAGTACATACAATATATGCAATACTCCTATGCCTGTACCTCTACTTCCTGAATACCTAGCCTGACCTCCTATACATGTAATGCACTTGCTACATACCCACAGTAGTGTACCTCATTAGTGGCCCTATACGACTCCACTTTGCACACCACAAAACATAGGATTATAAACTTGAACATAGAACTTGAACATAACATAACATGCTCCTTGGGCCGTATACTTTCTGAAAAGACATAAGGTTGCCTACAAGCAACATGGCACAAACAAAGGGGTTATCCCGAAGATACAAGACTCATGGCCCACTGGGCCCACTGAAGCAACAAACAAGGGTTAGACCAAATACACAAAACACACGCCCTTGTGCTGTGTGGACCCTAAAGGATGATTCCAAAACAAGTGCGCTTTAAAGGATAGTCTCCTATTTTCCCAGGGCACTGTTTTGTCAGTTCTGAGATTCATAGCATGTTTCCTCACAAATGGCGTGTCTCACATATGGTGTGTATCCTACACATGGCGTGTTTCATCACACACTCTCTGCCGTGTTCGTATCGTAAACCAACAAGCGAAAATAAGTATACTTTAACACCAAAACATGAACACTGTTGTAGAACACTTAACTGATGGTCCGGATGCCTCACGAGGACATCCGGGCCCTGAAGTTCGATGCCCAACACTTGGGAAGGGGCCAGATTCACCGCCGTGGCTCGCGACTGCTTTTTCTCCTGTTTAGGCTGCTAATCACTGTCGCGGCCCGGGGAAAGCTCAGTCCTTCGGCGTCCAAAACATTCCTGCATGCTCTTGCTTCTTCAGCGGCCACCGCCCGTGCTGATAATCTGTAATTACCTGCACCGAGGCACGGGCGGCGGCGAGTTTTCAACAGTTACTACTAATGAGCAGCTGGCGTACCGCGGGAAAGAGGAACTACACGCATCCCAACGCCTGATAGGAAATGTAGTTTATCGCCTCTTGGGAAACAAGAAGCGCCGTCCTCTACCCCAAATCAGATTCTTGACAGTACCTCCTCTCTCAGGGCCCCTTCCAAATTTTGCCTTCTCTGGATGCTGCAAATGAAACTGTCAGACCAATCTAGGTGCATGAACCGCACTAGCCGGTTTGTGAAAACAGAAAAATAATATGAGGCCGGGAAGCCCAACAAGAAACACACCAACACAGGTTACAAAGAACATACAAGTGCTTTATTTAAAAGCTACAACAGTTACCATGTCAATTGACAAACGGATAGCTATTCGGCTCTCAGAGTAACAAAACGAACTTCAACGAGGGTTCGATGCGTTAGTGAGAAAGAGCACATTGAAATACTCGGGCTCTTTATACGATTTGTCCGGCCCTTGGCCAACCCTCTCGCGGGTTGACCATTCTGTGAGCCGGGCCTATGGGTTCTTTGACAGGTCAATCCTGTAATATATGCATTTTGATTAGTTTCGCTGATATAGTTGTACATTTACACATAGGTCAACGGTAGGACAAGGTCTCTGTTCGCAACCCCGACAAGTGGCCTGCAGGCATATTAATTATTCATGTGTACAGAGGTCACAACGGCCAGAATCTTACTCAGAATGTCATTTGGCCTCCATTTTGATGTTCAGGGTGACTTCCATATAACAAGAGAACCTAAAATGGCGGCTTAATCCAAGATGGCGACTTACATTACTTTCTCTAAGGTCAAGACCTTGCCGTGGAGTTTGTTCGCATATGATGTTTAGACAACTTGGCGTAGGCCAATACACATACAATTGTTACGATAGGAGGCATAATATTGTTTGAATTCCGACAAACCCTCCTTTTGGCCTATGCCAAGTGCTAATATCATTTCTAATATCTTTGTAAATAACTCCATGCATTGTAGTCCATACATCCTGAATCATTATCTGTAATATCTATAGCCATTAGGTCGTTCATCAGAACCTCTTGTAACACAAACTCTTTAGATGCTGTATCTGGGGCATACATTTTGTGTCCTATTGTGCTCACTGCCTGAGCACAACATCCCCCTAGCATTGCACATATACTAGGTAGACATTGGAAACAGCAACAAAGGAATAGCAGGATTCCCAAAATAACCAGTATAACAGAAAGCACCCTCCAACCCCAGGATCGTAGAGAATCCCAGAACCAAGCGCTAATATTCCAATCTCCCACAGGAACATGCACTTCAGAACTAAGGATGTGCAAGTTCTGTATTGCTTTAAAAATTGTCGGTGAGGAATCTGGTACGAAAACACAGCAAGCGGACCCCACTAACTTGCATACTCCACCACGTTCTGTCAGGATGACATCTAATGCCATCCGATATTGGAGTGCTACCAATCTTATTGCTTTCTGTTCTAGTGTCATATTGTAGAGTATATCCGTGGTCCGGTTGATGGTTCTCTCCAGTACTCTTGCTAGCCCCCTAATATTTTCAGAATTTGCTATCTGTCCCCAAAATGGCACAACTGATTTTGCTATATCTCCCAATACTTGCCCAGGGGTATCTCCGTTCTCGTCCCGCCATGGGCGAGCCTTAGAAACCTCCAATGTACTAGCTATGAATACCCCAGGTAACAGGATTCCTAAAGAACAGGTTCCCTGCCAATCCTTGGGCAACCAGGGAAATGCTAAATTACCACAAACGAAATAGACAGGCCCCCCTACATACAGAGGCCTGTTCTCCCCGGTCAAATTTACAATGTTCACACAACCTTCAAAATCCCCCATTGACCGAGTGCCATTTCTTTGCACACAAAAGGGGACTGAATTGGGGCTATGATTAATAGAGTAGGAAGAAGGCACAGCGTCCTTATTGCCTATCGGAGCCATTTTAAAGGAAATTAGAGTTTGAAAAGGAAGAGATAGTTTGTCAGATGGCCTAATAGAAGCAACATTAGGTCTACTTCTATTTGCAAAAAGCCAGCATCCCAGGGGAGTCAATTCACGCTTCTCAAAATCATTTAAATTAGTTCCATCAAAGTTCCCTGAGATGCTATCATTCCAACGGCCAAAGAATAGTGGTCTGAGAGAGGCATAGCAAGCAGACGTTAAAGGTAAAGGGTGAATATACCATCCTAGCCCCTTGTTCCCATGTTACGGTAAATGGGTGCAAATCCAGCAATTACTCTAATTAAAAATGGCATGCGTTGAATTCATTATTATCATTAAAGTGTTATTATGGTACTTTTGTCTATGCTGGGAGTCTCTAGGTGACAAAGTATGAAGGTGTACAGAGGGAGTCAAGGCAGTAGGTACAATTTCAACTGGCAGTAAAGGTTTTAGAGGGTAAATTTCTTCAAAGTACCAAAGTCCCACAGCGGTAATTATACAAATTCCTATTACTATTAACACAACACAGCAATACTTTTTCGGGGCCCAGGCACATTGTTCGTTGTCCGAGTTGGTCACCCCCTTATTTACAAGTCCAATGCGAGCAGCAGCAGTTGAGGTGGCAGGCATCGTAGTTTCTCAATCGACGACCCCAATGTTCGTTGCTGGCGACGCTATGGTCGCGCGACTTAGTCCTTCCCCAACCCTAGCCAGCAGAATCCCTTTTTTCCTTTTGTTCAAAGGAACTTTCTTTTACAAGAGAAAACTTTCAATCACTTCTTCTTTCCAGATGCACAGGAAAAACCCGGGCCGTAGTTTTATTTTCTTCATCGAAGGTCGTACCTGGTGGCACCCAGTACTATTTGATCCGGAAATAGGGTAACATCACTTCCTGAGGGAAGCAACGTATCAGAGGCGACAGAAGTCACAGAACTTGAAACAGTGTTTTCCGGAAGAGACCTTTTCAAAGAGTGCAGAGACGAAATGGACTGTTCCCCAAGCTCCACGGGCTCTGAGAAATTCTCGGACACACTCACAGCGCTGTTTGCTACTCCAGGATCAGAGATTGTAGCATCAGCGAGGGGTTCTGCTTCTTCTGTAACGTATGGCGTCGGGTGAGGAAGTTTCTTGACATGCGTCACATGGATCCAATGCTTCTTTCCAGCCACCCGCACTGCTGTCTGGGTGACCAACAACACGTGGTAGGGTCCCCTCCAGCGAGGCGCGAGACAGGAAGACCTTTCGTAGGCCTTCACTAGGACCCAACTTCCAGGCTGAATATCGTGTCCTGGGCCCGTAAACCGTACAGGTAAATCTGATTGAACCTGATGATAAATGAGATACAGATTTTTAGTCAACTGGTTACAGTAGTCTAAAAGCAATACATTCTCGACCTCCCTCAGGGCTTTGGGCTTTGGAAGGCCCCAAATGTTAGCAGGTCTCCCCATCACTACCTCAAATGGAGAGAGCCCAGTCTTAGTTTGAGGTGTGGTACGCATGGCTAACAATACAATAGGTAAGGCATCTGGCCATTTCAGTTTGGTGCCGGCACATGTTTTGGCAAGCTTATTCTTTAGGATACCGTTATGTCTCTCTACCAACCCAGCACTTTGAGGATGCCTAGCTGAGTGAAATCGTTTTTCAATGTGTAACGCTGTGCATATCTGCAAAATTACTGCTGCAACAAAATGGGGACCGTTGTCCGACCAAATTACCCTTGGAAGCCCAAATCGTGGAAAGAATTCTTTTACCATAGTCTTTGCAGTGGTCATGGCAGTAGCATCCTTAACGGGGAAAGCCTCGACCCATTTACTAAAAGCACAAATAATCACAAGAACATATTTTAGATTGTTACACCGTTCCATCTCAATAAAATCAAAGTGGATGACCTCGAAGGGAAGAGAAGGGGGCCCAAAGCTACCCCTTGGAGTTACTGTCCCCTTCCCCACATTGTGCTGTAAACAAATCATACAATTCTGAACATGTCGTTGTGCAATCTTCAAAATTTTATCATTCACCCAGACTTGTTCTAACATTTTCGTGATCTGCTGAGCACACACATGCGTGGGACCATGTGCCATCGTAACCATCGCCAGCACATATGAATCAGGGAGCAACCATTTCCATTCAGATGTATCCACCCAACACCCATCGTCATCTAATTTCCCCATTCCTTCGGCCCACTTGTAGACTCTTCTATTGTGGCGTCAGTTTGGATATCTCGCACAGACCCGACACCCTCATCCATTACATAGGCATCTTTTGTTTCCCTTAGAGCATACATGGCTGCGCTAAGGTCTGTGGCCGTTTGCCTGGCTATCTGGTCAGCAAAAGCGTTCCCTTTTCCCACATCATCTATGACCTTACGATGTGCTGCACATTTCATGATCGCTAACTGACTAGGGAGTGAGAGTGCCGAGAGCAATTGCACTATCAGGGGACCATACTGAATCTTGGTCCCATGTGAGGTTAGGAACCCTCTTTCTGACCAGAGCCTCCCGAAGTTGTGAGCCACCCCAAAGGCGTACTGGCTATCAGTATATATGTTTACTGTAAGCCCTTCGGAGAGTTCGCAAGCTCGGGTCAACGCTATAATCTCTGCGGCCTGCGCAGAGTTATGCGGAATTCTCTTAGTTTCAACAACCGTACTCAAAGTAGTAACTGCGTAGGCAGCTATAGATGTACCATCGGGGAGTTTGAAGCAGGAGCCATCACAAAACAGCTCCCCTTCTGCATTGCCCAAAGGAGTATCTATAAGGTCTCCTTCGTTTCCTATTCAGTGGTATCCAGGCAGTCATGTAATTCTTCGTCACCGCAAACAGTATTTTGCGGGAAAGGTAGGAGTTCAACCGGATTAAGAACACAACACCTCTTAATTTGAATGTGAGGGGCAAACAAAATTAATTCATACCTCGTCAGTCGTGCAGAGGTGAGGTGTTGCGTTTGGGTTTTATTCAATAGAACATCTACAGAGTGAGGTACCATCAAAATTAAATCATGGCCTAGGACCATTCCCTCACTCTGTTTTACAGACGCGGCAGCAGCAGCAACAGCTCGCAAACATCTTGGCAAAGCGCATGCAACAGGATCAAGGGCGGAAGAGTAGTAGCCGCACGGCCTATACTTCCCTTCGTGTTCCTGTGTTAACACAGCCAAAGCACATCCATCACAATCATGCACAAACAACAGAAAGGCTTTGTCATAATTTGGAGTACCCAGAACCGGTGCAGAGCATAACGCGGTTTTGAGAAGCTCAAATGATCGTTGATGTTCCGATTTCCATGGCAGCGGCAAAGAAATGCCCTTCTTTGTCAAGGCCAACATTGGTTTTATCACTAGTAAGAAGTTCGAGATCCACAACCTACAGTAAGAAGCCATACCTATCAAGGCTCTGACTTCCTTCTGTGTATTTGGAACAGACATGCCAGAAATGTGTTTTATTCTTTCAGGTGTCAATCTTCTCCCCTCCTTTGACAGGAGGTAGCCTAAATAGGTGACCTCCTGACAACAATATTGAAATTTCTTGAGCGAAGCTTTATGATCGTTTTCGGCCAGATGAATAAGCAACAATACAGTGCCTTCTTTACAAGCACTTTCAGAATCTGCAGCTAAACGTAAGTCATCGACATACTGAAGCAATGTACAAGTAGGTGGCAATTCGAGAGTATCAAGCTGCTCTTTCAAAGCCCTACTATAAATGCTTGGACTTTCAGTATACCCTTGAGGCGCACGAGTAAATGTGAATGAACGTCCCCCCAAGGTGAACGCGAACAAATATCTACTCTCCTTGTGTATAGGAATACTAAAGAAAGCATTCTTTAGATCCACAACACTAAAGTGCGTAGCAGCAGCAGGGATCATTGTTAGTATCATTGTTACATCAGGCACAATTGGAAATTGTGGGGCGACAACTTTGTTAATAGCACGTAGATCAATTATAAAACGGTATGGGATTGTATTGTCGCCTTTCTTGTATACAGGCAAAATCGGGCTGTTACATAAACTACCTGCAATCTCTTCAATCACTCCTCGATGCACAAAATCGGAGACAATGCACTTCAAAGCACGCTCGCCCTCAACTGATATTTTATATTGAGGAATGCGTGGTAGTTTAACGCCATGTTTCACAACTATTTTAACAGGTTCGATCTGTAGCACCCCGACATCATTGTCGTCAACCGCCCACAAACATTCCAGAACAACGCTAAGCTCAGGAGGCAATGGTCGAGTCAGAAACTGGAAAGTTGGAAGTTGCTGTGGTGAAACCGTCAGTCGTACTCCGTCAGAGGAACAATGAATTACTGCATTCAATTTCTTCAACAAATTTAACCCCAGCAAATTCTCTCCACAGTTCAAAGTCAGAAGGAAGGGACAATGGTCCGTAAAGAGACCCAAAGAAACAGACACCGGCGAAGAAACCGGGCAAGCAATTGGTATACCAGAAAACCCTACAGAAACATTTGTTTGCCCTGACAGTGGAATGTTTGGAACCCGGGAATGATCAATGGAGCACTTCTGTGCTCCAGTGTCTATCAAAAACTGATGTTTCCTATTCCCACCTAACAATTCAACCTAGGGACCTTTCTAATTAACGGGAATGGGTGAAGGTTCCAAACCCTGCTTCGGGCAGTCCTAACAAAATAAAATGTCATCGGAAGGAAGCTCTTCAGAAAGGTAGGCAGCAGAAGGGTGATCAAATATGTTTCTCGTCTCCACACTCGAAGTCTGATTTTCCCGTTAAAAAGGTTGCTGAGGATCTTGCGAGAACTGACCTCTATCAGGGCCCACCGCTCCTGGGCGACCTCTAGGTCGTCTACCCATACTCCCAAATGCATTGTTTGACCTTTGGCGAAGGACGGGGCACTGTGCTCGCCAATGACCTCCCTGGCGGCAATAGGCACATTGATTAACATTCACAGGACCCAAAGGAGCGTTTCCTTTCGGGACATACTGACCTCTGGTCTGTGAAGTACCTCCTCTGGGATTTCTATCAATTTGTTGTAACAATACATTAGTCTTCAAATCTCCTTTCCTCTTCTCTATTTTCTCTTTTTCATTATTAACACGGTTCTCATAATACTGAGCCATGTGCAAAACTTCAGATTGGGATTTCGCCTGCCAAGCGCTCTCAGAGGACATAATCTGTGACTGGATGTCGGGCAACAATCCACGTACAAATTTGTCCACAAACAACCTTTTCCCAGACTCTGTGCCCAAGTCCTGTCCACTGAAGTCAGAGAATACCTGTTCGAATCTATTAAAGAACTCGGTGGCACCTTCAGTTTTTCCTTGAACACAGGCCGTAAGCTTGTCCCAAATAATTCTTTTCTCAGGAATTATGGTTTTCAATTTTGCGACAATTCTATCAGGCAAAGTAAGTATTACCTGAGGTGGTTTCTCACCAGCTGGTCTTTCCCCATCAAACCTAGTCATGTTAGCCCACGTATCTCCCAACCCTGGCACATTGTCTATTGTTCGAACCTGCTTCTATAAATCTACGGGCAGGAGTACAGAGAATAGCAAGTCAATATCACTTAAGGTGAACACAGAGGACTGCAAAACAGACTCTATCTCTTTGTAGAATCCTGTCGGGTTTTTCCTAATATCGGGAATTGATTGTCTAATAGTGTTCACTTCCTGTCGTGAAAACGGGACGTGAACAAATTGCGATACATAATGTGCTGGAGTGTCCACAGCGGGCGCACCAGCGTTAGTGGGAATCTCAACCTTTGGGACAAATGTCGGAGGAACCTCTCTCTCATAGGCAACTGAGATATAGGTAACTCTGACCGCTTACTAAGCAACAGAGCCAGGTCGAGCGCTAAGGCAGCTGAAGAAGTGTCAGGCGAAAGGGCCCTCTTACAAAAACCCAATAACTCTATAGGACAACTAACCTTCTTCCTTACACATTCATCCTGCAGGAAGTGTACCATTACCTGAATCACCTTCCTCTGCATTTCTACTGTATACTGACTATATGTGTCATATACTTCATCCGGCGGTATCGATTAATCAGAGATCCACCGAATCGCATCTTTGGTACAAATTCGTACTTCCTCAGATGCCGATCTACGACACGGAAGGAACCGTTTCTGTACATACATACTGTCGTCTTCACCATCCTCATCGCGTAATTTTTCAAAGTCCCTCCTATACTCAAACAATCTCTCAACATGACCATGTACTTTCTCATCTGTGTCCCTCGAAAGCGCTAAAGTATTTAGATCCCTCAGCCCTTGTGGGAGATCCGCATTATGTAATCTACCCCACATCACGCATAAATGAGTCCCCAAACCTTTGATAAAAACATTTTTCTCAGAAAAATTGCCCATATTTAATAATTCGGAAAAAACGTTAACTTGATCACCTCTCTCCATACAGTGCTTAGCCCATGCAAATAATTCCTGTTTCTTGTCTGCAGAAACAGTATTTCGAGTGAGAATCTTTGACCCCGCACCCCGATCAACTTCAATCAGTTCAGGACCACTCGGGAGCAGAGGTGTGGGCAAATTCAATGGGGGTGCAACTATCGGCGCAAGAGGAAGGGGTGGCAGGATAGGTGGAGGAACAACAACTAGAGGAATAGGAACAATAGGTTGTACCGGGGGAAGAGGAATAACAGCAGGAATAACAGCAGGAATGGGCAGAGCACCCGGGAGAGGATCATACGGAGGTGGCGCAGAGGCACCAGGCCTGCGTTCGTTTAACAATTTTTCAATAAATTCTTCAGAAGCATGGAAATCTTTAGAGGGATACATTTTCTGGATACCTAGTGAGAAAGCCCTATCCATATTTTTGACTGACTCCGAATGTTTTTCCTTATCATATAACAACGCCTTTTCGGCATTTGTTTTATGACGGCGTGCATGTTTATCCCTACTTTTAAGCTGCTGCAACGCTTCTTTTTTCCAATTCTGCAAAACATCAAATGCTGCGGGTCTGGCCTTCTTTTTTAGCAAGACCGATTCTAGGTATTCAATACGGGGGATCTCGAAACTACCATTGATTGGCCACTGAAATTCGGAGGCATGTCTGGTTTGTCTGTGCCAAATATCATTAAATACCATACTTCCAATGCCATACTTACAGTACATAGTACATGCCGGCGACCCCTCCTGTGGTGCCAGGCGGCTAAATTCCAAAGATTGTCGATCGCTGCGGAACAGAGCCCTGAAGCAGCTCTACAATTTCACAGGCATTTCACAAAGAATTGGTGTTACCTGGTCAATAATTGTGTCTGCAGATACATACGCCAAATTCAAATTGTCAGGGTTAAATTAAGAGCCGGGTCATGACTGCACCTGACCAAACCTAAGGAGGACCGTACGGTTTACCAAAGAACTTACCTAACAAATTTTACCTTGTGTTTGGTGGTTTCGACAAATCTGCCCACCTCAAAAATGGACCCTCGTCAAGATGCCGTGTCAGACCACACGACTATCGTCCAAGGATCGGATCGTGCAGCGCTGCCGAGGTATCGCGTCTCGTTCGGTCGGGCCCGCAGTATCACACCGTCCGATCCCAGTTCGATAGTCTGCGTCAACCTTCAATGATCCGGCATCAATCTTGAGGGTCTCTGTTCGGGCGCCAACTGTGAAAACAGAAAAATAATATGAGGCCGGGAAGCCCAACAAGAAACACACCAACACAGGTTACAAAGAACATACAAGTGCTTTATTTAAAAGCTACAACAGTTACCAACTCAATTGACAAATGGATAGCTATTCGGCTCTCAGAGTAACATAACGAACTTCAACGAGGGTTTGATGCGTTAGTGAGAGAGAGCACATTGAAATACTCAGGATCTTTATATGATTTGTCCAGCCCTTGGCCAACCCTCTCGCGGGTTAACCATTCTGTGAGCCGGGCCTATGGGTTCTTTGCCAGGTCAATCCTGTAATATATGCATTTTGATTAGTTTCGCTGATATAGTTGTACATTTACACATAGGTCAACGGTAGGACAAGGTCTCAGTTCGCGACCCCGACAAGTGGCCTGCAGGCAAATTAATTATGCATGTGTACAGAGGTCACAACGGCCAGAATCTTACTCAGAATGTCATTTGGCCTCCATTTTAATGTTCAGGGTGACTTCCATATAACAAGAGAACCTAAAATGGCGGCTTAATCCAAGATGGCGACTTACATTACTTTCTCTAAGGTCAAGACATTGCCGTGGAGTTTGTTCGCATATGATGTTTAGACAACTTGGCGTAGGCCAATACACATACATTTGTTACGATAGGAGGCATAATATTGTTTCAATTCCGACAGGTTCCCATGAACAATCCTCAGGGCCATATCCTACCCACTGGATGAGATACCATAATTGATTCTGTCTCCGTCTTGAGTCCAGTATCTTCTTTACTTCATATTCTGTCTGCCCATCCTTGATAATTGCTGGTGGTCTCTGCACTCGCGTCCCCGCAGCTGCGGGTTTAAGCAAAGACGCATGGAACACTGGATGTATCTTTAAAGTTTGAGGCAACTTTAATTTGCATGCCACCGTAGATATACATTTCACAATTTCGTAGGGTCCAATAAACTTAGGGGCAAATTTACGGGGTCCTTTCAAAGGCAAATTGTGTGTCGAAAGCCAGAACTTATCCCCCACTTTATACTGAGGAGCCTCTCTCCTATTCCTGTCTGCATATCTTTTATACTGTTCCTTAGCCTGGTCTAAATTGGCTCGTGCTTTCTGTCTGAGGTGTAGAAGTAACTTTTTTCTATCCTGAAGCATAGGAATATTCTCCATATGAGGTAAATGCTCTGGTAACATATTCTGTGTTTGACCATACAAACATACATTCGGAGACATACCCAAAGAGGCGTGTTCAGTGTTATTATAAGTGAACTCAGCCAACCATAAAGACTGTACCCAAGATTCATGACCATCACTTAAATAACAGCGTAAATATTGTTCAAGCGTCTGATTGACTCTCTCTGTTTGTCCATCCGTTTGTGGGTGATAACTGGTGGACAAAGCACACTCCATTCCTAACATTTCACAAAAAGCACGCCAAAATTTGGAAGTAAATTGAGGACCTCTATCGGATACAATACTCTGAGGTAGACCATGTAATCTGACCACATGTTGCAAAAACAATTCTGCCAATTTCCCTGCTCCCGGAATACCTTTACAAGGTACAAAATGGTCTTTTTTAGATAGATAATCCACCACCACCCAGATTGTATCATACTGATCATCCGGAGGCAAATCAGTAATGAAATCCATGGATATATGTGTCCAAACCTTCTCCGGAGTAGGTAGGGGCTGGAGTAACCCTGTTTTCTTAGTATGGTCTGACTTACTGCGTACACATGTTTCACACTCTTGAACGTATTTAATAGCATCCTGTCTTAATCCTGGCCACCAAAAATATTTCTCTAATATTACTTCCTGAATGTCCTGCTAAAGGTGAATTATGACACCAATGCATCGCCTTCTTTTGCAGAGCGAGCGTTGGTAAAAACAATTTCCCTGCATAGTATGGAAGACCATTGTGGAATGTTTCTGCAGGATTCATCTCTCCCCATTTCAATTTGACCTTTGCTTTCCTTTCTTGTTTTACTTGTCTCAGTAACTGAGTCATTACCGCTCCTACTACCTTGTCCGCAGGAATGATAGTCTTAACTTCGGTTACAGTGCTTTCCAAATTTTGCTGCCTAGATAGAGCGTCAGCTTTTCCATTATTTTTTCCTGGTCTAAAAGTGACTACAAAATTAAACTCATTAAAGTACTGTGACCATCTTAACTGCCTTGGGCTCAATGTATGAGCTGTCTTGAAGTACTGCAAGTTATTATGATCAGTGACCACTGTAACCTGATATTTGGCCCCCAACAAATAATGTCGCCACTCCAAAAATGCTGCTCTAATTGCCAATTATCGGTACTTTGTGCCTTTATTGGTAATTGAATAATTTTGTTCACAGCTAGTAAGCTTATGAGAGTAGAAAGCTACTGGATGCCACACTCCTTCATCATACTTCTGAGACAATACTGCTCCAACAGTCACTTTGGAAGCATCAGTTTCCAATTGGAAAGGTTTCTCTGGAGTAGGGTGTCTCAGTACAGGAGCTGACATAAATGCTTTCTTTAACTCTTGAAAAGCTACTTCTGCCTCAGAGTAAATTTAGTGGCCTTCCTTAATAATTTGGTAATGGGTGTAACGATTTGTGAAGAATTTGAAATAAAGCGCCTATAAAAATTTGCAAAACCCAAAAAGGACTGGATATCCTTGATGCATTGAGGCGCTGGACATTCCATAACTGCTTGCACTTTCTTCTTGTCCATCACAATACCAGAGGGAGTCAAAATAAAACCAAGGAATTCCACTTGAGTGGTATGAAAGGCACATTTTTCGAGTTTTACATACAACTGATAGCCTTTTAGTTTTTTCAACACTGCTCTCACATGACCTATATGTTGCTCTTCAGAAGATGAATAAATCAAAATGTCATCAATATATACTATGACAAACTGATCTAGAAACTCACTCAACACCTCCTGCATAAAGTATTGAAATGCTGCAGGAGCATTGCATAAACCAAAAGGCATCACAAGGTATTCAAATAAACCAAACTTAGTCCTGAAGGCTGTCTTCCACTCATCCCCTTCTTTAACACGGATCAAATGGTAAACCCCTCTCAAATCTAATTTGGTGTAAACCACTGCTGTTTTTACTTGGTCCAATAACACTGAAATCAAAGGCAAGGGGTACCTGTTTTTCACTGTCACCTTATTCAATGCTCTATAATCAATACATGTCCTAAGAGTTCCCTCTTTCTTTGGAACAAAGAATAAAGGTGATGAAACAGGTGAGGTGGAATGTCCCTTATTTAGCATGTCATCCAGATATTCTCGTAAATGCTGGTTTTCTGTTTCAGTCAAAGCGTAGATTCTACTACAAGGTAACTTAGCCCCTGGTTCCAACTCAATCACGCAATCATAGGATCTATGGGGTGGTAACCTGTCTGCTCCCCCTTTGTCAAATACTTTGGCTAAATCTTGGTACTGATTCGGGATACTCACAGCCATTGCTCCCACCATTTGTGGTTCTGCCACCTGATCTGCCAAATATAATGCAGGTCTCACCTCCTCCTCCATGTGACCCTCACATTCCACTCCTGCAAATACCACCTCCCGCTTAATCCAATCAATCCTAGGATTGTGCTTAAGTAACCAAGACATGCCCAAAATGAGTCTGAACTGAGGTGCCGCTATTAAATCAAATACAATTTCCTCTATATGTCCAGACTCACACCTCATTAGAATGGGCTTAGTTTGTTGACAAATGGGCCCTGAAACCAATGGTGATCCATCCACTGATTGCACCCCCTCAAACTGAGATGTTTCCCTTAACGGTAAACACAACCTTTTCGCCAATCCAATGCCAATGAAATTACCGGTGGCGCCAGAATCCACCATTGCAGATACTAGCTGCTTAGTACAGGCAAAAAATAAAGTCACCAGAATGTGCAAATGTGAATTTCGTTTCCCTGTCGTATTTGCACTCCAATTGGGGAACCTAGTTGTTTCTGGGCCTGTCGCCTGAGTTCCCCCTAAGGCCGGCCCAATCCTTTTCCCGCCTCAACCTTGTTCCTATCCACACCTGCTCCTTTCTTGGGAGTATTTGGGCAGGTCCTAATAAAATGTCCTGGTTGTCCACAATAAAGGCACAAGTTATTAGCCTTACGTTGCTCCTTCTCTGCAACAGACAATGGCCCCCTTATTCCACCAATCTGCATAGGTTCACCTTCTGTATTCCTGTTTCCCTTACCCTGATCCAACCTGGCAAAGGGCAACACTTCTGGTCTTTTCTTCTCTCCCCTGCGCTCTCCAATACGATGATCCAATCTTAGTGCTAAATCAATCATGGCCGTACATGTACTAGGTTGAGGTTCTACTTGAGCGATAGCATCCTTCAATTCCTCTTTGAGCCCTTGGTAAAACAACACAGTCTGTTTATTCTCAGGCCAATCTGTTTCAATCACTAACCTGTTAAATTGGGTAACATATGAAACCAAGTCGCGTGTTCCTTGTCTTAAAGCTAACAATTCTTTGTCTTGAGCCAAGGAAACTTCCCGGCGATCAAACAATCTTCCAAACTCCACTAGAAAACCATCCCAATTATATAATAAAGGATCATCCTTTTGCACCAACGGCATTGCCCATGCTGCCGCATCTCCAGTTAAATAGGAAATAACAAATGCTGTTCTAGCCTGTACTGTCTCAAAAGCCTTAGGTTTACACAAAAGTCGGCACTGTGTTAAAAAGGTCATATATTTCTTAGGGTCTCCTGTGAACCTTTCTGGTGCGGCTAATGGCACACTACTAGGGGACTGCACAATCATGGTAGACGTGGTTTTACCAGTTTACCCTCCAGTAGAGGTTCCAGCCCCATCCAGCGGGGTGCACTGTGCGATCAAACCCTGTACCTGGGCTTTCAATATACTGGATTCCTGCCTAGCCTGCACCAACTTTACTTGTATGTCTTGTAGTGCTTTTAGCACATCCACTAAAGAGGGAGGATTCGAATCCATTTGGCCTGGGTGGTTCAATTATCCCCGAAATCGGGGCCAGGTAATTCTGTCAAACTTATAAGGGAATAGGGGTCTCGATACCCTCTTCCGAACCACAGAAGCCAAGTAGATTGACCTCTCCCACCGTGGTTGGCACGGGCCCCTCAAAATGATATCACAGGTAGCCACATGGCAGCCAATGGGGGGAAGATGGAGTTAGGGAAAGGGGATGGAGTGACAAAGGAAAGGAAGGGAACATAAACAAGCAAGTACATACAATATACGTAATACTCCTATACCTGTACCTCTACTTCCTGAACACCTAGCCTGACCTCCTATACATGTAATGCACCTGCTACATACCCACAGTAGTGTACCTCATTAGTTGCCCTATACGACTCCACTTTGCAAACCACAAAACATAGGATTATAAACTTGAACATAGAACTTGAACATAACATAACATGCACCTTGGGCCATATACGTCCTGAAAACACATAGGGTTGCATACAAGCAACATGGCACAAACAAAGGGGTTGTCCCGAAGATACAAGACTCATGGCCCACTGGGCCCACTGAAGCAACAAACAAGGGTTAGACCAAATACACAAAACACACGCCCTTGTGCTGTGTGAACCCTAAAGGATGATTCCAAAAAAAGTGCGCTTTAAAGGATAGTCTCCTATTTTCCCAGGGCACTGTTTTGTCAGTTCTGAGATTCATAGCGTGTTTCCTCACAAATGGCGTGTCTCACATATAGCATGTATCCTACACATGGCGTGTTTCATCACACACTCCCTGCCGTGTTCGTATCATAAATCAACAAGCGAAAATAAGTATAGTTTAACACCAAAACATGAACACTGTTGTAGAACACTTAACTGATGGTCCGGATGCCTCACAAGGACATCAGGACCCTGAAGTTCGATGCCCAACACTTGGGAAGGGGCCGGATTCACCACTGTGGCCCGCGACTGCTTTTTCTCCTGTTTAGGCTGCTAATCACCGTCGCGGCCCGGGGAAAGCTCCAACAGTCCTTCGGCGTCCAAAACGTTCCCGCATGCTCTTGCTTCTTCAGCGGCTGCCGCCCGTGCTGATAATCTGTAATTACCTGCACCGAGGCACGGGCGGTGGCGAGTTTTCAACAGTTACTGCTAATGAGCAGCTGGCGTACCGCGGGAAAGAGGAACTACACGCATCCCAACGCCTGATAGGAAATGTAGTTTATCGCCTCTTGGGAAACAAGAAGTGCCGTCCTCTGCCCCAAATCAGATTCCTGACACTACGTATGCAGGTTTCACATCTTTGAATATATTTCATGGTATCTTTTCTCAATGTGGACCACCAAAAGTATCTTTCCAACAGTTTCTGTGTCTTTTTACTCCCTGAGTGACCCGCCAAAGGCGAGTTATGACATCAATGCAATGCTTGTGTCTGTAACTCCTAAGTGGGCAAGTATAATTTCCCAGCATAGTAAGGGAGCCCATCCTTGACAGTTTCTAGTGAGCCTGGGGTTCCGCATTTCAATCCTTTCTGTTTTCGCATCTCATTCTTTACCTGTCTCAATGAACTGTTAGTCACGGCTCCTACCATTCTATCCACCGGCAGGATGGTTTTTTCCTCTGTCACAAGGTTGTCTAAGTACTGCTGTCGAAACAATGCATAAGACTTCCCATTTCTTTTTCCGGGCTGGAAGGTTACCAGGAAATCAAATTCATTAAAATATTGGGACCAACGCAATTGGCTTGGGCGTAATGTATGTACAGTTTTAAAGTACTGTAAATTCTTATGATCAGTTAGCACCTTCACCTGATGTTCAGCCCCAAACAGATAATGCCTCCATTCTAAGAAGGCTGCTCTGATAGCCAACAACTCCTTGTCTGTGATAGAATAGTTTTGCTCACATCCAGTGAGTTTTCTTCAATAAAAAGCCACTGGATGCCATATACCTTCCCTATCTTCTTGAGACAACACTGCTCCAACCGCCACATTGGATGTGTCTGTTTCAACTTGAAAAGGTCTTTCCGGGTCTGGGTGTTTCAAAACAGGAGCTGACGTAAATGCATTTTTCAATTCTTGGAAAACCTTCCCTGCTTCCGAATTCCAGCAAAACCCAGAGGCCTTCCTTAGAAATTTAGTTATGGAAGTAACAATCTGAGAAAATTCAAAATGAATCTTCTATGAAAATTGGCAAATCCCAAAAAAGACTGAATGTCCTTCACACATTGAGGTATTGGCCACTCCATAACTGCCTGCACCTTTTTCCTGTCCATTACTATGCCAGTAGGTGTGAGTAGAAATCCCAGAAATTCCACCTTTGTCATGTGAAATTCACATTTCTCCAATTTTACACACAACTCGTAATCCTGCAATTTCTGTAATACTCCTCTCACATGCGCAATATGCGGAGTCTCTGAAGAAGAATAAATCAAGATATCATCAATATATACAATAACAAATATATCCAAAAACTTACTCAATGCGTCCTGCATAAAATACTGAAATGCTGCAGGTGCATTACATAGTCCAAAAGCATCACTAAATATTCAAACAACCCAAATTTGGTTTGAAAAGCAGTTTTCCACTCATCGCCTTCTTTTACACGAATCAAGTGATATGCCCCTCTTAAGTCCAATTTAGTATAGACCACTGTCGACTTTACTTGGTCCAACAATACTGAGATTAAAGGCAATGGATACCTATGTTTTATAGTTACCTTGTTCAAAGCTCTATAATCAATGCAGGTCCTAAGTGTTCCTTCCTTTTTTGAAACAAAAAACGAAGGTGATGACACTGGAGATGTGGAATGTCGGATAAACCCTTTTTCAACATGCCGTCCAAATATGCTCGCAAATGTTGATTCTCCTTTTCCGTGAGTGCATAGATATGACTGCATGGTAACTTGGCCTCTGGTTCCAGTTCAATCACACAATAATATGAGCGATGTGGAGGCAACCTTTCTGCCCCCCCTTTGTCAAAGACACCTGCAAACTCCTTATATTGTTCCGGAATGAAAACCCCCACCGTTCCCACTACCTGTGTGTCAGCTGCCTGATCTGCAAGAAACAGGGCCGGGCCAATTTCTTCCTCCAAATGTTCTCCACACCCCGACTTTGAAAACACCACCTCCCTCTTAAACCATTAAATACTGGGATCATGCAATACCAACCAAGGCATTCCCAAAATAAGTCCAAACTGCGGTGCTGCTAATAAATCAAACACAATCTCTTCTGTATGTCCAGATCCACACCGCATCTGAATAGGTTGAGTCTGTTAACAAATAGGCCCCGAAATCAGAGGCAATTTAAATTAATTATTGTGCATTTTTCAGAAACTAGTATTGGTCCTAGAAACACATTGTTTGAAGTGTAGGCACACTGTTTTTGCCCTCTCATTCAAGGGGGTGTCACTAGGTAGAATCCCAGTAGAGTCATCAAGTGGCTCACGGCTAAAATATAAAAGAGGCTTAATTAGAGGTGCCTCTTTGTCATATGAGTCACATATGTGTTACATGTATAAGTGTATATGTTTATGCAAAAATGAATTATGACTATGGGCCTCATTACGACCCAGGCGGTAAGTTACCGCCTGGGTTGTACCCTTACCACCATGGTGTAAACTATGTTTACACCATGGTGGATGGCGGATTTACCGCCCCATTCCAAGGTGAGTGGGGCGGTAAATCCCCATTTCCCAGTTACCCTTCCCCATTCCCATTTTTGCCCCATAGGGCATAATGGGAGTGGGGAAGGCGCTAATTACGCCACCGTAAATTACGGTGGCGTAATTAGCACCATGGTCCCTTAGCGCCATGGATTTTAGCGCCTGCAAAAAGCAGGCGTTAAACTCACCATGGCGCAAAGGGACCTCGGAATCAGGCGTTAAGGGTCGGCGCCGCTTAACGCCTGACTCGTAATGAGGCCCTATGTCATTGTCTTTTTAAATATATGTACTGTTGATTTTGTAATTTTGATAAATATTAAAATATGTGTATATTGTTTGATAACCCATGGTTACCTGCCCTCATTTATGATAAAAGGGTATGACATGACTATCTCAAGAAGCATTTGAGAATTCACTAGTAACAGAAAGGAAGGAAGCTGGTTTGTGGAATATTGTGTGTTTTTTTAATTGAACATAATACATGGCCCAATGGGTGAGCAAAGCAACATAACACGTGCACTCTTCCTTTGCCCACACTATGATTCCTTTCCAAGACCTGAGGTGTGACCTGTATAGCCCAGCTCTACCCAATACTCTGTGTGCAGACTTTCAGCTGAGTATTCCTTCATACTCTAGAACCAAGATTGTTCTACAAGGATAATGTTCTGAAGATATCTGGCTCAACGAGCAACGAGCTTGAAGAAACTCAAATGAAATGGATGCACATTGGTTAACACAAGAATTCCTTAACCTAGAAATCACACGCTTATTCCTGACAGTATACATCTTCATGGGGTTATCTGAAAGACCAAGGGAGTTGTTACATCATGAGAATTTTTAGAACAAAATATTTTAAAACTCCCTGTCATCTTGAAATTATGTATCTATTCTCCTCCCTCACCCTACATCATACATATCTCCCAATTGCTGGTCCTATCAGCAGCCAGTGGGCCTCTTGGTGGGAGGTGATCGGAGCAAGCTAGCCAATCCTTAAGGTGGAAATTATGACCATATTGCAGTGTCAATGGCGCTATAAGAGAGCAGGTTTGAATCAGAACAGGGCTTTTTGGACTTTATTCCGGGAGACAGCATGCTTCTGGACTATTGCGAGAAACCTTTACCAGAAAGGCAAGGAAAGCTACCAAGACCATCAGGTAAACATTTCTTGGAAACCTGGGAGCCCTATCTGAGAAAGGGCTGTCTGGAGGGATCTTGCTGTGGGAGAGGCCTGGTGTGAGCTGCTTAGCAAAAGAGGGTCCTAAAAATCTGGCTGGCTTCCTGAGCAAAGAGCAAAGAGTCCCCATGTAAGTAAACGCATCCCAAAACGCCATCCATTGTGTGGGAGCTACCTGCCCTTATCCCTTTCCATTAGTGGTTAAAAGGGGGGGTGAACTGGGTAGGCCCTTTGCACACCTTTCTTGAATATCACTTAAGTTATTTCATCATAACAAACCACCCCTTCTGTTGAAATTGCATTGTGTTGGGAACTGCCCACCTTAATCTAATCCATTAAACTGTGGGGAAAAGGGGAGACACTGTGTAGATCCTTAGCACATTTGATTAAAGTAAATCAATTAATTCCAATATAGAAATACACGGGATGAGTGTTGCTAGAGTGCAAAACTAACAAAGCTCATGCCTAGTGTGTTAGAGCCGGTATAGCCCATAAAGACTGCATTGACTGTTTTCTGAAATCCCTGACTTCTGTATAAAAAGGGGGGGGCTCCATAATCCCAAAATAAGTAATCCTAAATGCTGCCTTTCAAGTGAATGTAGAGGGTGCAAAACAAAACTATCCATTCAATTTAAATCAGAATTCCAAAGTATTGCATCTCATCTGTATGTGTGTTGCAAAAACAAAATTTCCCCTCATTTTCTCTGACCAGAATTTTCAGGCATTGCTTTTCATTTTCATGTGTGTTGAAAAACAATTTTTCTTTGAGTTCTTTGTCCCAACTGTGCCTTTCAAAGCAAAGCCTAAAATCGAATTTCCCAATTGATGCCCTTTAATCCCAAACCAGAATTACCAAGCATTGCTTTCATTTTCATGTGTGTTGAAAAACGATTTCCCATTTGAGTTCCTTTTCCCAACTGTGCCATTTCAAATGAAAGCCTAAAAACAAATGTTCCCATTGATTTGCTTGCCCCCCAAACCAGAATCCCAAGGCATTGCCTATCCTTTGAATGTGTGTTGCAAAACAATGTTTACATTGTATGTTTTCTATTAGTTAAATTGAAATAAAATTTCTTGTAAATTGTAACTGAATATCTCAAAACTCTACCTGGGTTGCTGTAATCACGGAGCGCCATTGCTGAATTTTGATATTGTGTAGTGCCACAACATTGGTGGTTGATGTTTTTGTGATTATGCTCCTATTTTTGGTAAAAGCATTAATAAATATATATTCTTCCGATACACCAGCCTGATTCCTAGTCCATTGGTAACACAACACAGGGTGTTTGTTGGGGTCGGAGCGAGACGGGTTGGATGCCTCACTAAAGTTGAATCCGTAATGCACTTTATTGCAGGCCACCTTGCTCGGGGGAGAAAGGAACTCCCTGAGTTCAGTGTGACCATCTAATAAACTGCAACAAAGCGTTCATCTTTTTAGTTAGGCCTACTTTGACCTTGGACTGTGGCCTCCTCTGGAATCCCCTTTACTGCTGATTTTTGGATATCTCGCCGTTTTGCTGACATCAGTAAGCGACTTCTCGACTTCTCTTTGAATTTGCACCTGCGAGGTCGTGGTGCTTTTACTTCTGTCTCGTCATCATCCCGAACTTAAAGAGTGGTGGGGCACGAGAGAACTGGGATGGTACCTGAACCGTGGGCAATATTTGCATTTATTTAAAGGAGAGTTCCGGGACTTTTTTTTTATTGTCCCTACGGTTCGGCCATGTGTTTTTAAGCATAACTCGGTCGATCGTAGAAAACTTTCCTATGGACCTTACCCGACTTTTCGTCCATTAACGCACTCGAAATCAGCCGCCATTTTCTGATAATCCTATCACTTGCCGCATCGCCCTGGCTCACCTGCTTTTGCGGCACTAAATCAAATCCCCCGCCCCTGAGCCTGACATCAGCAGACGCGTACCGCCCATTTCCCAACGCCAAAGCACGTTTCGTGTCAACAATCGCTGCGCCTCAGCTAATGAAGTGTCGCCATGGAAATGGCAGGACGCCTCTTTCCTCAATAAGTATAAACACACCGTTTCACAACACACAGCAGCAGATTTTCGATTCCATTAGTCTCTGTGTGTTACTTTGAGTATTCTGTGACTCGTTTCTGTGATCTGGTCAGCTACCTTCGTTGATTGTAGCCCGTGTGAACAGATACCAGTACCACCGCTATAAATTATTTTACTTTCTTTACCACACAATGGCTACAATAATGCCGTATATGTACGAGCCCGAGTACACCGAGGAAGAACTACTGGAAAGGCAAGCACGCGAAAACGATGGGGATTCGGACGGCAGTTGGGAGGACCAGTCAACGGATGAAGAGCCTGGACCATGTCGCATGGACGGCGTCTCCACCTGGTGCACGTGCAATCGGTGCGAGCTAATGCCATCTGAGGAGGAGAACTGCTGCTGCCGTGAAAATTCCGGGTGCTTGGCCTACATTTCGGAAGGCGAGCCAAGTCCGCAATGCATCACCGAGCTGCCAGAGTTCAGGGAAGCCTGCCTCTCACGGACAGTGTTGAGGATGATGATGGTGCTTATGCACGAACTTTGCGGCACTGTTCGTCCGCGTAATCCGAGTAACGAGTAAGTATACTCTGGTTGTGATGTCAGTGATGCCACTACTATTTCATGGTCGTCTCCCACATATAAAACTACATCTACATATCATTCGAATGCATGTAAATTGGTTCCATGTTGTGCATTTTCTAGATAGAATTTTTTTCAAAGCAGAATGACATTTTTGTACCTGAATCGACAGTGATAAGAAAGTTGTCATTTTAATACAGTTTGCATCTTTCATTTTCACAGGTGGTACAGGCTGGTGGCCTATCGTTGCTTCACTTGGTGGCTTCACGGGAGGCTCGGACACCGCGTTCGGAGAGTAATACCTGCCTGTGCGGTACTTGCCATTAGACAACATTTCCCCAGCGACAGTGGACAATACCGCGGATTTTCCCTGGATGTGCTGCAACCGCAACTTTACAATGTGTAATGTTTATTATTTATGTTCAATTGAAATTAAGATCTAAAATAAAACCCAACATATATTTTAACAATGGTTGTTTTGATTTTTTAAATGAATCTAGTGTGTCTCCATTGAATAGTCTTCCTGTGCCTTGTCTTGTCACACCACATGTCTCCGGCCAGCATCCTCCCTCACGCTGGCCGCCCACCTTCAATCCACATAACCGTTGAACCCATATGCAGCAGACATACATATGTTATTTTGCGGGTTGGCATCAAGCCTCCCGGCCTTGCCTCCTCCCCCAAAAATACTTACCACACCACTTTGTTCAAGCGTTGGCAATAAAAGGAAGGCCGTTGGATTTTATTGATACAAAACATGGTTATAGGTAAATAATCAATATGGTTGATCATAATAAATCATCCTTTTGGGCACCGGGTACAGAGATGACCCCCTCTGGCCCGTGCCGCCTTGCCACCACAGGCCAGCCTGCTGCTGACTAACTGCCTAGGGATCCAGGGTCTCCAGGGTGAACTGCACCCATATATTCTCCTGGGAGGGTGAGGTATTTATAAACTCACCCCCCTGCCTTCCATGTACTAGATCCTGCAGCCTGCCTCTTACATGCAGTTAGATGGCCTCTCCTTGGTGAGTGGTGAGTGACAGTGGAGCTGTCAGGGAGCGATAAAGGCCAAGAGGTGCCAAAGACCATGTACACTTCAAAGTGGTCTATAGAGCATGGGTTGTTGTTCCCATGTCTACCGCCAGACCCCGTGTCTCCTGCCAAGCATCCCCCCTCACGCTGGACGGCCCCCTGCAATCCACATAAGTGTGTCTCCATTCACGAGTCTTCCTGTGTCTTGTCTGCACGACCACCGCCCCAATCCACCCCCCGCCCTATCAAAGGCAGTTTGCACCGGGGTACTTGCGCTGGCAAGTGGAGCTGTCAGGGAGCGATAAAGGCCAAGAGGTGCCAAAGACCATGTACACTTCAAAGTGGTCTATAGAGCATGGGTTGTTGTTCCCATGTCTACCGCCAGACCCCGTGTCTCCTGCCAAGCATCCCCCCTCACGCTGGACGGCCCCCTGCAATCCACATAAGTGTGTCTCCATTCACGAGTCTTCCTGTGTCTTGTCTGCACGACCACCGCCCCAATCCACCCCCCGCCCTATCAAAGGCAGTTCGCACCGGGGTACTTGCGCTGGCAAGTGGAGCTGTCAGGGAGCGATAAAGGCCAAGAGGTGCCAAAGACCATGTACACTTCAAAGTGGTCTATAGAGCATGGGTTGTTGTTCCCATGTCTACCTCCAGACCCCGTGTCTCCTGCCAAGCATCCCCCCTCACGCTGGACGGCCCCCTGCAAACCGCATAATGCCACGACATATACACGTCATTCATTCACAAACACACCCCTGTTTCGAATTCTTTATAACCCACTTCATATTTATAATGAGAACTTCTTTGCACTTTGCTAGTCAACCCGTGAAGGTGCTGGTTATCTGCTCTTCGTCTCTGTGAACTTCCGTGACCACTTCGAGGAAACTCGTCAGTTTGCAACCTGTGAACTGCTCCCTGTTCTACGACAAGAAACTACTCTGATCCCTGCATCTAACTGTTTGCTCGTCAAGGTAAGGCCATGTACCATACTCATTTTGCGTCCAATTTCTTTTCGTTCAAGACAGTACATGCAAGGAACTAGTCACATGTTCTGAGTTTAGTCAAATTATTTTTCTATTTTTTTAAAGTTATTCAAATACTTATCCGCATGTGAATAACGTGTATAGTTCCAAGAACCAAAACATACCTTGCATTGAACCTTTTATGTGTCATTTAATTTTTTAACACATTGGTATTCATAGAGAATTGTTGATCTTTACTTTTCAGAACTTTCCACAATGCCTGCCTGTTCCATTGGCGGTTGTCCTTCGAAGACCCATAATAAATCTGAAGGTACTATAATGCATGTTTTCCCTAAGACAATAGATCAGATAAGAGAATGGGTTCGATATTGCGGATATCCACCCTCTGAGCTTGAAAGTAGAGTCCTAGAAGTCTTTGCGGACAAGAGGGGTGATCGATACCGCATCTGCAGCAGGCACTTTACCTCTGACATGTACTCCACATCATTGCTAATAAAGAAGAACACACCGCGAGCGAGGCGAAAATTGCTCTCAACCGCTATTCCCACTCTATTCGTCCACATCCCTCCACTGGTGAGTCAAGTTTACGTATTTATCTCTCGGCCTTGCGGTAGTGTGTAGCATTAGCTAACAATAATTTCCCCATTTATGTATCCACTCAATATGAAGGCGGAAGATTCTCCATCTGTGTCGTTATTGCAGTCATCAGCCACTTCAAGCGCCTATCGGGTAATCTTACTTGGCTATTCTGCCACTGACTTGTTTTAGGCATGTAAATCAATAGTTTTAATTTATCGTGTAATTATTTTACCTAATGGTACACCCTTGTACTCGTCCTCTAGTCTTTGTTTTCAGTTATAATTATTGTTATCCAAAATAATTCAAGTACTGTCTTTCAGGGAGATGCTGAGGAGTCCAACGTATTGACGACTACGTTGATGTCACTCAGATGCTCGAGGTACGTTTCAGGACAGTTCCATCGATGGAGATCATCAGATCTTGCATTCTTGTAGCGTGATTGTTACACACAATGTTTCTTTCGTTTTTAGCCATTGATATGTCCTTCTGTCGTCGCCCTCCTATGTGTCTTCTTTTTTCAATATTGTGTTCATTACTAATGAAAGTCCTATGTTTCAGGGAGTCGATGGAGCATTAGTCCAAGAAGAAGGGGGAGCGTGCAGTTACGGGTTGGCGCAACAGCTTGCATAAGTGTGCACCGCAGTTACATCGTCCCTTGATGTTCTTATGCATTTCGAGGTATGGATACTGACAGTTCGATGAAGCGAAATCATATGACGTGATTACATCCGCTATACTTCCTTCTTTATTAACGCAAGTACTATGTTTCAGGGAGATGACGGAGCTTCTTCTACAAGAACATCACCCCTAGTAGTTGATGCAGATTTCTGGGTGGTGACACTTCCAACGATCGAGCAAATCGAATCATATTTAGATATCCATTATTTATTTTAGACAACTGATCATTTGTGCAGGTCTATTTAGATGAGCCGTTCACGCCTGCACAAAGTGTATGTTCTTTTTATCAAAATAGAAAACCATACTAATGCAATTACTGTGTTTCAGGGAGTCACTGAAGCATCATCTTCAATAATATCATCAATGGAAGTCTATGAGGAGCCCGAGGTATGGATCTTGACAGTTCCATCTAACTAGATCAACAATGCGTGAATAATTGTCGTTTGAATGTTCTACACAAAGCGTTCATTCGTGTTTTGCTATTGAGATGTACGTGGGTATTGGTCCCCAAGTACATTTTGTGTTTTCGATATTATTATACATACTAATGAAAGTTCTATGTTTCAGGGAGTCCATGGAGCGTCAGTGCGTGATGGATGTGCTTATCAGGAAAACATAGTCGTTGCAGCGCAAGAGGAAGTGGAGACATGCACACACGAGTCGGAGCAACAGCGTCCTGATGTTGAAGTTCGAGGCAAGAAAGTTTCAAAGAAAAGAAAGCAAAAGAAGGTTAGTGTCCTGGTCACTATATTATGTTGTTTTTCACTGTTAATAGTTCAATACTGTAAGTTGTGTTTAAACTGAACACCCCTTTTCCAATCTGTCCTCTAGTTGCGAGTGGGTGTACGAACTAGATCTACACAGACAGTGAAGCGAACGAGAGATGTTGCTTGTCAAACCTTTTGGCAGGGACTTGAGACTGGAGAAGCATCGTGCCAATGGGAAGAATATGAAGTGATTGACAACGGAGCTATACCACCACCAGCCATTGATAGTGAATGTCCTCCTGGTAGTTCGGATGCAGTCGGAGATCAATTCACAGAATCCACACCCGCAAAAACTAAGACCGCGAGAAAGTTGAAGAAATTGTTTTATTCACCCATCGCCGGAGAAGGAACAGATGTTGCAATGGAAGAGAATGAAGTAGACGACAATGAAACACCATCAATATCACTGAACATAGCGGAAGACGATATCAGAGATTCTACCTTTCATGTGAGTGACATGTCCTCAACGTTACAGGCCGAACCAGCTGGGATGCAGAGTGACAGTATAAGGAAAGAGGCCAAATTCATTGTATTCGAAAGTTGTTTGATTGATATTATTATTCGGATTAAATGTGGGCATTTGGTAGGTGGGGAAGTATGTGGGGAGCCATTGATTAATGTGACTCGTGCAATTCGAGGCACTAACCTTAAAATACATGCCACCTGTACAAAATATCATCCTTTCACATGGTCTGCACAACCTATGCTGGGACAACTGCCAGCAGGCAATCTACTTTGTGCAGCGGCTGCACTTTTTAGTGGTTCAAGTTTTAAAAAATTAGAGTCTTTCTTTCAGTTTGTGGGAATCCATTTCATTGCGAAAACTCAGTTCTACAAATACCAAACCGATTATCTATTTCCAGCCATTAGCGAAGCTTGGAGAATGGAAAAAATGTCTATTGATAGTACATTCGCGGGCAAACGGTTCAGGCTAGCCGGTGATGGACAGTGCGACAGCCCAGGATTTTCAGCCAAGTACTGCACCTACCACTTTCAGGACATGGAAAGTAAGAAAATTGTGAGTTCGGTGGTCGTGCAGGTGTCACAAAGTACATCCTCAGTGGCCATGGAGAAAGTTGGCTTTGTAGCATCATTGCAAGAACTACAATCGCGGGGAATGGTGATCAACCTGATAGCCACGGACAGACACGTTTCAATTGCCAAGACAATGAGAGAACAGTACAAAAATATAAATCACCAATTTGACGTTTGGCATCTTGCAAAATCAATCAATAAAAAATTGTCGGCTGCAGGTAAAAAAAAAGAATTGCAAGGTATTTCACAGTGGTCCAAGTCAATCAGCAACCATCTTTGGTGGAGCTCAAAAACATGTGGAGGGTCGTTGGAAATTCTACTGGAAAAATGGCGGTCAGTAATGCCACACTGTACAAACGTTCACCGATGGAACACGGACCAACATTTCCACAATTGTGAACATGGCCATTTGTCCACAGAGGAGGCACGGAAGAAGAAGTGGTTGATTCCTTCATCACCCACTCACAAAGCCATTGAAAAGATTGTATTTGATAAAACTATAACAAAAGCTTTGAGGGGACTCACGGAATTCTGCCACACAGGAGATTTGGAGGTGTTCCACAATATGTGCCTCAAGTACAGGCCAAAACGATTGCATTTTGGCACGGAGGGCATGATAAATCAGACTCTTTTAGCGGTCTTGGCACATAACCATAATGTTGGCCGTCAACAAAGTAGGACGACCGGAACTTTAGGGACGCTTCGCTACAATAAGGCCTTCACTAAAAGAAGTAAACAATGGGTGATCAAACCAGTGTTTGAGGATATGCAATATGTGTTTATTGAGAAACTTATTGTTGACGTCCTAGATAGGCACATAAATGGAGTTGTGAACGAACCTGTGCAGGGGACAACTGCATTGCCACCCAACATTGCCTCTGTTCCATGTCCACCTAAAGAAGAACTCATTGAGAAATACACATCACGGTTTAAATGATTGTAATTTGATTGTCTGTTCTCTCGAGTCTCCTCATGTCGCAGGCCCATTGAATATGTGTATCTATCCAACCTTGTTCATTTGCGCATTAAATTAAACCAAACAGTAATATAAATCATTTTTCAAAAAATATAGAATGTCTCCGTATTTATGGTTCTGTGGGGCTGCAAAGCACGCAGACAAAATGCAAAGATGGAGTGTAAATTTCAAGTCCTGTGAGAATGCCTTACACTGAATGTAGCTAACTAGGAATGTGTGCTTGTTCAAAGTGAAGGTCAGCTGCTTTGATTTTTTCTCGGGTGCCAGAATGGCCCACGACTCAGTATAAGGTTCTATTATATTTTGACCTTGACAGGCCGGGACCACGTAAGAAACGATAATGAATATAGTTTCAGAAACGAAAGCCATTTCATGTTCGTTCATTAGAAGAAATAACGTCGGCATAGAAGGAGTGGTATTTCGGGGCTGCCCTACGCACAGACACAATGGAAAATGCAAATATAATGTAAGTAACTCTTTAGATGAGTTTATACCGTAATTTAATTACTATACAGTAGCTTTAAAGACGGGTTAAGTTGTACTTGTTCGTTCTATGTGGCATATTGTTTTGTACCGCGCACTATCTTGGGGAGAACCGTCTACTTTTACGGAAGCACCTCAAAACCTTTGCTTCTGCTTTCTCTCTCCCTCTCCCCTGCTACAACTGGTCCACTGTCTGCGATCTCGGTCCTGGGCCCTTCCACTCTCCACCTGCACTCCCTGTCAACCCCTGCACTGAGGGACTGTCTCAGTATCCTACAGCCCCCCCTTGACGTTTAAAACCCAGTTGCACTGTCCTAGCTATGAAATAATTTCCCGACCGAATATATAAAATGAATAATTTTAATAAAGATCTGATGGTGAGACTAATTTCATTGTTTATGTTTTTCAAACAGGTACATCATGCATTACTGCATGTGTCACGAATACCAGACACCGGCGGACGGCTTTTTTAACCGCCAGTTGCTTCTCCGCGTGAACAACGTTACCACCCTGACCATTTTATGGGACGATCGCCAAGTACAAGTATGCCCTTACGCGGTACTAACGGCTAGATGCAACATACAGACCGTTGTGGTGGCCTAGTGCCTCGTTGTTGGAACAGCCATGCGATTATCAGTGCGACCGAAGAGCTTATTTTATCGTAAACCAACACCCTGTTTACTGCACACGAACATCGCTTGCCTCAAGACGAACTATTTTGGATCGAGAGCAAATAAAAATGAAAATCGCTGAATATTCTCTAAACATTTGATGTCCAATAAATGTACTTTGCCAAATGTACAATCTTGCAGTTTGCTTTTAAACCACAGTTTCATATTCCGAATTGTGGCGCTGTATTGTGAGATGATCTAAGACCCTGTGTACAGCAAAGGAACATCGCGTGCCTCAAAACGAACTTTTTGGAACGTGAGCAAATAAAAAAGAAAATCGCTGAATATTCTCTAAACATTTGATGTCAAATAAATGTACTTTACCAAATTTACAATCTTGCGGTTTGATTTAAAAGTACAGTTTCATATTGCGAATTGTGGCGCGCTGTGTTGTGTGAGCTGATCTGTGTTGATTTCCGGGTTCTGTGTGGAGTCGCGTAGAAGACGCCTGGGTGCGTTTGCCTACGCAGCACAGTCACGTCACGGATAGAGGCGGGGAATATGAATGTTTTGATAAAGTCGGTTTCAGGGGCGGGGGATTTGATTTAGTGCCGCAAAAGCAGGTGAGCCAGGGCGATGCGGCAAGTGATAGGATTGTCAGAAAATGGCGGCTGATTTCGAGTGCGTTAATGGACGAAAAGTCGGGTAAGGTCCATAGGAAAGTTTTCTACGATCGACCGAGTTATGCTTAAAAACACATGGCCGAACCGTAGGGACAATAAAAAAAAAGTCCCGGAACTCTCCTTTAATATACTGGTACATTCTGTTTTTATAACCTAATAACATCCCTGCGACCCAGTATATTGCCCAGAATTGCAATGGAGTGGAATGAAGAGGGGAGGTCGAAATCCACCCCTGCCTCCCACCCCACCAGGCACAGGAACCGAAAGAAGAACAAGAAGACTCATGACCGTTCGTACCATTTGGGACCATCCCCCACTGCTCATCCGGTCGACAAATACGAGGAGAGGTACCCTACAGCCCAGGGCAAGCACATACACTGCCTAGACTGGATGAGGAGCCTCCAGACGCCCTTAAAGACACTTCAATTGACTGCCTCGACTAAAGCACCAAGAAGATGTGCTCAAAGTCGTTAGAGACACCACGACATAGCAGCGCTAGACATGAAGCACACGTGCCATCCACACACCAGGACACAATTGCCTCGGGAGGATATTTCAGGGGCAATGTGCTCGCCTTGGAAGCAAGACGAAATGGAGCACCATAGGTTCGATCCCCAGGTCTGTGCTTAGAAACCTCTGGGTATTAAGCGCATTATAAATAACCTATCATATCAATCATGCACCGGAATACACGAAGAACACTTGTGTACGGTTCTATAAGCTAGAGGACAGTTACACATACATACTGCCTTTGCCTTTCTTATATTAGCTTGCCCGCAGCAACGTGAAAACCGCAAAAAGCAAGAGATCCAGTGTAAATGCTATCAGATGCCTATGTGCAATTAACTCTATGGAACTGCAGGAGCACCTGAGGGACCTGACAGTGCCATACACAACTGACCTATGGATACTATAGCAAAGCACAAATAGGCTAGTAGCCACACCATGGTTCAGGCAAATCACAAGTAGGCCACAATCGTCTCAGTGAAAGCTAAGCTGAGCTGAATTCAGCACGTACAGAAGAGCAAGCCATGTGGGACAAGGGCCTGCTACCAAGGTTGCCATGATGCAAGTGACATTCCTTTCCCTGAACTTCAGTAACACCAGCACAGAAGATACAAATAACTCCTCACAAATTCAGACTAATTCAGAGCTGCAGAGCTCAGAGACACAGTCTCTGGGCACGTGACAGACCAAGCCGATGATGAACCGAAACTAGCCGCTGAGAAAGCACAGCAGTCTCACGGAACCAGACAATGGCTTGCAACAAAGTTGTTACAGAGGATCCAATTATTGCATGATGAGTACGAGCACTCTCATAGTCTGTGGTGGTTGACATTACAATGCAGACACATAGTTGTTCTCTCACCTTGAAAAGGTACACTTCGAGCTGAGACCCGACTTGGGTCCCAGACCTGGTGGGCAACATCTCTAACCAATCACAGTTCAGGAACCTAGGGGTGGGTAGCAACAGACACTGACCAATGATCAAACCGTCACACTGGAACATTGTAGAAGTAGCCTTTTTTTATGGGGATGAACCAGGCCAGCCATCTGAAATGGGAGAACCAATAACCTAGCAGCTATAGGGACCTCCATAGGTGGACTACCACCCAGCGACCAGCCACAGGATGTGATAGGCTTTCTGGAGAAGGGCCCAGGTTGTGATGTCAGTGTGATGCCACCCGTGTTACAAAACTGCCAGCGAGCCAGAATTCTCTGAGATGTGCCTGGATTTTTCCTCAGTGTACTGATCCCTGTTGGTTTTGGCTGTAAAAAAACACAGCTGAACTTGCTATCTGTCTGGGCCTGCGTTCCATTTGGGAAAGGGAAGGAGGCCTTCTATGAGTTCTGGGTTCACTAACTCCAAGCACCCCTCGATCTGCCTGGGAGTTTCATCCTAAGAGGAAGGCCTGGCAAGAGTTGTCTAGCAAGGTCCAGCTTATTCTTTTGTTTACCTTGTTGCCAGAGGGGAGCATACCTGGATACATTTCTCTCTTGAGACAACCAATGGCACAGTTGGGGGACGGTGAGGTGCCTATCACATCAGTGATGATGCAGTCCTAACTCTATTCGGAACCAACTCTGGAGACGTTTATGCAGTTGGGCTTTGTCCAGTTAGCTTAATGACCAGTGCAGTCTGAGGAGGCCTTCCATTACGCCCCTAGGTACATTCATTTTAATTGCCTTTTTTCTGTACTTGTTGACACTTTTTCCGGTGTCCAGCTCTTGGCATCTGGCCGACTTTTCAGTTCATTTCTCTGTCTTCTTATTCCACCTCATGCTGAAGCTGGTAGCTGGTGGTTTGTGTCTCAGTGGTCGCGCACACTGGAGAGACGGCTTGGGAGGTGGTCCTACCAATGGGACAGGAAAGGAGAGCCCCTCATACCAAACCAAATGAGAGAGAGATAGAGAGAGGGAGAGAGAGAGAGAGAGAGAGAGAGAGAGAGAGAGAAGCAGAGCTAGAACTAGAAAGAGAAACAATGAGGAGAGAGAGAGTGGGAAACGAGGAAGGGGAGGCAAAGAAAAAGAGAGAGAGGAATGAACGCGAATAACATCACGAGAACGGACTTGGCAAGTTCCCCTTGACTTTCTGCCCCGTCTCTCCAGGTATCTGAAGGCGCCCACCCCCTCTGAACAGTCCGTAGACCAGATTATCAAATTCCAAGAATTCAGGACATTGCCGCATCTGGCCTTTGTCACGCGACTACTTGCACCTGGGGCAAATTATGTGGAAAAATACCGCTCCGACCGCACAAATAAACACAATCGTGTGTTATCGTGATGGTAGCAAGGCGTTCCGATCCTGCCAAGATGTGAAGCACACTAGAGCAGGGGGTTTTGGGGGGGGCAGGGGGAGAGGAGGTTTGGAAGTCAAACGAAAAAAGGAATTAAGAGCAGGCCGGAGGAGAAAAAGGCAACTAACCACAGGCACATGAAAGCAAACTGAGATTGGACAGGGGCATTCTTCACAATTACCAAGAGTCATTTAATCTTTAATGACTGTTTATAGGCGCTATGCATGATATGGATGGCCTGGCCACTTTTGTGGGGATTATGTCATTCCTTCTAAGCCAAGGCCTGAAGCAATGAACAGGCCCATTCAATGGCATTTGGGCCAATGCTAGCCATGCATCTTAAACACTCCCTTTAAAGTAACAAGAAAGGAACTCTGCAAAACAGGCAGCTTATAAGTGGGGAAAAAACGAAATCTGCTGTATCATTTCTCCAAACATCAAGATTGGGTAATGTCTCTGGCTGCCGTGGTTTCCACGAAGCCGTGCACGGGTCTTGGTGCCATCACTCGGTGCAGCATGATAAAAAGGGGATCTCTGGCGCAATGCAGCTACTGGGACTGAGAAGGCTACTGATGGAAACCCCCACCCTAACAGCCAGAGTAGGGGATCACAGCAAAGTTTACTACCCAGCCATATAAAGCAGGGTCGGTCAAGTATTCAGACGAACGTTTCTAAACTTGATAAACGCCCCTGAGAAGGTTCGTGTAAAATAGCCACATTCGGGTATATTTACGTGTGCCTTACATTCCCAACAATTTTGTAATAAAAGTGTTTTTTTTTTCTTCTTGTGTTCAACAGAGAATCTGACAAGCACCACCTTTACCAGTTCGGCTAAATTGGGTAACTCAGCCTTCCGAATGTCTGGAATTGGACCTCCATTTTGCCAAATATGGGCTATAAACTTCCCTTCGGTGCCGTGCTCCCTAGGAAAAGAAGATAACCCCCACAGTAATCAGTAGGAGATATAAGGGAAAGGGCCCCCTGAGCAGGGTGCACGAGCTCCAGGACTCAGGTCATAGAGGCGGAGTTTAGAGTGGGTGGGGTTAGGGGGAGTTGTGAGGGCCATAATGATTCACTTTAGGGACAAAGGTTTGTTATATTATGTTATGTTAGCGGTACTTGTATAGCGCACTGTCACCAACGGAATTGGTCCCCAGGCGCTCTGGCGGATCTGTAAACAGGAAGGGTGGGTAGAGTTAGTCGGGAAGAGGGGAGAAGGAGAGTGGGAGAAGTGGTGTGCTGTTGGCAGCTTCAGCTCGGTATACACCGAGTGCTGGGTTTTGGTGCTAGTATCGGATCCGGCAAAGGCCTCGAGTGCTGTGAGTGAAGTTTATGTGTTGTTGATGCGGTGTGGTAAAGTGCATGTGGATTGCTGGGAGAGAAATGGTTGTGTGGTTTTGTGTGTGTTTAAGTATGCAGAAGATTGAGGGTTGGGTTAGTGGGGTCTGTATCCCGATTCAGGTACTTATGGTTCCGTTAGAGTTGTATACCTGTGGGTTGGGATGTTGCTGGTTCCTCGTGGGCCGATTCGCTTTGGTGGAGTTGCGCTGATCCAACTGCATCCTATTGAGTATGGTTTGGATTGGTGTGTGCGTCTGAACCTAATCAGTGACCCTGGTCGGTTAAGTCTATGGATGGTTCAGGGTCGGGGTCATGTTGATGTGTTGTCCTAGTGGATCCTTCTTGGCAAGCCTGTGTATTCAGACGTTCGTATCCTTCTGTCCTGACTGATTCTTTGGTTTCCGTGGGGTGAACATCCCTGGGACTGTTGTTTAGTTGTAGTTTTGTGTGGTGGGGCATTGTGCTTCCTGCTTTGTATTGGTGGACAGTGTGTAGTGATGAAACATTCTGCTTCTCACTCATTGCATTGGGGCTCATGGTGCTTTGCTTCCTTTCCCTCTCTATGTTTTGACCTTAGGGCTGTTGGGGAAGGTAATAGTTAAGGTCATGGTCCTCCTGATGATTTGTTCTAGTCTTTCTGTCTTAGTTTGCTACGTTTACTGTCTTTGGTCGTATTGCGACTGTCTCCCATTTGGTTCTTTAGTATGTCGTGGGTTATTTACCTCAGCTTTTCCCATTGATTGATAGGTGTGTATCGCGGTCGCTCTACATTCATTGATGTTTTTAGTTATTGATATGTTTACTGTCTTTGGTCGTATTGCGACTGTCTCCCGTTTGGTTCTTTAGTATGTCGTGGGTTATTTACCTCAGCTTTTCCCATTGATTGATCGGTGTGTATCGCGGTCGCTCTACGTTCATTGATGTTTTTAGTTATGTCGGTGCCCCTGTGGCCAGTCTTTCTAGTTACGACGTGAAGAGCCAGGTTTTGAGTAATTTCCTGAATAATAGGTGGTTTCTTGTGTTACATATGTACTTTGGAAGGTTGTTCCAGGTTTTCGGGGCTTGGTGAGAGAAAGAGGATCCTCCAAGTTTTCTTTTGTTGTAGGGCTTCGGTTCCAGCGGATGTCCATGCTTGATCTGAGTGTTCTTGTTGGTTGATGTAGGCGCAGTTTGTCTCTTAGGAACTCCGCGCCTTCGTTGTGTACTGCTCTGTGCGTAATGCACATTGTTTTGAATTTTATTTGTTGTTTTATTGGTAGCTAATGTAGTGTTTTCAGAACTGGTGCAGTGTGTCCTCTTTGAGGTAGTTTCAGAAGTAGTCTGGCTGCTGCGTTTTGAATGCGTTGTAGTTTTTTTAGGAGTCGTTCACACATGCCTCGGTATAGGCTATTGGCGTAGTCTACTTTGGACATGACAAGGGCGATGATTGTGGTTGTTTTGTTGTTGAACAATAGGAACGGTAAGATGCTCTTTGCCGCTCTCAGGAGGAAGAAGCATTTCTTGAGGAGAGCATTTACTTGTGTCTCCAGCGTGAGATTATTGTCCATCAGAACCCCCAGGTTTTTTACAATCGGCGAGGGTGCTGGGGTTGTCCCGAGTTCCCTTGGCCAAGGGATGAATTGGTTTTCTCCTCCATTATTTCAGTTTTGCCTGGGTTGATTTTGAGGGAATTGGAGTTCATCCAGAAGAATACATCACAGAGGCAGTTTTCTAGCGTTGAGTTTCTTTCCGGGTTGTCTTGTATTTTGAAGATTATTTGTGTATCGTCAGCGTAGTTGTAGCAGGTGAGGCCATGACTTTTGATGATTCTGATAAGTAGGTACAGGTAGATGTTAAATACTAGCGGTAGAAGGATGATCCTTGTGGTACTCCACAGGTGGAATCTCTCAGGCTGGATTTGAAGGGTTTCATCCATACGGTTTCCATTCTGTTTGTTAGGAAAGATTTGATCCATAGTAGGGTAGTGTCCAAGTCCTTCTAATCTCGTTATGAGGGTGTCATGGTCGACTGTGTCAAATGCTGCTGATAGGTCTAGGAGTATCAAGGCAGTGCTGTTTTCCGAGTCTGCATTGATTTTTAGATCGTCCCATATTGAGAGTAGAGATGATTCCGTTCCTCTCAGTGGTCTGAAGCCAACTTGTTCCTGGTCTAGTAGGCCGTGCTCTTCTATAAATTCTTGGGTTGTTTTGTATATGTACGTTTCAAGTAGCTTGGCTGTATACGGAATGTTGGAGATGGGTCTGTAGTTGGAGAGGCCCTCTACATTTCCCGCTGTATCTTTGAGTAGTGGCCTGATGTATACAGTTTTGAAGGCTTGTGGCATTTCCCAGTTGTAATGGAATGGTTGAGGATGTTCCTGTGATATTCCATGGGCGTTCCTTGTTTAAGAATCGATTTGTATATGTCTGGTGGGCAGGGGTCTTCGGGGGACCCCGAGTTACTGCTTTCATTCACCAGTTTGACGAATGTCTCCACTGATATTTCTAGAAAGCTTTGTAGTTTTTTTGGGTGCTCCTCTCGGGTGCAGGTTGGGGTTGTGGTCAGATCGGACGGTCTGTTTTGTATGGTTTGTTGGATGTTGGTGATTTTGTTTTTGAAGTGGTCTGCAAGGTCGTTGCAGAGTTTCGCGGACGGATTTGGTGTGTTGTTACATCCCGGAGGGTTTTTGATTTTGAAGAGCTCTTTTTGGGTGTTTGGTGCTTCGAAGATTCGGTTGTCGTAGTGTTTACTGTTTTCTTTTTGTATTTCCTTTTTGTAAACCCGGTTGTGTTGTAGGAATTTCAGTTTGTTCGCTATGTCGTTTTGTTTTCTCCAATCAAGTTCTAGTCTTTGGTTTTTTCTTTTCATGGTGCTGAGTAGTGGGGTGAACCATTTTGCCATTGACCGTTTATTAGAAGAAGCGAAGGGTTTTTCTTTGGCGATGTTGTCTATAGTAGTAGTTATAATCCAGGAATGCAGCAGGGTTAACTTTTTGTCCAGTTCATCTTCTTCCATGAATGTTGGGTGTGGTTTGTTTAGCTCCAGGACTTCATTCAGGTTGGAGTTTTTGATGGTTCTCCAATTTCTTTTCATGGTTTTCGTTGTTTTGTCCGGTTGATTGTTTGTTAGCCTGGTCATTTTGATTACGAAGGGGGTGATGAGGTGGTCGCTCCAGGGTATTTGAATTGGGGGTGCTGTGGTGAGGAGTAGTTTGTTAGTGAAGATTGTATCAAGTGTATGCCCTGCCGAGTGGGTTGCTCCTTTGACTAGTTGTTGTAGGTTCATTGCTGCTAGTTGGCTGGTTAGCGATTTTTGTATGGTCGTGCTTTCTCATTCAAACCAGATGTTGAAGTCTCCTAGGATTATCAGGTGATTGTGTTTGATGGATAGGACGGTGATTGCTTCTGTGAAGGAGTCTACGAAGGTTGCATCATACGTTGGTGGTCTATATATTAGTACGAATTTCTAGTTTGTTTTGGGTGTTACTGCTAGACATATGATTAGGGATTCACATTTATCTATGATTAGTGGGTCTTTCAGTTTGATATCCAGGTGTTCCTTGTGAATGATTGCCAGCTCTCCCCCTCTTTTGTTTTTTTTGTTTGATTGGACACATTGTAAGTATTCAGGCAAGCAGCTGTTGAGGGTGATCTTGTAATTGTCGTCTAGCCAAGTTTCTGTTACAAATAGGATGTCGATCCCTCCGTCGCAGAGCAGATTGTATATCTCGGTGGCATGTTTGGACATTGATCTTGCATTGATTAGGTTGCAGTGGATCTTTTGGTGTTGTTTTGCTTGTTGGTTTTTCCTTATTTTGGTTTGTGGTTGTTTGTTTGCGGTGCAGTGTTGTTGGCGTTGATTGGGGGTGGATGAGGATCCGCGAAGGCTGAATCTTCATTCTAGGAGGGAGTATGAGGATCAGCGGAAACTGCATCTTCATTGAAGCGGCCTGCTAGATTGAAAGCTTGGCTGTTCAGTGGTTTGCTTCTCCGTTTGTGCAGGTTAGGTGAAGGTCTGTAAAGGCTATCTTCTTCGTTGAATTGGTCAGTTAGGTTCATGTTTGGGTTGTTGGTTATAAGATTTTCGTCGTTGTTATGTCCGGTATGGCGCAGGTGTTGAGGGTGTCCTTCTGTTCTTGTGATGTATGGGGTGATGGGGTCGGACTCTAGCCACCTTCTTCTTGGGTCTTCCCGTCTTTTTCCTGGTTGTCTCGGGATGTTCTTTGTGTGTCTTGATGTCTCTGTGTCGTTGGGGTATCCTGGTTCTGGGGTTGTTGCGAGGTATGATGTGAGATATAAGGAATTTTCCCTTTGGAATTTGGTTCTGGTCGTTTTGGTTTTTGGCGTTGTGTTTCCTCTATTTGAGGTTGTTGCTTCGGTGGTAGGTTGGATTTGTGTGTCTGTGTCCAGTGCGGCCTAGTCTTGTGCCTTTTCTCGGCATCCCTTTCTGGTCCGGGGCATTTTGGTGCTTAGTGCGGAGGTGCCGGTTGAGTGGTTGGCTGCTGTGTCTTATGATGGGAGTGCTGGTATTTCTTCTTGTGTTGGTAGGCATGGGTGCTTTTGTGCCGTCTGTTCTTCCGGTGGGTCGGTTTATGTATCCTCCGAACGCTGTCTGGTGTGGTTTTGGTGCTGGACGTACTGTTGTCAGGGGTATAGGTCAAAGTTCAGTGCTGTCTATGTAGGTCTCTCGGAAAGGGTGAGGGCGGTAGAACTATTCTGTCACAGTCTGGTCCTCACTAGGACCTAACTAATGTTAAGGTGGTTAAGCCAAGTTTGTGCTTGAGACTAATTCTGACTATGTTCTAGAGTCTCATATGGTGGGGGTGGGATCACCGGAACCTGAGGAGTATTGTAATTCTTATGATTCAAAAATCTGAATATCATACAATACAACTATCAAAGCGATCTGAATGTCATACAATGCAATTTTGGAATATAACCCCTAATAATTTTGGGAGGCCTGTATAGTGTGAGGGAGGCCTATCAGTGCAATCTGAATATCATGTAATACAACTTGGGGACAGAACCCCTGATGAGTTTGGGGGGCCAGTATAGTGGCTTGAGAGGCCTGACAATGCAATCTCAATCTCACACAATGCAATTTTGGGGACAGAACCCCTGCTGAATTCGGGAGACCTGCACAGTGGGAGAGAAGCCCATCAATGCAGTCAGAACACTACACAATGCAATTTTGGGGACAGAACCCCCGCCAAGTTTGGAAGACCTATATAGTGGGAGAGAGCCTTAGCAATGCAATCTGAATATGATACAAAACAATTTGGGAACAGAAACCCTGTTAAATTTGGGAGGCCTGCATAGTGGGAGAGAGGCCTATCAATGCAGTCTAACTATCACACAGTGCAATTTGGGCACAGGGGCATTACTGAATTTGAGAGACCTGTACAGTGGAAGAGAGGCCTGTCAATGCAGTCTAAATATCACACAATGCAATTTGGGCACAGGGGCCCTACTAAATTTGAGAGACCTGTACAGTGGGAGAGAGTCCTGTCAATGCAATCCAAATGTCACACAATGCAATTTGGGCACAGAGGCCCTGCTAAATTTGAGAGACCTGTACACTGGGAGAGAGGCCTGTCAATGCAATCTAAACATCACACAATGCAATTTGGGCACATAGGCCCTGCTAAATCTGAGAGACCTGTTTAGTGGGAGAGAGGCCTATTAATGCAGTCTAAATATCACACAGTGCAAATTGGGCACTGGGGCCCTGCTAAATTTGAGAGACCTGTATAGTGGGAGAGAGGCCTATCAATGCAGTCTAAATATCATACAATGCAATTTGGGCACAGGGGTCTTGCTAAATTTGAGATATCTTTATAGTGGGAGAGAGGCCTATCAATGCAATCTAAACATCACACAATGCAATTTGGGCACTGGGGCCCTGCTAAATTTGAGAGACCTGTATAGTGGGAGAGAGGCCTATCAATGCAGTCCAGATATCACAGTGCAATTTGACACAAGGCCCTGCTAAATTTGCGAGACCGGTATAGTGGGAGAGAGGCCTATCAATGCAGTCTAAATATCACACAATGCAATTTGGGCACAGGGGCCCTGCTAAATTTGAGAGACCTTTATAGTGGGAGACAGGCATATCAATGCAGTCCAGATATCACAGTGCAATTTGGGCACAGGACCCTGCTAAATTTGAGAGACCTGTATAGTGGGAGAGAGGCCTATCAATGCAGTCTAACTATCACACAATGCAATTTGGTCACAGGGGTCCTGCTAAATTTGAGAGTCCTGTTTAGTGGGAGAGAGACCTATCAAGCAATCTAAATATCACAAAATGCAATTTGGGCACTGGGGCCCTGCTAAATTTGAGAGACCTGTATAGCGAGAGAGAGGCCTATCAATGCAGTCTAAATATCACAAAATGCAATTTGGGCACTGGGGCCCTGCTAAATTTGTGAGTCCTGTATAGTGGGAGAGAGGCCTAGCAATGCAATCCAAATGTCACCCAATGCAATTTGGGCATAGAGGCCCTGGTAATTTTGAAAGGCCTGTATAGTGGTCGACAGCCAGCCGGTCTGTTGGTTATCATCTTACACAGCTTGATCAGCCTCTCTTGAGGGTGTGGGGGGGAGGAATAATGGGAAATAGTTACACTGCCCCAGGCCCCGTGGTGTGCAAAGCACGACACGATGGAGGGCCTGGGGGGTTAGGCGCGGGGTGGGGGACAAACGGCGCGAAAATAAGGGGAGGGGCAGCCGAACGGCGCCCCCACCCTTGGAGTCCGCCAGGGAAGGACAATAGCAGCGGAGGATAGGTGTGAGGTGTTAGCAGCAGGGGGGCGGCAGGAAATCCGGCCACCCCAAGGCACAACAAAGAGGCAGGGGGGTATAAGAGACCCCAACGCTAGGCAGGTAAGCACAACCAGGCCAAGGAGCTCACCTCACTCGGGTAGGCTCCAAAGACCTGGCGAAGAAGGATAAGGAAACGTTTTTGCCTCTGCTGGCTTTTTCGTTTATCCTGTTACTATTACTGAGACGATTTTGCCTCTATGGGCTTTCTTGTACTCTAGTAAGGCAGTAGCAACGGAGCGGCTCGTCGGGAGAACAAGGACTCACCTCTTCTTTGGACGGCGGCCACGGACGAAAAACCCGACCCAGGGAAGCGAGGAGACGGCCATCGGGCAAATAATCAGGAGTTCGGCGAGCAACAGCTGGAGGCGTGGAGGCGGTCGGAGGACATCAGGGAAGTAGCTGCAGGACCGCCGAGAGCCGGGGACAACAAGGATCGCAGAAGCGGGCGTTCTGCGTCGCGGAAGCCCGCGAAAAGAATGGGAGAGACGCGACGGAGAAGGGGCGTGGCCGGCAACGATAGGAGCGGCACGCTGAGTTAAAGGGAGAGACCGCCCAGTAAAAGAAGGGCGGATTAGCTCAAGTGGGTAGAGCGTGGCGCTAACAACGCCAAGGGCGCTGGTTCAATCCTCGTATTGACCACTTTTTCCGCTATTAACCCAAAAGTCAGAGAAAGACATTATAAAGCCCAAAGGAGCACCGCGAAGCGACAATACCTTTTTTCAAGGAAGCAGGATGGCTGAAGAAAGGGCAAAAAGGGCAGAGGAATTTGCGGTTTGGGTGAAAAAAGCGGCAAGCGAATATGGAGCAGAATGGGTACAGGAGGTGATGCAGAAGGAGGGCAAGGCAAGGGCAATGTCGCCTCTGCTACTCGAGGACTCCAGCGGTGGCGAAGAGGAAGCAGGATTACCATCAGGCCAGAAAAGGGCGAGAGAGGTGGCAGGAGGATCGCAACAACAAACAGAGGAGCCAAAGAAAAAACAAAAGAAAAGCAAGGATGAAGGTACTGTAAAAATCAATAATGCAATGGGTAACAAGATTTTAAAAATGTTGAAAAAATGCGTCACGGCTCAGGGTAAGTCACCCAGAACCTGTGGAGCAAAGAAAAACAAGCACAGGAAACAGGCAGAGGAAGCGGAGACGACCGAGTCAGGAAGTAGTGGGGACGAGGAGAGGGAGCATTTGAGAGCATGGGTAAAAGGGAAGGGGATAATAAAGAAGAAGAAACAGAAAGTGGTGGAGGGTCAAGGGGCAGTGGGGCCAGGGGCAGCAAACAATGTGGTCCCACTAGCGCAAGGAACACCACAAGGCACTAAGGTTGGGCAGGACAGTCCAACAGAAACACAGGGGACAGACACAGAGATGACGAAGTATGGCAGGCCCACAATCGGCAAAGACACGGCAGGCAGGGCTATGAAGGCACAAACATGGTATATTAGCGAAAAGGTAAAGGATAAAATATGGAGGAAGGAATTCATTGATGTATATACTTTGCTAGATTGCCAAAAGAGAGGACAGGATGTACCCATAGAAGACATAAAAGAAGATGAGAAAAGCTTATTGAAGAGGCCAGCAGTAGCAAGGAACTTTGACAACTGGTTGGCCGCTTTTCAAATAATGTCCAATATCATTCTGCAGAAATTCCCAGAGGACGGGTTAGCATTAGTGACATACCAGCAGAGGGTGTTGAAAGTGTACAAAGCATTTGGGGGGATGCATGGAAAGAATATGATCATGAATTTAGGAAAGAGATGGACTGCTTTCCCGATATAGGATGGGATGAAGAGAATTACAATCTGTATATATTTAATGTTTTGAAGGAGAAATGGGACACCAAGGAACAGAATGTGGGAGGGTATCAGAGGAGGCAATACTGGCAAAATGAGTACAGAAGGGATTACAAATACAACAACAGGAGATTTTTTTATTTTTTTTTTATTTTTTACATTTATCAAGCGCTCACACAGCCCGCAGGCATCGAGGCGCTGTTACAGGAATGGTTTGTTTTTCTTTTTTGTTGTTGTCTTAGTTACGTATTTATAACGTGCTTAAACACCCAGAGGTTTCTAAGCGCGGACTCGGGGATCGAACCTGTGTTGCTTTGTGTCGTCTTGCTTCCAAGACGCGCACGCTGCCGCTGAGCTATCCTCCCGGGTGCCAGGCAGATGCCCTGAGATATGATAACAGCTATGATAGAACAAGGGAGCACAATTTTCGGAGCAAGCAATATGAGTCACAGAGAAGTTGGCAGAGCATCATACCTCCAACAGCCCAAGGGGGGGGTAGGGGTACGCAGGGGTCAACAAAAACAGAGGCAGGGCAATGTCGCAACTTTGAGAGCGGGACACCATGCAGTTGGGGAAAAAAATGTAAATTCAGCCACAGGTGTGAGAATTGTAAGGGAGAGCACAGTACCACAAAATGCACCAGGGCAAGAGCAAGCACACCCAGAGGACCAGAGAAAAGAAATTAAGGGAGGTGAAGAGAAAGGGGCCACACCAGTGAGGATTGGGAACATGGAGAAGTGGCTGCGGTTTTTTCCAGACCAGGAAGGGGCAGAGACAATCAGGAGAGGCTTCCAGGAAGGCTTCACCATCCCGTTCAAAGGCCAGGGATCTCAAAACACCCCTAAAAATCTGAAATCCGCATTAGAAAACAAAAAGCTAGTCAGCATGAAAATCAGGAAGGAAATAGAGCTGGGGAGAATGGGGGGCCCTTACAAAACCCCCCCGTTTAATGAGTACATGTGCTCACCACTGGGGCTGGTCCCAAAGAAAGAAGCAGGTGAATTCAGATTGATTCACCACTTATCATACCCACCAGGGGCATCAGTGAACGATGGCATACCACAAGATGTGGTGTCAGTGACCTATTCAGATTTTCAGGTGGCAGTGGACGTGGTCAGGAAAGCAGGGAGGGGGGCATGGATGGCGAAGGCCGACATAAAATCTGCATTTCGTCTGCTACCAGTTAACAGAGAGTCACAGAAATGGTTGTGCATGCATTGGGAGGGAGAATATTTTGTGGACAAATGTCTCCCGATGGGGTGCGCAATATCATGCGCTTACTTTGAGAAAGTAAGTTCTTTTTTACAATGGGCAATCACAAAAAAGATGGAGGAGGCCCAAGTAGTCCACTACCTGGACGATTTCCTATTCGTGGGTCCGCAGGGATCCAACCTATGCAAGGCCACACTAGACGAATTCATAGCAGTAACAGAAGACTGGGGTTTTCCCTTAGCAGAGGAAAAGACCACGGGTCCTACACAAACAATACAATTTTTGGGTATAGAAATCGACTCGAAAGAGGGAGTGTGCAGGATCCCGGAGGACAAGGTGGTAGATCTTTTAAAAACAATCAAAAACATGAAAGGAAGAAACAAAGCTACTGTAAAAGAGTTGCAGTCCCTAGCGGGGAAACTTAACTTTGCGGGTAGAGTCATCCCCCAAGGCAGGATATTCCGAAGGAGCATTGAGCTAAAAACCAGGGGGGTCAGAGAAGGACACCACAGAATAAGATTAGGTGGTGGGATCAAGAAAGACTTGGAAGTGTGGGAAGATTTTCTGATGTCATTCAATGGGGCGGTGATCTGGCGCTCACCGTTAAATGAAGAGTGCAAGAGGGTGTTGTTCACGGATGCAGCCGGGGGTTTTGGCTTCGGGGCTATCATGGGTAGAGAATGGTGTGCAGAAAAATGGCCAACAAGATGGCGGGAGGCAGCATGGACAAACAACATTACATTGTTAGAACTGTTCCCCATATGGGTAGCGCTATGCGCGTGGGAGGCAGACCTGAAAGATAAAGAGTTGAACGTATGGTCAGACAACATGGCGGTAGTGCAGGTCATAAATAATGGAGGCGCATCATGCCCGTTGGTGCTGGAGTTGATGAGGGCAATAACGCTGGGTTGTCTGAGGAATAATGTATGTCTAAGGGCGAGACACATCGCCGGGGAAGCAAACATGGTTGCTGACGCCTTGTCTCGTTTCCAGTGGGACAAATTCAGAAAACTGAGACCAGAGGCAAGCAGGATAGGAACGCCTACGCCAAAAAAGGCATGGGTCCCATTAAGAAAACTGGAGAAAAAACGGTCAACTACAAGGTTGACTCAAAAGAAGAGGAAAAGCAAGGCCAGGTGATTGAACGGTTGGCAGCAAACGCCATAACATATAAGACTGGTAAGCAATACAAGAAACATGTCATGGAGGTGTTAAAAGAAGTGGGGGTACAAATGATTGGTGATATTACAACTGCTAACGTGTGAATTTTTGGAAAAGGCATTTGCACAAGGTAGAAGGAAGAGCTGGGCTGCTGCACATTTGACAGCAGTGGCATACGCAACAAAGGTAGCCGGGCTGCCAGATCCAACAGATAGCTCACGGTTAAAATACGCTATGAAAGGTTGGGGGAAATTGGAAGGAAAGAAAGCAGACAGCAGAAGGCCACTAAATTTCAGGAAAGTGATAAGGCTGTTACAGTTGTTGCAGGCCACATGCAGCAACGGGTATGAGACACGATTGTTTAGGGCAGCTTTTGCACTGGCTTACTATGGGGCATTCAGGATTGGGGAGCTAGTAGCCAGTAACACGGTATCAGGGGACGGGCTGGCAAAAGATGACATAAGCATCGGGTCAAAAGGTATGTCAATACTGCTTAGGAAATCAAAAACGGACCAGAAAGGGAAAGGGAGACTAATAGAGCTAAATTGCATCAAAGAGCAGGATCATTGTCCCAGATGCATAACACAGGAGTTCCTGGAGGTAAGACCAGTAGTTGGGGGACAGCTATTGATTCATAAAGATGGAAGGGCACTCAGCAGACATCAATTCCAAGCAGTGCTAAAGAAAACTATCACAAGGGCAGGGTGGGACGCAGCAGAATTTGGCACCCACTCTTTCAGAATAGGGGCAGCCACATCAGCATGGGTAGGAGGCCTAGGTACAGAACGGGTGAAAAGAATTGGAGGGTGGAGATCGCAATGCTTCAAAAGATACGTGAGGGAAAGCTTAATATGATTCCTCTCCCTCCCACCCCTCACAGATACAGGCCCTTACAAGTCGGCGTGGATAGTCGGCCATTCCTTCGTGACGAGGGCAGGCAGGTGGATTGAAGACTACAAGGAGGGGCTGCAATTCAAAAAGACAATCACATCATGGTGGGGCCTCCCAGGAATGCACTGGGAGGACATCCACGACAGGCTATCCGACCTGATCGGGTTCAGGGACCCGCCGGAATATCTGGTAATACATTTGGGAGGCAATGACTTAGTCAGGACCAACAGAGGGGCGTTGATGCGTAGCATGTGCGAATCTTTAAAGGCCATTGCGCACTGCTGGTGGAAAACTGAGATTTTTATGTCAGAGATCTTACCCCGCAGGGTATGGTACGGTGCACATAGGAGGCACGCCATCGAGACGTCAAGGAAAAAGCTGAACAAGACAATAGAAAAGTATTGTAGAGGTACCGGCCTCCAGTTTATAAAACACAGTATGTCACAGAACAATCCAGAATGGTTCCACCAAGACGGAATACACCTGTCCAACAAAGGGATGGCAGTATTTACAGCTAACATTTTTAGGGCCCTAGCAGACTGGGGTTGTACATAGGTCTCGTTTTGGGGGGACCTGAGCGGCCTAGGTAACACCCACTCAGGTGTGGCGGCACGTGTCCAGGAACGGATGCCCCTGGGTAACGAAGAACAGCCTAGGACCAGGCTGGGCATCCACAAACCCTGGACACGAGTTGCCCAAAAGCGAATTATGTCATTTTGGTTTGTTATGATGAGTGAGTGGTTGTTATTTTTGGTAGAAAATAAAAACAAGCCTACGGCCAATAATTTTCCACGTACAGAATTGTCTGTGTTATTTTTGCCTACTAGCAGGTACCAGGGAATGTTGGGGGGACAGGTGCAAAGGGGGGCCCACACTACTCAGCCTATGCCCCAGGCCCCGTGGTGTGCAAAGCACGACACGATGGAGGGCCTGGGGGGTTAGGCGCGGGGTGGGGGACAAACGGCGCGAAAATAAGGGGAGGGGCAGCCGAACGGCACCCCCACCCTTGGAGTCAGCCAGGGAAGGACAATAGCAGCGGAGGATAGGTGTGAGGTGTTAGCAGCAGGGGGGCGGCAGGAAATCCGGCCACCCCAAGGCACAACAAAGAGGCAGGGGGGTATAAGAGACCCCAACGCTAGGCAGGTAAGCACAACCAGGCCAAGGAGCTCACCTCACTCGGGTAGGCTCCAAAGACCTGGCGAAGAAGGATAAGGAAACGTTTTTGCCACCCGCCCACCCGGCAAAAACAAAGCAGAAAAAAAAAAAAAGACAAGAACAAGGAGCAAGAACGCCGAGTACTTTCTTCGGTACACGGTAGAAGAGAGTCGTAGGAGGCGGCACGTGTCCAGGAACGGATGCCCCTGGGTAACGAAGAACAGCCTAGGACCAGGCTGGGCATCCACAAACCCTGGACACGAGTTGCCCAAAAGCGAATTATGTCATTTTGGTTTGTTATGATGAGTGAGTGGTTGTTATTTTTGGTAGAAAATAAAAACAAGCCTACGGCCAATAATTTTCCACGTACAGAATTGTCTGTGTTATTTTTGCCTACTAGCAGGTACCAGGGAATGTTGGGGGGACAGGTGCAAAGGGGGGCCCACACTACTCAGCCTATGCCCCAGGCCCCGTGGTGTGCAAAGCACGACACGATGGAGGGCCTGGGGGGTTAGGCGCGGGGTGGGGGACAAACGGCGCGAAAATAAGGGGAGGGGCAGCCGAACGGCACCCCCACCCTTGGAGTCAGCCAGGGAAGGACAATAGCAGCGGAGGATAGGTGTGAGGTGTTAGCAGCAGGGGGGCGGCAGGAAATCCGGCCACCCCAAGGCACAACAAAGAGGCAGGGGGGTATAAGAGACCCCAACGCTAGGCAGGTAAGCACAACCAGGCCAAGGAGCTCACCTCACGCGGGTAGGCTCCAAAGACCTGGCGAAGAAGGATAAGGAAACTTTTTTGCCACCCGCCCACCCGGCAAAAACAAAGCAGAAAAAAAAAAAAAAAAAAAAAGACAAGAACAAGGAGCAAGAACGCCGAGTACTTTCTTCGGTACACGGTAGAAGAGAGTCGTAGGAGGCGGCACGTGTCCAGGAACGGATGCCCCTGGGTAACGAAGAACAGCCTAGGACCAGGCTGGGCATCCACAAACCCTGGACACGAGGTGCCCAAAAGCGAATTATGTCATTTTGGTTTGTTATGATGAGTGAGTGGTTGTTATTTTTGGTAGAAAATAAAAACAAGCCTACGGCCAATAATTTTCCACGTACAGAATTGTCTGTGTTATTTTTGCCTACTAGCAGGTACCAGGGAATGTTGGGGGGACAGGTGCAAAGGGGGGCCCACACTACTCAGCCTATGCCCCAGGCCCCGTGGTGTGCAAAGCACGACACGATGGAGGGCCTGGGGGGTTAGGCGCGGGGTGGGGGACAAACGGCGCGAAAATAAGGGGAGGGGCAGCCGAACGGCACCCCCACCCTTGGAGTCAGCCAGGGAAGGACAATAGCAGCGGAGGATAGGTGTGAGGTGTTAGCAGCAGGGGGGCGGCAGGAAATCCGGCCACCCCAAGGCACAACAAAGAGGCAGGGGGGTATAAGAGACCCCAACGCTAGGCAGGTAAGCACAACCAGGCCAAGGAGCTCACCTCACGCGGGTAGGCTCCAAAGACCTGGCGAAGAAGGATAAGGAAACGTTTTTGCCACCCGCCCACCCGGCAAAAACAAAGCAGAAAAAAAAAAAAAAAAAAAAAGACAAGAACAAGGAGCAAGAACGCCGAGTACTTTCTTCGGTACACGGTAGAAGAGAGTCGTAGGAGGCGGCACGTGTCCAGGAACGGATGCCCCTGGGTAACGAAGAACAGCCTAGGACCAGGCTGGGCATCCACAAACCCTGGACACGAGGTGCCCAAAAGCGAATTATGTCATTTTGGTTTGTTATGATGAGTGAGTGGTTGTTATTTTCGGTAGAAAATAAAAACAAGCCTACGGCCAATAATTTTCCACGTACAGAATTGTCTGTGTTATTTTTGCCTACTAGCAGGTACCAGGGAATGTTGGGGGGACAGGTGCAAAGGGGGGCCCACACTACTCAGCCTATGATCAACATTGGTTTTGCCAAGTGGTCAGGTTTCAAGGGTAGAGCTGAAGCTCTCCCCCGACTCAAGCCACTCCTACCTTACTGGTCCTTGTAGTTGTTGGTTGACGGCAGGCCACTAGCTTCCCCTGCTGACACCTCCTGGAGCTGCCTCTGTAGGAGACGCCCTTGGCCTTGGGGCCCTTATCCGCAGGGGGCTGCCGGGCAGTGGGCTGCCCTGTAGGACCAATGATGAAGGCCGAGAGAACCAATGAGAGTGGGGATGGGCAGATCGGGAGGTGGGAGGGGAGAGAGACCAGGGAGAGGGTGGGAGAGGGACGCTGCTGGGGCCTGGGAGCCTAGTTTTGGGCACGAAATAAACACCAAGTTCCCAGAGATGGGCAAGGCTCACTTCACGCCAGCTTCCTCACTGTGGATGGAGGAGCCTGTGTAAGCTGGGTCACTAGACCCTGGCAGCCAAGGGCTCAAGGCCTAATGAGAGCGCAGATGGGCGGGTCGGGAGGCGGTAGGGGAGAGAGGGACAGGAAGAGGGTGCAGGGAGGGGGGATGCTTTTGGGGCCCGGGGGCCTAGTTTTGGGGCTCCGGGGGCGGGGTGGGAGGAGGGAGGGAGCGGGAGAGAAAGGTGCTGGGGGAATGTGAGCGGCGCGGGCCGCAGGGATTACTACAGAGGCCCAAACTCAGGAAGCTGGGGGGGGGGGGTGTCACAGGCCACGGCACTCACCTGCAAGCACTCTGGGTGGAGTGAGAGCGCGCAGGGGGCCGCTGGCGAGGTGGACCAGGAAGCTCGAGGGTCACTGCCTAATCAGCCTCTGGGAGCTGGGTGGGAGGCGGGAGGAGGGAGGGAGAGAGAGAGAAAAATGCTGGGGTAATGCGAGCGGCGCGGGCCGCGGAGATTACTACAGAGGCCCAAACATAGGAAGCTGGCCCGGGGGTGTCACAGTCCACGGCACTCACCTGCAAGCACTCTGGTTTGACGGTTTTTAAATTGACATTTTTACTATTGTTGTTTGTTCAGGAGTGAGGCTTGGGCTGGAAGACTCTTATCATCTCCTAAGGTTTTGCTCACATAGTGATTTTCCAAGGACACTAAGGCCCTGATTCATGGAATTATTTGCGTGTAAAACGGGGATTTGCGTGCCGTTCTGCCCCACAAATCCCAGTTTGACGAACGGGGATTTGCGTGCCGTTCTGCCCCCAAATCCCAGTTTGACGAATGGGGATTTGCGTGCAGAATGGCACGCAAATCCCCGTTTTACACGCAAATAATTCCATGAATCAGGGCCTAAATGTGTTCAAGTGGAAAATCCACTCCCTCTTTCCCCCTTCCCACCCCTTGCAAAATCGCGCTCTCTCCCCTTACCACTCCCAACATCTTCTGCTCTCCTCTTACGTCTGTTCGCTCTTCACCTGCATACGCCCCAATCCTTCTCACCTGTTACCTGCTGCTCTCTTCATCTTTCATTAAGCCCCTCCCTACCACTCTCCCTTTCCATCCATTCTCCCCTTCCATACACTCTCCCCTTGCATCCACTCTCCCCTTCGACCCACTCTCCCCTTCCCCACAGGGAAAACTGCCTGTGCCAGGGCTTAAAAAATATGTACACCACGTTCCCCTGAACAAGAGCCTGAGAGGTGTATCCCGATTAGTTATGGTCTAAGAATAAAAGGTACGCACCTTTTTATCAACATATATACATTAACTGAGCTAGAAATAAAAAGGTACAAACCTCTCACCATGTGCTCTTTGGCCAGCTTCTAAATCTGCCTACTCGGCAGGGTCATTGCCGTGGGATGGGACTTACATGTCATGCCAACGCCGAGGCACACGTGTTTACCGCTGAGAGGCAGGTTGGAAATCCAACCTGGCAGCTCCAAGAGATGGCGTTTCCATTCTGACGGAGCAAATGGAGAATTGGCACATGGAAGTCAATGCATGGAATGCAGTGAGCAGTTTTACCTCAGCAGCCTAGCAGCAAGCATTGCACGCCCTATTTACAGCACATATAATTTTGTTGGGGTCACAAAACAGCCGGGTGCATTCAGCTGGGCATAGACAAACTCTCTGTAAGAATTTCTACACCACCACAATGTTTTGAGTCAGATCCTATACACCGAGCAAGCTATGGAGTGGTGAATCCGTACCCAGAGCAGCGTAGGCCTATGGCGGTTTTTATCATGGGAACCCAGGAAATGCCCAGATTATTCTGCCTTTATCAACCCTAGCTGGAAAAATGTTCACACGACCAGTGGAAATGGTTGCCGACCTGGGCCTTTCAATTTATTGGCCGTCGCCAGTAAAATAGTCAAGTAAGTGCTAATTGTCATATAGACTTCCTAATGGTATGAAAGTTATTGTACACAAGTGTTTCTAGGCACGACAAGACAAGGGAGGGAAAACAGAGGGAGGACAAAACAAACGATCTTACTAGGCCTTGTGTCATTCAGATCCTGCAAGTGCATAGCACAGAGTGCGAAGGGGAGGGAGAAGAGGAAGTGCAAGGGACAAGTTAGAGGGGAAGTGCAATCAGGGCAGCATTGCTGAATAACTGCAGAAAGTGCAGCACGGCTCAGGGGAAGTGCAAGGAGGCAGGGGACTGTATGGTTACAGTTGCAGCACCTAAGTGCGAGGTAGGCCTGCATGCAGTGCTGAAGCGAGTGGTCATGGAAGAGCCTGGTACTCAGTGAGCAGGGGCGCAACGAAACCTACATAACAGGGCGGGGGGCTAACTTGTGATGGAAGGGGCCACTTTAGAAAATGGGAGTGGCAAACTTGGAGGCTCTGCCCACTCTGTTCTACCTCAAGGGTTATCTGGCATGGGGCCTACGTATCAAATGGTAGCAGCCCAGCATCACACATAGGCACACACACAATTAGACATTCACTCACTCATTTAAACATCCCATTTACCATGCACTCGCTCATTTACATAAACACCCAGCCCCCCGTACATCGTACACTAATTCACACACACTCACTCATTCACACATACATTACATGCATGCACAATGAGCTAATATGCACTGCTAGTTTCAGAAAAGTTTTTTTCAAAAAAGGTAGCAGGTGCCCCCCTCCAGAAAGAACATGGCATGATAACCTGCTCTGTGGTACTTTCCCACTTTGAGAGTCCGCAGCCATTGTTTTTTGCTCAGTGTACCTTTCACAGATGGGAAATATCCATTTGCCTATCACTCTTTGTCCCTCCCACATGGGCAGTCCAGCACCGAAATGCTATGACAATTCCCTTCTGAACAAGAGTACCAACAGCAACCCCATACACGTGTTTCAGCCTTGTTGGGCCTCATCAGTTCAGTGAGGTGAAGCTGTGCCTCTCTAAGCTTCTTCTTCTTAATTACTGAATGCGTGGGCGGACCCACGCAGACGCTTCCCCATCCAATAGGATTATGTGCACCAACCCACCAATCAACACATAGCCCACATAAACTCACAACTCCTCCCACCGCCCCGTCCGTCTCACACAATCCAACAACACAATGCTCCTCCTCCTGCCTCTCACCCGTCACCTCCCAGCAAAGCCTTCCCACTCATCTCAGCCACACCCAGCGCAGACAACCGAATCCTCATCAATTCTCTCTCCACAACATGTCTCTCACACCTAAGCAAAAAATGTCCCACAGTCTCAGGGACCCCACACACTGCACAGTCCCTCGACTCACGCTTCCCCACTCGATGCAGACAGTCATTCAGCCCCACATGCCCTATTCTCAACCGATTCAGCATCACCTCCTTCCCCCTCCTCCATTCCAGACTTCCCGCATCCACCTTCACCGACACTTCCCCACGGACACCAAACATCCACAGTGAGCAGGGAGTCCACGCTTGGTTGCCCCCAGGTAACTTAGGGTGACCAACTCCAAGTTCCGTCCAAAAATACAAAAAAGCTAGCAGGCGCCCCTCTCTCAAAAGAACACGGCATGATAACCTGTTCAGTGGTTTTTAACCACTTTGAGAGTTCGCAGTCATCTTCTTTTTGCTCACTGTACCTTTCACAGATGGGAAATATTAATTTGCATATCAGTCTTTGTCCCGCCCACATGGGCAGTCCAGCACTGAAATGCTATGACAATTCCCTTCTGAACAAGAGTATCAACAGCAACCCCATGCACGTGTTTCAGAAAAGGCTTTCTCACGTATCTTCCTAACAAAAAGCAAGTGTGCACATCAGCCCCCTTCCCTCAGATGTGAAAAAACATATAATGTTCGCACACATCCGTGGGGAGGGGGCTGATGTGTCCATTTGATTTTTGTTAGACAGAGAGATGAGGGTAGCCTTTCTTGAAACTAGCAGCTTTAAAGTTTTGCTGCGTTTGTGCAAATACATCTTTCTACACAAACACAGTAAAACTTTGAAGTCGCCTGTTTCAGGAAAGGCTTCTTTCCCCTCTTTGACTAACAGAAAGGTATGGCGTGCTTCAGCCCCGCCCCTCAGCTCACATTCTTGGGGGCGGGGGCTGAAACCTGATCAGCTCAATGGTGTTGCGCGCCTGCCAGTGAGGCTCATTTGGTAGCCGGCCACTGGTGCGCAACAGACAGGTAGGTCAGAATAGGGGACGGGGGGGGGGGAGAAAGCAGAGGCTAAAAAAGGAAGGTCTTGAACTAGTTCAGGAACTTCAGGTGGTCCAGATCAGGTTTGAAAGTGGCAGAGAGGCCGTTCCAGAGGGCGGCACCTGCAGAGAGAGTTCAACTCCCCACTCTCTGCTGAGAGAAGCGACTGACCCTCAGAGAGTTAGAGGTGGCTGAGCAAAGGTCTCAAGAAGGAAGATATTTTGGAAGAGAGAGTTGGATGTAGTGTGGGCCCTGGCCCCAGAAAGCCTTGTGGATGATGCAGAGGGTCTTGAACTTGATCCTTGCTGCCCCCAGGAGCCAGTGGAGAGATAGCAGGCCTGGAAAGGTACAGTCTCTGGGTTTGAGGCTAAGGACAAATCTCGCAGTCCTGTTCTGGATTAGTTGCAGCGGGCGGAGAGGATAGGAAAGCAGATTCAGAAAGAGGCTGTTGCAGTAGTCCAGCCTAGAGAGAACCAGGGTTCTGGAGACAGTGAGCCTCTGGGTGAAAGTGAGAAAATGAAGAATACCTCTGAGGTGGTGCAGCTTGTAGTGGTCCTTCTTGGCAAAGTTTTCAGTGATTTATGGGGAGAAGGAGAGAGTGGAGTCGAAGATGACACCAAGGTTCTTCACCTCATAGGAAGGTGAAGGAGGGGGGCCCAAGGAGAATGGCCAGAGTGAGAGAGGGGAAGCTGGAGCAGGGGTCGCAATGAGTAGGATCTCAGTCTTATTGGCATTAAGGCATAGATTGTTGGAGGCACACCAATCCTGATTTGCGGACAGTCAGGAATGAGCGAGACAGGAGAGGAGGCTGAGGGGAGTCTGAAAGAGAGCTGAGTGTCATCTGCATAACACTGAAAATTAGAGGAGAAGGTAGATATCAGGTAGGCCAAAGGGAGCAAGTAGACATTGAAGAGCCAGGGTGAGAGGTTGGAGACCTGGGAACACCACATGTGGAGAGAGAGGTGGTGGAGAGAAAGGACCCAGGCTGGACCTGGGAGGGCCGATCCAGGAGGAAGGAGAACAACCACTCTAGGGCCTGATCCATGATGCCCATGTTACTATGGTAATTAATACACTGCTCTAACTTATCGCTAGTGACAAAAAGACCTAAATCGCAACAAAGGAGCAGGGCCTGCAGAATTGCTTGCTGACCTGCCCAGTTACAATGGATTAGCAATTGCCAGAAAAATTTGAGGCAAACTGCTGATAGCCTAATAGACATTCCATTAATAATAGCCCTCCCCAATGTTTTGCCCTCAGCTTTGCAATATCGACACCACTCTTGTTTCATTAGGCATAAGGAACACACTGGTCCATGGATACACCTTCAGCCTGTGATTTCAGTGCAGTATGGCCACACCTCTAAGATAGGGTGACCAGATATCCTGGTTTTCCCGGGACAGTCCGGGAAAATCGCCCTTTGTCACGGGGTCCTGGGAGTTTTTTCATTTTGCAAACCCCTTCCGGGTCCCGGCGCAACTCTTCCTGCGCGAATGGGCGCATTAAATGCTTTTCAAGCCCCCATGTCCTCCCCCTTCCCCTCCCCAGCCACTCTCCTCCAAGAAGAGGAGTGTGATTGTGAGCACACCTGCTCACCGCCCCCCGCAACAGGTCAGCATCATGGAAGTAGGACTAACGTAAATACACTTTTATTTGTATTTATGTTAGTCCTACTTCTATGTTCATGGCCTGTTCCGGTTTTAAATAAAAATCTGGTCCCCTACTCTAAGAGTAAGCATCAGCAATAGATAGCAGGGGACGAAAAATGAGAGAGGCAGAGGCGGATTTAACTGTCGCCAGGTGGACAAACGGCCATCGGGCCCCTGTGCCCTGCCCCACACCTACCTTCCCAGTCTCTCTCTCAGACAGAGGACACAAAGCCTTTTCTGCTGTGACCAGGGGTCAAGTCCTAAAAATAAGAGTGGGGGGACTCATCAACAAACGCAGTGGGGTGTGTCGTCACCAGAAATGAGAATATCAAGATGAAATATGCACATTTCATTGAAATAGCTTTGCACAACCACTCTATTTGCACAGTACGAATGGCATTTGCCTTTCATAAAATCAACACACACACAAAACCAAGAGAGGATATTTTATTCTAATTGTATTTTTTTAAACATTAAAAGGTGTGCATGTTTTAAACTCCAATAACCAATACTACTGTTTTCCTTGGAACATGCAGTACCGAAATGGGACATTTCACCTTTACTTGTTTGTTATTTTTCATCAGATTATATAGTGCAGTGGTGAAGGGTCCGGCCTACAAAACTGACGACTGCGACCCCTGAGATTGCTTTCATTCATACATTCAAAGAAGAATTTCAATGTTTCTCATTTTAGCTGGGGGGGACTAGTCCACCCTTTGAAAAAAGTATGTGGACTCCATCCACCCGCGTGTACCCTCGACTTGAGCCCTGGCTGTGACTCCAGACAGTTGTGTCACTATGGGGGTGCGGTGGGTGCATTAGGCCTCATTAGCGTTCCTTCCGACAATGGAAGTCAGGAGGGGCCGAGTGGATGAATCCATGAGGTGCTGCACCGAGCCACATCCCCCCCAACCCTCCTCATATCCTGGGGGCCACCCTCTTCCATCCTGGATGGCCAACATCACATCTCACGTTGTCAAGTGCAATTCAACTTTTTATTATAAACAAAGGACTTCAAATCCCAGCATTCAACATACTGTTGGTTAAAAAGCTTGGACTGGACAAAGGAGACCCTCATGACATGGATCCATCTGGAAGCTATGTATTGTATTTAGTTATATATTTTCGAGTTGAAAAACACTGAATGCCACAAGTGGCTTCAAAGCAGGCGAGCAAGAGGGGAGCAAAAAGGGAGGGTCCTGGGGAAGAGATTAACCAAATGTTCAAGTTTCCCATGAAACCGAGATGCGTGGGTGCATAGAGTGGTGTTTGGTTGTGACAGCTTTGTGATGCAGGCAGTTTAAGCCAATGATTGCACATCCAGGTGTTGATGAAATGCAGGCAAGAAGCAGGGGTTTTCGCATTTACAATATTTACAATGCACCCAGCATAGTTGATGCAGGATGTTGATGTCTTCATAATGGCTATCAGGCCGCAGGCGGTGATAGAATGGTAAAAGAGTGGGGGTCAGTAGGATCATTGAGGCACCTCGAGGGGAAAAAACAGAAGTGTCGCTTCACTTGGTCCATAGATTACTTGTTGGCAGTCTTGACAGCTAACTTTCCTCCAGTTTGGTCCCCCAAACAACAAATGCACCGCACAAATGCTTAAAGTGTGCTTTGCAGTGGCTGTCCAGGCGCTTTTGGCTGGTGGGGCCCAAGTGGGGCACTGACTTATGCAGGGGTGGCCTGAAGTATGTGCACACACACACACAATGATCATAGTTTAGGATAATGGGGTGGCACCTGGGGTGGCCAATCAGGAAAGTAGCAAACTGAATTGCTTTTATGGGCTCTTAATGTGTATATATACATTATGGAAATGGGTCAAGCAAAAAGAATGTGAGATGTTTATTTTGCTCATCATGAATCAAGGTTTTCAAGTATACGCCAAGCGAAGTTTATGTTGTGTGTTATATAAATGGACAGTATATTATTATGTAACAAGGTAGCTCAGTGGTTTGAGCACTTGTTTCTGTGATGTGTGTGTGTGTATGATCCGCAGGTCGAAGATTCTAATACTGGTATGTATAGTGGTTTGGCGAATCGTAATTTACATAACCAATAATTATCATTAACTCAAGTTTAGTGACTCGTGAGAGTGCATAACAAAAGATGAAAACTGAATTGCTTTTATGGGTTCCCAATGTTGGTAGATCAGGCACAATGAGATTGCATGATTTGCCCAGGTATACTTCATATCAGTATTCATAAGGCTTGGTAATCAAAAGGGTAAATCTTTATTTGTCTAGCAATGCCTTGAAAAGTACACAAATCACATATTAACTACACTTGACAATATATACATACTAGAAACAGTTCAATCAAAAGAATGTGATTATACATTTGTTTTCTCCATCCTGTATGCCAAGTTTTCCTGTGTAAACCAAGAGAATTTTGTGGTGTGCAATATATGGAGGGACATTTTATTATTCTCATTGCATTATTCTGTGAAGCTTAGCTGGCAATTGAATGTTTACTTCACTTATTGCACAAGAATATCTATAAAGGAACTGTTTTAATTTTTTGCACAATACTCAAATTATTGTACTGTGACATGATATGATAGGTTATTTATAACGCGCTTAATACCCAGAGGTTTCTAAGCGCGGACCTGGGGATCGAACCTGTGGTGCTCCGTGTCACCTTGCTTCCAAGGCGAGCACGTTGCCCCTGAGCTATCCTCCCGAGACAGCCCCTGAGCTATCCTCCCGATACATGTCCTTATTAAAGACATATTTCAACAAGGTTTTGTACTTTTGTGAAACATTTCCACAGTTTTAATTACAAACATTGGATCCAACTCGCTTTCTTAGAGACATTTCTCTAGGAAATTGTGTGGTCTTCATAAGCGGTAATTCTCTTTCGCCCTTAGTCTTGAAACGTTTTCATTTCCAACTTTGGTTTCAGGCTTCATCCTCCAATATTACCATCTATAGCAAAGCCTGCTGTGCAGGCCCAGCTGTTTCCGGTTAGTTAAACCCCCTAGACACAGGTAACTGAAATAAAGACAACTTTATAAAAAATGGGTTTTGTCCCTAAAGTTCACCATTGTGCACCGTGACCACAATTAACTACGCCCACCCTAAGCTACACCTGCTTGACCCGCCCTCCTAGGGCCCTGTGTCAGGTGCTGCCCACAGGGCGCTTTGCCTTAAATCTGCCACTGGTGAGAGGGTGCAGTTGTAACCGAGGCGGGAGTGGCTGTAGGCAGAGATGGACATAAATAATGTGGTCGCCACCATGCCACAAACACAGCAGGAGGACGACGCGCGTTAGGACAAGACTCGACGGATTTGGCGCGACAGGTTGAGGTGGGCATCATGATGAGCCTAAACAACCAAATTCATCTTAGGAGACTCTTCACATAGTGTGACGCAGTGTCCTCTTTTCATAGCTCGGGCCACTCAGTCCGTTGGCTGGACCCAGAGAGCAGCCCATCAATACGTTCCGTTGCGTTCTGCTATGTCCCACTCTGCACACGTTTCCTCATCTTTTTTGAATATTGAACAGCTGAAAAAGTAAACAGGCACCGAAACAATCCCTCCAGCAGATCTAAGCAGGCCGACAGCTGGGCAGGCAGAATAGAAACAATAAAACATGCCATTCTTTAAAGCAGCTCTGTATGTGTTAATATGTGCTGGTTTAATTGCTCTAATGCAACTCGAGCCTGCATGGAACATTTCTAAGAACAGAAAGCTGAAAGCCAAAAACGCTCCTCCTACTTGAAAAGCAGACAAAAACAACAGCCAATCTGCCTTTATGGGGGATTTTCTTTGTCTGTGTGTTTCTGGAAGGTTCGAGGAAAGGTACATTGGGTATGATGTATGCCGTGAGCAGTACAATAGATCAACAAGCTGTGACAGCAAAGAGACCGTGCCTCGCGCACGCCACGCCGTGCACAGACACAGCAGAGAGCAAGCAGTGCGCATGCATCCTGGCAAGTTGAACCTTATGCACATCACCTATCTGGTGACACAGAATAATACCATACCAGGGACAGCAGGGAGGCCTTGTACCGTGTACTGCAGGATATGTGCAGGACACGTGCAGATAAAACAGCACATAAATGGTTTCTCATGCTGCCACATATTAAAGGTTGTCTACGTAAAGCAAAAAAACATTGGGCATATTTTTCTCTGTACACCCAGGGCTTTAAGTGGGCCCGGGACCAAGCCCTGGCAGTACCTGAAATGCGCTCCCGAGCCGGGGCAAACCCCTACTAGCCATAGCAACCCCGACTAGCCACAGCCATGCCAACCTCTCAGGTAGCCTTTTAGCCGAGCACTGCACGGTTACACGGCTGCCTGCAGGTGTCAGCATTTCTGATGCCTTTTCTTTTTTCTATTTCCGAAATGCTGACACATTAAGTCAGCCGTGTAACCGAGTAGCTCTTCAGCTAAACCTGCAGCATTATGTCTCTTTATTCAGAAACAGGAGGGGGACTAGGTTGGCCAGCCCCTCCTTTTGTTTGTAAGTAAAGAGCTAACATACAGCAGGAAGTTCATTAACTGTACTTGGTTAAAGGGCTTCCCATGGGTGTTAGCTCTTTACTCAGAAACAAAAGGAGAGGCTGGCCAACCCAACCCTCCTCCTGTTTCAGAATAAAGACACATCATGCAGCAACCAGCCCATTGCATTCAAGCAGCCATGTGGTTGTCTTGTCCTCCCTATGTCTTTCCTCCCTTGTCTTGTGGTGCCTAGAAACACCACTGTGCAGACATATTGTAAGTTCCAAATCATATCATATTATTATTTTTTTATTTTTTATTGATATAGTTGAATTTTACAACTTTTCAATATAATGAATTAAAATATGCAATTTACAAAAGAGAAGAAACAAAATTATATAAGATTAAATAAAACTGTGTAACGAACGAACATTTGTGAAAAAGCGATTATTAAAACAAAGTAACATTAGACACATAACAACACAATGGCAACAAGATCAACAACTACATCTTGCATTGATATCTAGAGTTGATAAATTGCGGTGTCAAGTCGAACTTATGTCCGTAAGTCAGCGCTTGTTCAACTACCACAGTTCCCATACTATTATTCTGCTTTCATTTCGTCAAGCTTAAGTTCATATAAGAAGGCTAGTGCCCCAATTGACACCGCTGTTGAAATGCTAGAGTAAATAGTTCTCCAGAGTGTGTCTGATGTTGTGACTCCAAATGGTTCGGTTAGATGTTTAAAGAATTTGACACGAAAGTTTACAAGTGATTCACATTCAGTAAATAAATGTCTCAATGATTCAGTTGCTTCTTGCTGTTCACAATATCTACAAAACGCTTGCTCTTTATTGATAAGCTTACGCCGGGCCATCACCTGCCTCGTTGGCCATAGGTTAAGTCTTAGTCGTAGTAGATCATTGCGATGTTTTGCAGATGGAGATTTGATCAGATAACGTTCCAGAAAGGAGTGCTTCTTAAATGTGAAGGTTAGGGGATCATGATCACAATATTTTGCGCATTTGGTTCTGGTGTTGTTCCAATCCATTGCGAAAAGTCTTGTTTTAATGTAGTCTGGATTTTGAAGTAAGCTTGAAAGAGAAGCATCAACCAACGCCAACGTGTCAATGACTAAATTTCGCCACTTTTTTTATGAAACTGTCTTTTGAGTCGAAAATGTAATTAGCCACTATTCCCAGGACCATTGTTGATTTCTACGCCATTAAGCATTTCCAGAACAAAGCTATTACTAGCCAAATGTATCTAAAGTATAGGGAAATAAGTCCCAACTCGTGTCTAATGATAACTAATGGAATTGATGTTGGCAAACGAAGGACGCTATGCCAGAACTTTGATTCTAGGTTGTTCCAGAATTTTTCTATCATTACTGGTCTCGATTCCGATGGATATAACAAAATAGGTGCAACTTTTTGATTATAGAACGATAAAGCCGGAGCCAGAGTGAACTTTCCGTATTTCCTTAGAATTATTTTGGTTTGTTGTATAAAAGTAGTCACCTTGTCTTGTTGTTGTTGCTTGTACGCCACTGCTTGATCTTTTGTAAATATTTGGGCACCCAAATAGGTACAGTGATTTACTATTTGGAGGTTCTCTCCCTCGATGTTCCAGGTGAACATTACTCTGGATTTTTTACGGTTAACATTAAAGATCATCACCTTTGTTTTCTCGCGGTTGATGCTTAGATGATTCGCATTTGTGTAGTTGATGATTGCGTCCAAAGACTTTTGCAGGCCCTTCGGTGTTTTGGACATAATCACAAGATCACCCGTATACATTAAGAAAGGAATGGCCTTGTTGTTTAATTTTGGAGGATCAATGAGGATATTTTTAAAGGACTCACCCACGTCAGAAATAAAAAAGTTGAAAAGAGCTGATGCAAGGGTGCAACCTTGTCTCACTCCTCGAAATGTTTTAATCGGTTGAGATAGTTTCCCATCATGTGTAAGACGGATCTGTATTGTGTTATTTGTATGTAAATCTTCGATCAGATGTATGATATAATTCGGACATCCTAATCGAATTAGCTTTTGAACTAATAACTCACGTGAAACCGAGTCAAAGGCAGCCCGTAGGTCAATATAAACGAAATATAATGGCTGTTTAATTGTTTTGTGGTGCTCAATGATAGCTGTTAATGTGAGTAAGTTAATAGATGTTCCCATACCGGCTACAAAGCCGTTCTAAAATGGATCTCTAGTATCTGACTCAAGTGTCCATTTGTTGAAGTCTCTCAAAATGAATTTTGAGAACAGCTTGACAGAAGCATCTAGTAGGGAAATAGGCCTATAGTTCTTAGGTAATGAGTGGTCTCCTTTTTTGAAAATCGGTATTATGATTGCAGATTTCCATGAAGCTGGTATAATGTGACTGTTGATAATTTGATTGAAGATTAACGTCAAAATCTTGGACCATTGTATCGGTTCTTGTTTGAACATAAAATTGCTCATACCATCCGGTCCAGGCGCTCGTGATTTTGAGAGCTTGTTTATGTAGAAGAGTACATCTTCTTCAATTTTTGGGCCTACATAGTTAGAATTCTGTCTTATGACATTACTTATTGAGCAAGGGTCTTTCTGGTACATGATGGTGAAGTTATTGATCCATTGGCCTTCACTCACTCCATTTAATTGAGCTGCCTTTTGGGTGGAATTTGTGGCGTCATTAATTAAAGCCCAAATTTGACCCGTATTATTGTTAATACTGTTGTACAACATAGATTCACCATCTTTTTGATACATAAGAATACGGTAGCCTCTCAGCCAGTTTGTATACTGACATCTGAGTGATTTTAACTTCTGGTGTTTATCAATGCAATTTGAGAGCAGGATTATTTTTCTGTTTTTCCTTAGAGTTGTTTTTTTTTTGTTGCACAAGCACATCAAATTCATGCCTAGGTTTTGCAAAGTCAAGTTTACGTTCTTTGTAAACAACTTGAAAAAGATGGAGGTGTGCTGTGTAGTCAATATGAGGATGGGCAGTATTTGATTCAATTGTTTTGTGGTAGTTCGCCAAATTCTTCCCATTCCATACCAAACTTGAACGGGCGTTATTAGTTGATACTGTATATTCAAATTTTTGATTATCATTTTGAAGGTCCATTTCGACATTCCATTTTAGAGCGTTATGATCACTACTTGTTTGTCGGAGGATCTGAAAACTAACCGCCTTATTAAAAGTAAGTGAATCCAGATAAACATAATCGATTATTGAGGACACTGAACCTCTACCCCAAGTGGTATTGGGGGTAATATCCCCAGGAACCGAACCATTGCACATGATCAGTTTCCGAATTTTCATTAGGCTCCTCCATCTTATACAAGTGAGATTGAATTTTAGGTTGTGTTTGGGTAAAAGTTGCAAATTTAGATCTCCTGCTACAATTACTGAGGTAATATCCGGTGCATCTGAGATGATATTCAAAAGGAGTTCCAACTCCAGAAAAAAATCTTCATCCCCAATGCCTTTCGGATTGCGATAGACGTTCAAAATCGCCATTGCACTACGTCCCATATTCAGTCTGACCAATTGTAAATAAGGATTCGGGGACGCCCAGTCAGAGGGACTCCGGTTTTTATGATTTTTAGTGATTATCATCAGCCCTGAAGAGGGCCTTTCAGACTGCCTTGAGATTGCTGGATTTAATAGAATAATGTGGTCTTCCCACATATGGCTCTTGATTAGCCATGTTTCTTGCAACAATATTATATCATGAGGCAATAGAACAATTGCGCTGGGGCCTAGTAGATGGATGTGGCCACATGTATTCCAGCTGATTAAGGATAATGTACGTAAATCATTTCTTTGTTATGATTTTGGTTCTCCCTCATTTACCAATGTTTGTGAGATTCTGGATATATTTGTGCCAGTGTTATAATTAGAGTAGATATAATTTCCCTGATCGTGTTCCTCCATATAATTAGTTTTTGTTTCTAAGGTTATGTTTCCTTGCGCATCTAAACACATGGGATCTCTAGCTAACACAAATCCCAAGGCAAATAGTTCCATTCGGGCTTGCCATAGCGCATTTCTTGTCAAGTTCGAAGGTAACCAAAGTGTCACCATAGAATGATCATGGTCTTTGATGAATTCGACCTGTGCAATGTTAATTGAGGTGATGTCGTGCAATGCATCAATATCTTCACAGATTGCTAGAATACTCGTTCGATTGAGTACATAGTCCGGATATGGAGCTGGACGACATTTGAGGATCAACCTGTGGTGAGTATTCCACTTTTGTTTATTCTTAGCCTCATTGCGTTTCCCAGTCGTGGAGCTATTCTCTTTCTGTTTAGCCAGTTCTTGTCCTTTTCTAAGTTCTTGATGCTTGCTTATTGTTTGGTCTCGCTCCACTTCTATTGTAGCTTTATTAGACTGGATGGGTTTGTTCATGTTCCGAATAAAGTAATTTTCAATTGCTTTTGCTATTTGCGTATCTATATCAGCTGCTTTTAAATTATGTTTCTCTCGTGTGTCAAGTTGCTGACTTTCGCAGTCATCATGGACATATAGACTATTTTGCCTAGCAGTCATCTCTTGTTGAACGATAGATTCTTGAGAATATAACTGGCTTTTTCCCTTCTCCTGTGTATCTGACCTTTGAGTAAAATATTTATTGCAACTTGGTTGCAGCTGCTGCACTGCTTCATGATACAAAGCAAGTTGAGACTGTTGAGTGACTTGCACTTGTTGTGGTGGTGGAACGTTCACCTTGGTAGAGCTTAAAACAGGTCTTGAAATGTTCAGCCGATTTTCTTGTAACTGTTAAGGGCTTTTCATTGATTGTTGCAGCTCAAGGTAATTCTTTATGGAATTCTCAATCTGAGAGCTAATATCAGCCAGTATTGAGAAGTTCTCTCCATCTTGTTTGGAACTATCCAACACATCTCGTTTTGAGCAGCCACTCTGAGTTGAGCCATTAACAGCCTGTGTTGTAGTGGTTACAACACTGGAGTTCATCGCTTGGCTAAGTCCTACTTGTTGAATTATTAAGGATTGAATGTGTTCTTCTTGAGTCTCAGGTTGGACCACCACTGCATCAATTGGTACTTCCATTTTCGTTTTTTCATTGGTAGAAGCGCTGCCTTCTATAGTGGCAATCAGTTGGTTCAAGAGTACATAGTCTCTGACAGTCTGTACTGCAATTTCAGATGTTACACCATCATTTTTGTTTTTCACATTTTTAGAAGCCTTGTTGTTTGCCGCCTTTGGGTTCTCTTTCATTTTCGGAATTAATCGTTTGATTAGATGGTTGATATTAGCTCTCGGGCGTAATGTTAGTCGTTCCTGGTTTTTTTTTTTTTTTCGGTTCGTACCAAATTCTTTGGTTTTGTCTTTTATTTGGTTGGTATTTTGAAACAAGTTGTACATTGTTGTTCCAGGAATCTCTAGAGATTACCTTTCATTTTTAGCACAGGTTGACTTGACGTTGCTCTCTTGAGTATACACATTGGTGGTTAAGTCATCCTTTTGATGAGATGGTATACAAACAACATCCTGATTATTGCCTTGCGATTGATCGACCATGTTTTCAATAATCAGAACAGATTTGTTTGAGTTCTCTTGAGGAAATACTTCTTCGATGACATGATTTATCTGTTAAAACGGAATAAACCTTTGCTTTGCACTCATCGCTAGGAATGAGTTTATCAGGGCTCCTAGGATAGAGGCATGCATTAGTCGTCAAACTATTCATCCAGGTGACTAGTTGATCAAGTTGGTTAGCTTGTTTTGATCATTTGGATTCCAGAGTTTCAAAGAGCTTCATCAATGTGACTATGGTCATATGCATTGAATTAAGCGTAATTTCCAGTAGGTTGAATTGTGATTGGGGTTCCTGGGTTGACGCAAGAAACGGTGTCTTGATGTTATCATGAGAGGGAGTCACTTTTCCTTCGTTTACTAAACCAGCCAGAGACATATTTAGAGTGTTCGCAGTGTTATCATATAGACTTGGCGATTTGTACAAACTAATGTCCTGGTCCGAAATCATAGATGACGATGCTATCACTGACAATTCTTCCAGATTTAAACTCGACCCTTCTTCCCTATCTTCTAGGTCGATATCAGCTGAACCTGTTGGCATGTTTTTTCCCTCGTCACAAGGACAAACAGGATTAAAGCTCGACCCTTGTTCTCTGTGTTGTAAATCACTGTTAATAAGTACTGGTAGGATATTTTTTTTTCTCTCGTCTCGTGGGTAGCCGAGAGCTTTGTCAGGTTACAACTTGGAATTATTGAGTGTGTTTGATTTAATTTTCTTTGTAGTGTCTGAGTCAACCTGATCTTCAATCAAGATAACTGACACTTCTGAAGTCAAAGTTTGAGTGACTTCAGATATCTCAAATTGATGTTGGGGAGTTCGGGTCACCGTCTGATTTACGGGCACATTTTCTATGGATGTTGAAAGTTGCTCAGCAGCTGTCCTTAGTTGCGTGTCCGTCATGGAAACATCATGAATGCCGATAGAGTTCGTACTGTTACACTTTGCTAAGTATGAGGAGACATAGTACCTGCCGTGGCGATCAGAACATTGCTGCTTGTCTTTAATTTGCAGAACTCTCGAATATCGCCTTCGCATGGTTTCTTTGTGGCAATATCTAGAGATTGATTGCGCACTTTTCTCTTCAGATTGTTCACTGTCGAGATCTAGTTGGGAGTGGATTTCAAAGTTAAGGACGTAATTGATATTTTCATGTTTTTAGACATCTTTGAGCGCAAGAAATAGCCACTAGTTTGCATCCAACAACCACACGTTTTAAGCGACTTTTGTCAAGTGGCGGACGCACCGTTGCTTTGCTTTTGATGTTTCTTTAAATCGTAGCACATCTGTTCAAAGGCCAAGCCCCACAGGCACGAGATGCAGCTGTTCAAAGGGCAAAGCCCCGCAGTCACGGCTTAGTCCCGTAATAGTGTCCGTTATTCCTGTAATAAAGCCGTTCAAAGGGCAAAGCCCCACAGTCACGGCTAGGGCTTCAAAAGAACTAATGTGGTGCGCTGAAAATTGTAAACTAATTTATGGAGCGCATGCAAGTACACATGCCACGTGAAAGTTTGTGCTCCAAAATAGCATTCCCGCAAGGTTAAATATATCTTACCTGCAATATGTTGCAGACTCACCTGCTATGCCGGCGTCAAGGGGCTGTACTCGGTCTCCCCTCGTCCCGCCGCTCCCCAAGCAACACAAACAACACACACACCGCACTCCGCGATGCTTTGCGTATGTCTGGTGTTTTTGTGCAAAAGGACCTCCTCCTGGCAGGTAAACAGCGTAGACAGACTGGTCGCTGCGGCTCCTCTAGGATACAAACACAAACATCACACTCGCCACGCTCCGCGTATGTCTGGTGTTTTTGTGCAAAAGGACCGCCTCCTGACAGGTAAACAGCGTAGACAGAGTGGTCGCTGCAGCTCCTCTAGGATACAAACACAAACAACACACTTGCCACACTCCGCGACGCTCCGCGTATGTCTGGTGTTTTTGTGCAAAAGGACCGCCTCCTGGCAGGTAAACAGCGTAGACAGACTGGTTGCTGCAGCTCCTCTAGGATACAAACACAAACAACACACTCGCCACACTCCGCCATATTAAAGGGTTGCCTGGGAGGGTCAGCGTCCTGTGCAGGCATTTCTTTAACCATGGTTCCTAGAATTCAAGGGCTGGGTAAGGGGGCTCTTGTTGTGAGATCTTGTTGCTGTGTGTGGCCTAAGCACTCATACTTAGGCCACGCCCCTAACAAGTGACCCACCCTCAATTTACCACCCCACTTAAAGCACTGTGTACACCTGAACAAGAGACAAAGATCAGGGCAAAGAGACATTCAATCACACCCACTACTTACCACTCCCCTCTGAAAGCACACACCCATGGGATCTCTTTGTGCTACCATTGTACTTTTAAGGGGATGGCATTGGTATTTCTTAGAATCATTCTGAAAGGCAATGGCTTCATTGCAGATATAAATCAGCTCCTGGTGTAATAAAAGTGCATTAATCAAGTGGGTCGTGAGCCACTGGATGTATAAGCAGTATGTTTGACAATATGTGTGTTCTTGTTTCGGTCTTTGCACTCGAATCCAGCTAAAAGCAAATATTGGCAAAGCTAACTGTTTTGACTCTTGCTAATACATTAGAAAGCCATTTGTCAGACACTGCTGAAGAGGCAGACATGAATGTGACCCTTATTGCACCGGTCCTGCCCTCGTCTCGACATCACAGAAATGAAAGGTGTGTATCGTTCCTGGCCACTTCCTCCCCATCAATGATGTACCGCAGATATGAGAACCGTTCTTCACTTAGACAGCCATTTAGACCTATACTGATGACTTCGTTGAAGAGATAGATTTTCAGTCGATGGAGCAAGTAGACTGACTGTAAACATGCAGAAGGTTGATGACATCACGACTAATACTATGACATCGATGCGTTAGCCATGAAGCACCTATGCATTCCTGCATAAAGCTACGCAGACACTTAGATTAAATTGCTCTTAGACATGAAGAACATGCTTATGACATACTTAGATAGCAGATGGACCCACCTTTGCTATGCAGTAACCACAAGTTGCACAAGAATACATGTGGACTGCTTGCTTTTGCTGAACGCAACCAACATGATCGGTCATGAAAAATAAAGAGGGAAGCCATAGCCGTATTGAAATGAATGGAAGGCACTGAAAGGGCTCGAGAATACAGGGAGACCTGGCATGCTGATTTCGCAAAGGGGCGCAGACCAGGTTGTGAATGCTGTTGTGCAGTTATTGTGCATAGCCTTGCCAACGACACTGAGGGAGAGAACGTTTCACATCAGCAGAAGACATAGGACACCTGCATGTGTAAGCCTAAAAATCCTCATATATGCAAGCAGGAAAATCAAGTTTGTGGTCCCTACACACGTGATCTGAACCTGGACGACAAAGCCAATTCATTTGAGCCAGACAGAGACAGTTGTTCCCATCCGAATGAAGGCAAGAGGATACAAAACTAATACCAGGTTGAAAGCTTAATGTTCTGCCTCAAAGCCTAGAGGATCGGAGATGGTAACTTGTTGGGTACAAGCAGCACTTCTGGGGCTGTGCCCACCACCTTGAATAGTTGTTCATGGGCTGGTAACTTTCCAAAGCACCAAGGCTGAGAAGACTCCTTTCGGCAAATCCCTACCCACCGTACACGCTAGCTTACATTTTGTTGCAAAGTCCAATGGCAGCGCGCTAGCTAACCTGACATGCCTGCAGTTGCAACATTTAGGAGGTGGCCGGAGGAGGAGCCACCAGATACAGTTTAGCCAATAAGCAGGGCCATTTTAAGCACTTTTGGGACCCGGGCCACAGACACCTTTGGGGACCCCATACATCGGGCCAAAGGAACTAAGGTACTCAGAATCGCTAGTTGTACCCCCCTCATTGCGATCACAACACATAGCTTGGCATGTTACCTCCAGTGAGTTTAGCAAGTGTGTTTTCAAGTGTGCTGCTGTCTTGCTGTCTCACTGGATGCTGGGACTGGGCTTGGCGTCAATGGTAATGACGTTATGGTAATGACCTGATAATCTAACATTTCACTTCCGTATTGTGCTCTGTCTATTGTGGGTTTTGAAGGATCCTTGTGAAACACGGATTTGTGGATCGAAAATTGGAGTATAGATCTCGATTGTTGGATTGAATTAATTTACGAATATAAAAACTGCTACAAGTCTAATTTAACAATCAGGCTACTCTAAATTGTTTGCAATATCAGTCAGCCTCTACTCGTTACAATCTGGCATGCCCCCACTCAAAGATGTAATTGGCAAAGCTACAACGAATACATTGTTCAGAAAATCTCTAGCGACACCTACGGTTAAAATACGCTGTTTGAAATCTCAACGTCGTCCGTACTCAATGGGAGCTGTTATTCGTGTTTCTTGCAAAAATGGATGGTGCCCAACAAGTTACAAGCCCCGCCCGGGGTAGTAGTAGAAATGAATGGCTTTAGCGCTCCAGCTGGGGAATCTTATATTGCAACTGGTGATTCCCATATTGCAACCCCCGATTCTAAGATGCCTTTAAATGTAATCATGGACACTGCAGTGATTGTGTCGCAACTCACAGATTCAGCAATAGAGGCTTCCTATTTAAATTCAGAATTAATTTCTGAGTCTTTAGAGTCCTTAGTTCCAGTTACTGCTCAGTCATGTAGAGAACCTTTGATGTGCACAGTTGCAGCTCAGCGTGAACTAAGGGAGGCATACAATTAAATAACGGTAATAGGTCACGTTGATGCTGCTGCTTTAGCCTTTATGAATTTAGGGGCCAGTAACTGTTCCTATTCCCAGGAAATCCTTTTTATACATTCGAACTCTGCCGACATAATACAATCAAACCTGGAACTAGAGGGTAACATGTCTATGAATCTGAGTATAGAAAGGCTTGCACCTGATGATTCACCAAACCCCCATGTGAGCGTCCATCATTCCAGTCCATTTAATGAACATAATTTATCGCAATCATAATTTAATTTATAATTTATAATTTATCGCAATATTAACGGTACCGGTGCTATCACCTTCCCCAATTACCATTGAGCCCTATTGGGCTCAATGGGAATGGGGAATCATTTTTTCCAGTGCCCAGAAAAGTCCAATTACCGGGTCCGTCAAGGTCGTAATGACCCGGTAATTGCCCTTTACTGGGCGCTGGGAAAAAAATGAATTCCGGCGGCAGCCGTGCCTGCCTGTACTACAGGCATGGCTACTGCCAGCCTCGTAATGAGGCCCATTGTCCTTTGCTGATCCCACTCCACGGCGCCCTAACCTCATTCCTATAACTGATGGTAACCAGCAACCTCATCAATTTCCATCACCTGATACTCTCGCTTTCAATAACACGCCAGCTGCAATGAATACAGCTCTTTTGTCAATTGCGAGATTGTATGAGGCACTCTATCAAAAGTTAATTCATCAAACTCAAGCCTTTACCAAACACCCGCGACCCTAATCAAGCTTTTGCACTACTAAGGATGGGTACGCAAACTAAATCTCTCACTCAAGAGAGTCGTATATTCAGAAATTATCATTCAAAGACCACCATTGCCTTAGAGTCGATAATAGCAAGGACGCAAACTGAAGCAGTTTGATGGAGACTCCTATAGATGGAAACAACAATGTGAAGGTAACTAAAGCTATAGTACATCAGACAGCCAGTAGGGAGCTGATAACTCCCCTCCCATAAAGCATAGCTCTTAACCTAGCTCAGGAACTAGTTGGGGACCCTCAATTCTGCAATCTCAAAGTTCCAACTTTACCAATTCAGCAAGGTACTACTGCACAGCCTGCTTCCAATATGTTTAACAAATGAATCCCTGTGAGTGAATAAAAACAACTAAAAAAAGATCTGTATATTGCAGAAGATAAAGAATATACGTAAAAATCAAGCATTGAGAAAAACATCAACTAAAACGAGGTGACTTATTAACGCCTTAAATATGCCAAAGAAAGTACTAAGCAATTTGGTACCAGTAGTTGTACAAAAAGCAGCTAGTATACTGCCGAAAGTCACTACAAATCAACCGATGACGTCTATATGTACCTTGAAGTACAAACCTTTGGATGACATTGTAGCGTTATCTAGAAACATTGAAAAACCGGAAAATAATTTACAACTAGCAGCGCCTTCTGTTGAACGACAGTTACCTGTTTATATACAGTTACCTTTTCCCGTCATTGCTACTAATACCTCCATGGGTCTTGATGATACAACTGAGAGTGAAGTGCGCTTTTTAAAGCAACAGCCTCAAGTGCCGCATACTGTACATCCTACCTTGATCAAATGCGTGAGGAGATAAAGAAGTCTTTAGCACAGTATATCACTTTAAATCAAGAGTTGCTAAATGAGACGACTGCAAATAATCAAAAGTGTCTAACAGTTCCATCATATAATCCGGTGCTGAAAGGCCCTCTAGCATTCCAGTCCACGTGCAGACATACCTACATCCGCCACTAGGCCCTTACATAGAAGAGTTCACACATTAACATCAACCCGGCGGGATAAAAACACGCAGTTGTCCCCGAATGTTAACCAGTTCCAGCAGAGGAGTTATCATTGCCTATTAATAAAATGTGAGAACATCCATATCCAAAATACGATCTAAACAGATCTAGCAGATTAAACATGTGTAAGGAAATACCAAGTTTGGTCACCTCACAGCGATTCAAATAGCCCTTACCCGCTTCATTCTTAATGTAATAGGAATGATAAATAAGTAGCATTTAAAGGCCAACATCAGCAGTCCACGACAAGGCCACTTGCATTCTAGAATAGGTACAGGACACTCATCATTAGCAGCCACGAGGAAGGTACACCAGTCATGATATACATTTAGAACACAGACCCTATGTAAAAGGTGCACATAATCAAGAATAGACAGATGACTCTGATTAGCAGAATGCACAAATTATGAAGCATGGATACAGGAGACCAATTGGAAGCAAGGAGAAAGATACACCTACCATAGAATAAATAGTGGATGAAGATTAGAAGATACCAGGAAGGCGCACACATCCATACAGATTGAGATTAGAAGAGGGACATGGTTTTCAAGTAGTGTTGCCATTAGAGAGCAAAAGGACAGGTGGCTGTGGTGTGCAATATATCAATGCTCACTATTATTATAGAGGAAGCAACACTATAGCTAGTGAAACCATGTGTGGAGCTGTTGTTAAAATCATACCCTGAGAACAACGTCACTCAGAAGGGTGACAATTGTGAATGGTTTAGGGACTGCCAATTTTGACATATTAGCAATGCAAGATTAAATGAGATGCCCAGGATTACACATAGGTTAAAAGGTGAAGCTGGGATTTGCACCCACTCTCCAATTTCTGCACTTTACCACTTGCTTTTCTAGTACGTATCATGAACTAAAATAATCCCATTTTATAGATCTGACTTAGAAAGTAGACAAATCACATAACCTAACATGACAATTTTAAAAACAAAATGTTATACAAGCTTATTATGCAAAATGGGAATCATTCTAGCTTCATTGTCTTGATCTTCAGGGGAAGTATATAGGTGCCAACATACTATTTGATATGATCCTAAAAAATTACATCTGGTTTCTCTTTTATATTTTAATGCTTTAAATTGCCCCAAAACACTGGCTTGTGAAATTGTATTTATAAACATACACAAAAACCTTACGGTTGCACAAAAAAAGCAAACTTCTTTTGTGCCAAATGAGCAGACCTTAAAATATGCTTGCCAGAGTCCTGCAATAGCTGATCCACTCTCTTCTGTCTAGGATCCCTTCTGCTGAAATGACCTACATAAAAAGTCAGATCAGGTAATGAATGGGCTAAACAATACCCCCAGCATGTGAGAAGATAACCTTTTCAAGGAAGATAGTACAGTAATGTCAGTGAAATAAGTTGATTTGTCCAGGATCACTCTATCGTCGGCTTGTGAAGCCAGGATAGAAGAATGAACGCTTTGGTTTAACGGTCTTGAATTTGCATACCTAATCACTTCTCCAACTAACACTTTATAGTCTTCATTTGAGGTGGCTTCCTAGGTTTTACAAGCCCCCATCTGCAGAAACAAATTTCTAAACCTTCACCATACTGATGCTGTATCCGTTTTTTTTATAGCAACAACAGGTACAGGTACACTGCTGACAATAGCACCTGTTGCGCTACAAAACAAAGTACACATACCTGCAGATTTATCAACTTCAAACATAGGAAAGGCTGAGTTGGCCTTGCTGGAATTCAATATTATAATCTTACATATGAACACCAATCTCTGCAATTAGTGCTTAACACACTGAGCTATCTTCTGAACCAACGCTACACTCACATTTATCACTATGCATTTCAACTTTGGCTATTGCACATGATCAATATAATTTCCATAGAAAGGTGCGATTGTCGTAGTGAACACATATGTGTGGGACAGTGAACACAGAATGCATTACAGGATGAATTGATCAGAGCAGAAAGTATTGGTTACAACAGACAGGCAATAGGTTCAGAGGCTCAGCAACACACCATACAATATCTTGATGTGTGCTCTTTAAGTTTTGTAAACAATGGTCACTAACTTCTTTAGATGAGATACCCTTGTGGGGGCCACCATCCAAGGTGGGGGCCGGGGCAAGTGCCCCTTTTGCCCTCCCATAAAGACGTCACTGCCAATAAGGTTACTGGCCCCATATACATTCTATATGTAGCCTACCTCACTAACCAATCCTATGTTGCCTTTGGTTTTTGCAATGTATAATTTATTTTGATGATGTCACATCACATTAAAAGTGAATGACAAGCCTGCCAATGACGTGAAAGTATTGGATAATTATATGATGTCCATAACTTGATCCCTGTTTCAGAAACCTTGCAATAAACAGTAAGATATGTCATATTTCTTGACTTTTCCGTTTTTGAGTTCAGGGGATTTCCCCTTGCCCAGTTCCTCTTGCTTGTAGTTGGGGACATTTTAACAATCCCTCTACTTACTTCAGGAGGTAGCAGAGGGTAATCGCTGAGACCCCAGGCCAAAACCGTTTTTTCCTGCCGTGTGCCCAAAGGGATAGGTTGCAACCCGTGAGGACCAGACCACTGACCATGCATGGAAACTGAGACGGCCGGCAGGAGTCCCCTTGGTGAAATTATAGCCCGCTCACCATGGGACGCCGAGCAGATGAAAGGTAGAGTGGCAGAATGTGGGAGTGACGGTGTCCGAGTGTTTCAGCGGATTCATGTAGTGGGAGTATGAGTCCAACAATTTGACACATTTGCAGGGTGAAATTGTTATGTTATGGTTTGTCTTTGTAGTATTTCTGAGAGATTCCCTGTTTCTGAGTGTTAGCTAGGTTACGGATGACGAGATGATTCCCTGTGGCTAGGCGTTACCTTAGGTTGTGGAAGGTGGTACCTTATTGAATTTACAGAAAAAATAAAAAGGACAAAAAAGGATTTTAAGGTTATCCTATGCTGTGGTGTAGAAGAAGGACCACACCCCTGAGTGGGCACTTTTAAAAGACGGATTTCCCTGAGAATGAAAAATGAAAAAGCAGGAAGAGAGCTGTATTTGTGGTGCGCTTCCATTGTGGTGTTTTTTGTGAATTGTAGGGTTAAGAGTGCACTCAAATATTCAAATACCTAAATAGTTTTACATGCACAGTGGTTGGTGACGTCACAAAAGTGTTGTTAATAGGACATATCACATTGACACAAACGTGACAGCCCACAGTGGGGTATGTAGCTGTTTGTGAATAAAAATGGAAAAGGCGTTGTTTTGTAGCAGAGCAAACTGGTGGTGAAGCTTTCGGAAAACAAGAAGGTTGTTGTACCATTTGGGTGGGGCTCGAAGAGCACCTGGAGAGTTGTGGCTTGGCCTTTGAAGGCAGAGATTAGAGTGTGGGTGGTGTGCGGAACACACCCTTGGTAGTGTTGGAAAACCAGAGAGGCTGGTGTGGCAGATTGGCGGTTGTTTTGTTTTGAAGAAGTTGGTTAGTTGTGAACAGCGATTGTAAGATTGAAATTGGCATAGCTCGAAGAGTGCAAAAATCCCGATTTGAGGTCAAGTAAGTATCAGCAGTCAGAGAGTGGTATGCTGCCATGGGCGAAACACCCCTCAAGTATTTGTGCAAGTCCCTTACGCAGCATCAGGACAAGATACGCAAGTATAGCGCGGAATGAACATGCAATACAGAGGGCAAAATGGCAAAGCCATGGAAGGCAGTCTTTCGTAATCTGTGTTGCAACACTTGACCACATATTTAAATGCTGCGTATAAGGGAAAGAAATTAAGCAGCAGATTAGAAATATTGGCGTTAGGGAAGATGTTTGAGGACAAGGAAGAGGATCCACACAAGAAAGAGTGGATGCTTAGCCAGCATGATGCATGGGCGAAGCTCCCACGGCTCCTCCTCCTTCTCCTCAAACCGCCGACCCACCAACAGGAGGCCTGGGATTTTACCACTTGAAGGAGTTAAAAGCAGCAGCAGGGTACACTAACCCAGTTTATGCACCTCCTGTTGTATAGCAGCAAAGATGCACTTAGTGGCGCTAAACTGGCGAATAAGAAGACAGGGACCATGATTGATGAACGCAAAGAGCGCTGTGACCTACAAACGAAATTGACTGGGTGCAACAAGGTGACTAAGGGACGCAAAGGGGACGATGAGGCGATGGTTGCACCAAATGAGTGGGTGGGAGGACAGATATTGCTTAAACTAGACAGAAGGCGTGTAACAGAGCCCAGAGACATTGAGTAGGAAGCTAAGAAACAAAGGGAAAACAAGAAGGAGGAAGAGGACAGAGAATGGTCAGAGGTAATGGAGGAAGTGAAGAGAAGAGAAAGAGAGGGGAGGAAGGAACAGGAACAGTTGAGAAAGGAGGCAGGGAAAGTAGAAGAGAATGAGAGAGAGCAAAGGGGAAAGAGGACAGGACAGAAAGAAATAGAGAAGGTGATGAGAAAGGTTGAGGAAGAAAAGGAAAGGCAGTTGCAATTGAGGAGGGAGAAGAGGAAAACAGAGATTGAGAGAATTGTTAAAGAATGTCGACACAGACAGGAAGAAGAGAGTGAAAAATGACAGGAGTGGGAGAGAGAGCAAAGTAGCAAGAGACGCCTTAAGGAGGTAGAGGACATAATGACGGGTCCCAGACCTTTAGATGACGACAAGGAAGCCGGAAGCCAGCGGAGGATCGGAATACTGCATAGTAGCAGGAGGGATAGCGCTTCTTCCCCTAAGGCAAGCAGGAGCGTAGAGGGGGCCCCACCCAGGGGGTAAGAGGGTGATTCACTGGACAGAGCAGTCCAGAAAAGACAAGGGAAAAACATGTTGAGGAGGTTCAACTTTGAGGACGAAGGAGGTGAAGACAGTGATGACAGTTAAGGGACAATGGGGTCAGATGAGGAATTAGAGGAGAGTGATGATGATGAAGGGAGGAGGCCACGTCGCCCCTCTGAGTGAGTAATTGTCATGACCACTGTGCGGGGGCACAAGTTGTGCCACAAGCATGCTCCCACCAGAACCCTGGCGGCCTTAAAACCACTGCAAAAGGTGGTTTGGCACCAGGCTCATATGTAGGAAGGAAGGGCTATTCAAACTAGGTCCCATTTATGTACATGGGCCTTTAAATCCAACATGGATGCACCCACACAGTCTAGTTATAAGAACCAAGCCATGCGGTCTAGTGTTTTGTGTGTGGCAGGCCTGGAACTACTTTCCCTGGTACTACTTTACCTGGGCTATATAAACCACACCCTGACTGCACCAGGCTCATATGTAGGAAGGAAGGGCTATTCAAACTAGGTCCCATTTATGTACATGGGCCTTTAAATCCAACATGGATGCACCCACACAGTCTAGTTATAAGAACCAAGCCATGCGGTCTAGTGTTTTGTGTGTGGCAGGCCTGGAACTACTTTCCCTGGTACTACTTTACCTGGGCTATATAAACCACACCCTGACTGCAGAACACACTCCGTGTTATTCTGCAACCAGCAGCGTGACACTCGCTCTGTCCAGCTCCTGGTCTTCAGCATCTTCCTGTAATCCTGCAAGAACAAGATTATCCTGTTTTACCTGAGAAAACACCATCCAGCACTCAGCACCTCAACTGGGCTTCAATCTGTGGAAACCAAGAGAAGAAGAAACATCACTCACCTGTGAGTACTAGCTTAAGGACTTCTGGCGAACCGCTAACACAGCTGCTTGTCTAACATTGCGACCTGCAATTACGAGAAAGGGAAAAACAATATTAGAACGCGCGCTTCAAAAACATCGAATTCCATCAGTCTTACCTGAATTCCATCGTGCTACGCCACGCTTCCATCCGGAGCACCACAGCAACATCTGCAAAGGAAAAGAGACATATTCAGGTTCACTTTCAATATTAAACAACCGCACAGCGCTGTACCTACCTTAACGGATTCCGGGGGCCTGTTTTTCATCACGCTCTCATCTACTCGCAGCACCACAGCGGCCTGTGAGGAGAAGAAGAAGAAAACACAGGTTAGCTTTAAAAGACAATAAAGGCGCTGCGCTTTGCGCTTTCTCTAACCTAGAAACGTGCCTCTCCATCCGGCACGCCAGCATCAAGACCTTTGCACCTGAAAAGAAGGAGATAATGACATTAACAAATTCCCACCATAAACAGAACAAAGACTTACAATTAACAAACATACCTGCCTATCAGCAGATTCAGGGTCAAAGCAGGCCTAGACCCAAGGAAGGTGTACTGCACCAGTGAAGCAACTCGGGCAGCTCGCCAAGAAACGTCAAGCGCCCCTGCACAAGAAACGCAGGACGGATAGCTCACCCTACAAATAACTAAGGTGAGAAAAGAACCCAGCGGGGAGGGAATCGGTCAAAGGGATGTGGGAGATTCACCCATTAGAGACAGTTATCACAAATCCTCCCTTCTGTAATTGCAGATTCATTATTCAGCACTGGGCAACTACGCATCCAGGGTTCCAGATCACAGAGCCTTCCAGACGCCCCCCGGGATATGAGGTGAGTGTAACAGTAATCCCAGAGTGGGAGGCACTGTGGGACAAAGAGGAAAATACAGAAAAGGGAAAGCTACAACCTGGGTGGGGGGGGCATTGAGTGCTCCAAAGGCAGATCACATAGCGCAGACAAAGTTAGCATATGCTCAGAGGTTGAGCGCATTACCAAGATTAAAGAGAACTAGCATGACTAGAGCATTTAGTTATGAAAGTCATAAGGAAATATGATAGAGATGTGGGGCTGATGCTGTTTCCGCTGCTAGAAAAGGATGGCATGCAACCACAATATATACTGTGGCAACAGATGGACAAAGATAATTTGAGGTGTCATTGTTGACTGCAGGAGCAGGGAAATTGATTTATGAACTAGAAAGACTGACAGCAGGGAAGACACTAGCAGTGGGTGACATGAAGAGCTTACTTTCTGCCGTTCCTGGGGAGGTAGCTGATGTTTGGAAACAGGCAGAATATCCTAGAGAATCAATGCAGGACACAAAACTGGAGAGCAGCCGTATGGCAGGCTCTGAGGGCACAGTATCAAGACACATCTGACATAAGCACAATTATGGCACGCAAAGTACGTGAGGATGAAGACCCACTTCAATATATTCAGGAGATACAAGAACGTTGGTGTCTCAAGACGCCAGAACCATGGGATACAATGGTGGGTTTATTTCACCATGTACTAAGCCAGGGGTTACCAAAGCAGGTGCAGGTGCAGAAGCCATTGAAAAAATGTGTGGGGATGGAGGCGGAGCCTTGGTCAGGAATTCAATTGAATATAGTAAATTATTGTCAGCCAATGCAGGAGAACGCAAGAAAGAAACATGAGGAAAGAAAACAGGAAGTAGCGAACTGTCAAAATATACAATTGAAGGGGCAAATTTGACAAGCGTAGAGGGAGTGGTTACCCAGAATGTGCATAATCAGCAGCAAAATGGCTTGGGGAAGTTTTGTAGGGAGTGTAAGAAACCTGGGGGTATTTTCCCAAGTAGACCTCGTGAATCCCTTATTCAGGTGGCGAGGGAAGGGCTGGCGAGCTCAGATCCCAACCCTGGGGATGGACGAGCGAGAGAGGATCACCTGGGTAGGGGAGCCCAGGCTGGTGCTTGGGGAAATACCCCAGGCAAGACATGCTATTATATCAGGGACGAAGGAGAGGAAGACGAGATCCCTGAGACCTTTGTAGGTTGTATCACATCTGTCTCCCTTCCTCCCAATGAAGCTCCTTATTAGAATCTCACCACCCCTACACCTCTGGCAAACTAATTAAAAACCCAAACCCTGTTACAGTAGGAAGCAACCTCTCTCAGAATCCTTGTTTTCCTGTTGTCCACCCGAATACTCCCAGTATTTTTTTTTCACGTCCCCTGGTTTATTATTTCCTGAACTCCCAATCTGCTTTGACAGAACACCACCGGCCTCCCTATTCATTTCACCAACCCTAGCAAACGTACTCTGCCAAAGTCACTTACTCCGTTAGGGCAAAGAGTATAATTCCTCATGTCACCCCCCCCCCTTTTCTGACACTTTCTCACACTGTGGAAAACAACAAACTTACCCTAGAGCCTTTTAACTGGCATGTGCTGACACAAGGGTTAGGCAGAGTCAGGCAATTAACCAGAATCACACACACCTGACGGCCCTTTCCTTTCCCCTCAGGAATAAAATGTGGAGCCCGAGAGCACCCTATCAACAAGGTAGTTTGCACGATGTAACAGCTATCCAAGCAGAGCAGTTTAAGAGGAGGAGAAAGGCGGTGAGAACCGAAAGGGTGACAAGGAGAGAAGCAACCTTGCCCTTTCCGACACAGACCCGCAAAGCCTCCCTGAAAGGAATCGTAAGACCGCAGACACTAGCCAGTGTGTGTTGCAGCAGATGTCAACGATACATGGAGCACGCCTACACTGATGATCAAAACAGGGAAAGACACTTGCTACCGTGGTACTGGCCTTAACTCCAAAGAAAGAAAAGGGAAGCGGGTTGTCAGAGCCAGTGAGTCGAGGGAAAAGACAATAAGAAACCGAACTGTGTTGAATGAAAGTTGCAAATGGCAAATTGAGAAACGTTCAAAGAACTGTTCACATTAAAGACAAACCAGCTGCAGAGGAGTCCGGCACCATTTGGGTGCTTATTCGAGACACTCTGGTTAATTTCATGTTTATTGAAACTACCGATACAAGAAGGCCCTAGGAGAGCCAGAAGGAAAATGTCAAATTGATCCTACAGGGGTCTCATAAAATCCCCTGTACAGTCGAAAGTCTTTGACCAACAAATAATTGGAAAACTAAGCGGGAGGAGTCCCGCATTGTGAGCAAGTGAAAGAACTGTATGAATGGCAAGAGTGAACCCGACGGATGGATGCCGATGAAAACGGGCGAAGTCTGAGGTCCCAATGAACAGTGTGGTGACAAGAGTGAACCCAACAGAGGGATGTCCACAGTGAACTGTTTTAAAAGACATTAAGGCTTGTGAATGTCACAGGTGAAATTGTTTCTGGAAAAATCAATAGTGAACCCGACAGAGGGAGGCTGATATCCGAGAGGGGTCTGAGCCTGGAAGAGGGGGATCCAGGGGTGAAAAATCATCACCCACCAAAAAGTGAAAGTAACAGAGAATTTGTTTTGCATGCATCCCAGAGTCAACCCAATGGAGGGAGGCTGATATTCGAGAAGGGTCTGAACCCTGAAGAGTGGGACCCAGGGGTGAAAAGCCATCACCCAACGACAAGTAGAAAGGAACTTTTTGTTTGTTATTTTGAATTCATCAGGTCCTCAGAGACTTTTTATAGAAAAGAGACCTCACCACTGAAATATTGATTGCTGAAAACGGAACTGTCGTCTCGTGCTGAGAAAGCTTGAGACTGTGCTGTGCTCAGGTGTCCCACCTTGTCCCGTGCTCAAAACATGAGGAAGGGAAACCCCCAGCTACCACATCCTCACTTATAATTTGTGAACACTTCTTTCTTTCTTGTGAACCCTATCCCACACTCGTTTTGTATTTAGGTGTAAGGATTGGTAATAGTTTTATATTAGTATAGGCCTTTTTATTTGACAAGATGCCACTAGGACTGCCTTATTATTATTTGATGGTCGTAGCTTGCTCCCATCTTAGATTTAGGTTTAGATTAGAAGTTTTTACACCCTGCACATACAATTTAATAAACACCCTTGAACTGTGATCACTTGTGTCTGTCTTTACTGTTGCCACCATGAGTTGCTTACATATGGCGTCAGAGTGGGATATGATTCAATTGATACTAATCAGAGAACCCACTTATATGAAGAGAGACCAATTATGGAGTCCCATGCTCTACCCACAGTATTAGAGAGAGAACGACTGTACAACTCCCTTCAAGTTGACTCAGAAATATTTGAGTCAAGAGGCAAACCCAATCCAGCCCCTTTCTCCATCAGGTAGGTGAGAACATGGAGTAGGGAAAACACGAGGCAACCCTTCAATTCCCTATCTCAAAATCTAGGCATCCATTTCTTCCCCTTAACCCCACAAGCCATCTTCCTACCAAGAAGAATGCAGAAAGCAACACCTATAACCTTTTTTTCCTCAGACCTTTCAGATATGGGGTAGAGATAAAAAAAGATCATGTCCCTGGAGCTTAAGACAGAAGCTTCAAGCAACTATGTTACATACCTTATGCGCTTTGGGAAATCAGAACAAAAAGGGAAGTTAAGATTAATAACCTATTTTGGGGGGGCACTGTTGCGCACGTCGAAGATGGCCGCCTAGGTGAAGAGCTCCGGCTCGAGCGAAATCCTGTTACTCTAAATATCCTTCCAGTTGATAGCTGCATGGAAAATATCTACAAAATACTGCTGCGGAGAGCTCGAGGAAGTGCCCCTGAAAAAACGGAGCTCATTGACCCTGGGATTGAAAAGATACGGGACGGTGAAGTCGCGGCGCCCAGAGAGCTGCGGTGAGGCCGCTGCTGGGCTCCACGCCGCTCCTGCGCAAGCCGGAGGGGGATGTGCGGCCCACCGGCACAGGGGCGCTGCTCGTGGGCAGCGATGCTCCAGCTCCCCACCTTCGCTTACCGAGAGCCTGGGGCGGCTCCCTTTGCGCAGGGGCGGAGAAGATCCCCGCCAAATGCACCGAAGACTAACGGGACTGCTGCGCGTGCCCCGGACCCCTGCGGCAGAAGTCCAGCGAATGCACGCTGGTGCAGTAAGTGAACCACGGGGGCGAGGCGGGGAGTGCCTGGGGCCCGGGGACACCGAGAAGCCAACGTTGTGGAGAGGCACGACGTGAGGCGAGACGCCCTAGACCAGGGTGGCCGCCATAGCGGAAGGTGAAGCACATAGTGAGTGCGGCCCAGTCTGGATCGCCTGGTGATGAGTAGCGGGCGAGGTAACAAAGCCGGGGCCTCCTAGCTGCATGCGCAGCTGGCCTCAGGGGGTGAAAACGTACTCAATACATCAGGCGCCTCACCAACTCAGAGGCCTGTACTGCCCTGATCACTGATTGCTGGAGGTATCGGCCTCCAGACCTGCTGAACTCCTTTTGGGGACACGAGTGGCGGATAGACGTTGAAGTCAGGCTGGCAATGGTGAGGAGGCATCTCCCCGCGATCACAGGAAGGTGAGGCATTTTGCCGCCATAACACTGACTGCTCCACGGAACCGTGCAGTAAACATAGGGGCGGCTCACCCTGTGGCCATTACCGGTGCATGCGCCGGAGCTGCACAACCCGCAGTTAGGCCTTGTAGTGAAGATCCTTCGCTGGTAGCGACGAGGGCCCGGTTTCCCGCCTGCACTGCGGCGTACCTTGGCTGTTGACCAGGGTGAGGACTGCACCGCCAACCTTCATTATAGCCGCACTGGCAAATAACTGACCACAGGGACAACGGCCACGTGGTATAGCATGGTCCACTCTGCAAGTGGTCACTTCACCTAATGGGCTGCACTGAAAAGAAGGCTACAGGGGGTAGTAAGACCGGCCCAATGGACTCCTTTGCCAGCTCCCAACCGCAGGCGATACCAGGAGGGGCGACACAAACGCTGGAAAATCAAGACACAGAACCCTTGGATCGCCTGGCAACAATCGTGCAAAATGGGTTCCTGGCTGTTAACGTGAAACTAGATGATATAGTGGCGACGATTGGTTCCTTGAAAGCCCGAGTGGAAAAGGAAAGCGCACGTATCTCGGAAGCAGAAAACAGGATAGGTGTAAATGAAGATGTGCTTTCACAACATGGTCGTGATATGGCCCGACTCCAGACGGAGCTCCGTAAGACTCAGAACAAGTGCGAGGACCTCGAATCCAGGTCCCGCAGGAATAATATCCGCATTGTTGGGGTGGCGGAGTCGTTTGGCAAAGGCCCCATGGAAAGGAGGATGAAAGAACTACTGAAATCTGTATTGGGGGAAGAATCCCTGTCGAGCCACTTCTTCGTTGAGAGAGCCCATCGCACCCTTGCACCAACCCCCATGCCGGGCGCTCCACCCCGAACCATTATTGCACGCCTCCTGAACTATAGGGACAGAGATACGATCCTCCGGCTGGCCAGAGAAAAGGGGACACTACACCATGAAGAAAACAGGATACATATATATCCGGACTTTTCTGCGACCATACAAGCACAACGCAGATCCTATGAGATGGTCAAGAAACAGTTACGACTCCGTAATACACCCTATGCTTTAATTTTCCCAGCGAAAATGAGAATCCAGCATGGAGGTAGGGCCCACTTTTTTGAAAGCCCTGCAGAGGCGATGGCATACGTTGAGGCCTCCATTCCACTGCCCCCCATAGATCGCATAAGAGACCCAAATGTAAGACCTGGCCCGGGTGAAGGCAGAGGAGATCCGGTAGACGGATGAGTCGTGCCTCCTTTGCAGCAGGGACATGCTCTCTTTTTTGTACAGTCAACGCAGCTAAACTGGACCAAGATCCGATGTACTCGGGCCGTAGAGTCTCCCATATGGGCGGCCAGACGGCTGGGCATTGGTCTGCAACGAAGCACCCTCAGGAATGTTCCAACCAGTTATCTGGGTCAATCGTCAAGTTGGGGCAGATGATGTGGGCGGGGGGTTTTAAAGGGCGAAAGGGGAAGTTTCCTTGTTGTGATCACCACCCGGACAAGTTTAAGTCTGGGAGGAGAGTTTGCACTGTTGAAGGTTGTTGGTTTGTTGAAAAAAGGTCTCGCAGATGCTGGCACTGCCCCATTTCTGGTCGCTCGTGCATTTATGGTTGTCATAATACAATACAATGTATATACGTAGGAAATGGGTGACGGGTTGAAGGTTAAACTAATGACATGGAATGTCCGAGGCCTAAACAATCCAATAAAGGCAAGAAAGGTTGGCAATTATGTCACCAGACACAGCCCCCACATTTTAATGCTGCAGGAAACGCATGCACAGGGCTCGGTCAACGAGAAAATACTGGCGAAATGGGGCAAGCTGCGCTATTACACAAATTATTCCTCGCAGTCCAGAGGGGTAAGCATTCTCATTCACAAATCATTAGGATTTATTGACAAAGGCCACCTTGTGGACCCGATGGGGAGATATGTGCTGGTCTGGGGGGAAATTGCGGGGGAACACACGACCCTGGTAAATACCTACGGCCCCAACCTAGAAGACCCAGACTTCTACTTACACATACTTGAGATCCTTGTTAAACATGAAGCGACAACCATACTATGGGGAGGAGACTTCAACGTGGTGCTTGACCAGACTCTGGATAGGTCTGCCGAGGCACTCAGGCCGCCTTCTAGGATGGCGATGGCTTTGAAGCAGATTATCCAGCAGCTGTCTATGCTGGATGCCTGGAGAGAGCTTCACCCAACAAGCAAGCGTTACACGTTCTATTCCTCCGTACATGATAGCGAGTCGCGTATAGACTATTGGTTCGTCCCCTCAAATACAACACACGCCCTACAGAGTTGCGAAATCCTTCCCCGCACACTATCTGATCATTCCTCGGTGGTACTGGAAGTCACTCTGGGAGACGCCCCCAGGCCGGTTAGGGGATGGAGAATGCCTAGTGATATATTAAAGACCCAAACGTGGCGGAAAGCTTACACACGGAAATCGCCAATTTCTTGTCTGTTGACCACATCTCGTCAGTTTGGGAAACATTTAAGGTGTGGACGAGAGAGGCTCTGATATCTAAAACTACGGGTCTCCTAAGGGAAGTACGCCGGGACCTGGAGAGGGTGGAGGGGGAACTGAACATACTAGAAGAAGTTTACGGCCGGACACACGGTGGAGACACCCTGGCTGAAATACATAAATCGCTCAGGGAGTTTGACCGACTGGCGGAAAGGGAAGTACAATATATAGCAGCCCCTGTCAGGGCTCGCAGATACGGGGAGGGGAATAAAGCAGGGAAAATGCTGGCCAATCTGGTTAAGCAAGAAAGACAGGTGGCCCCGATCGCATCGATTCACACGGCACAAAATGCGACAATAACAAGCGAACAATAAACAATGAATTTGTAGAGTTTTACAAACACTATACGCGAATAAGGATAGGAAATCCCCTGATGAGATCAAAACTTACCTTGCCACACTGGACCTCCCTAAACTCATAGAAGAAAATAGACTAGCGTTGGAGCAACCTGTCACAGCAGAGGAGCTCACCGAGGCGATCAAGGGGCTCGCATCTGGCAAGGCGCCGGCCTCAGATGGCCTGGGAGTGGAATTTTATAAGGAATTCCGGGAAGAACTGGTCCCCGTATTGCTGGAGGTGTGGGAAGAGGCTCTGGGTAAACAAACTTTGCCACAGCCAATGCCTGAGGCCATAATTACAGTGCTGCCCAAACCACGACGCCCGCCACAGGATATGTCATCCTATAGACCCCTGTCCCTAATAAATGTGGACGCAAAGATTTTTGCGAAAGTGCTGGCAAACCGCATGCTACCCGTAACGCCAATATTAGTACACTCGGATCAAAGCGGGTTTATTCCCCAAAGGTCCACTGCCTTAAACTTGCGTAGGCTATTCGGCATAATGTCACAGATTAATCCGAACAAACAAGCAGTAGCGATATCCCTGGATGCCGAGAAAGCGTTTGACTCGGTCTCCTGGGAGTACCTCTTTCTGGTGTTGGAGGCGTTCGGGGTGGGCCCGTATTTCATTCACTATGTCAAACTGCTTTATACAGCTCCATGTGCGAAAGTATGCACAAATAGAACTATATCTAAATTGTTTGAGTTGGGCAGGAGTACCAGGCAGGGATGCCCTTTCTCCCCTATCCTCTTTGCCCTGACAATTGAACCCATGGCGGCGGTGATACGGTTAAGACTTAACAACAGGGGCATAACGCTGAAAGGAGCCACCCAAATAATATCATTGTACGCGGATGGCACGCTGCTCTATGTTCGAGAACCCCAATAAAAACATTGTCCCCATCATGGTAGATATCAACGAATTTGCAGAATATTCAGGATATACGGTAAATAGTGCAAAATCAGAAGTGTTCCCGCTCAACCCCTCCACAAAATGCCCAACTCAAATGTGCGGCCTCAAGTGGTCCGAACACCACATCAGATACCTTGGAGTCCTGGTCTCTAGCAATAAACAAACCTTATACACTGATAATCATGATCAGGCACTACAAACACTTAATACTAAATTGCAGATCTGGAGGCGTCTCCCAATTTCATTACACGGTAGAATTGCCATTCTTAAAATGATTGTACTTCCAAAATTGCTATACCTATTTGTAAATATCCCTATATGGCCGGGGAGGGAGTTCTTCTCTAGGCTTCGATCCATGGTGGTGTCCTTTCTTTGGAACGGGAAGGCGGCCAGGATCAGTTGGGAGAGAATGACAGAACCATATGAAAAGGGGGGAATAGCTGCACCAGACTTTGAGCTTTATTACACGGTGGCACGGGCACAGTTTGCAAAGTACTGGTACGATGAATCGGACAACTCCCCTCATACGCGAAAAGAAGAATACACCACTGTGCCCACCAACATCAGGTCGGTGATTTTCAACACCAGACATAAGGACTCTTGCGAATTCGACCCTGTGAGCTGCACGGTAAAAGCCCGGGGAACTATATATAAAAAATTGAAAATAGAGATCCCATATAACCCCGAAATTCCCCTGTGGAAATACCCCAACCTCCCCCCCACTTTTGATACCAGCTTACAGGAAACCTGGGACCCTGATACAGAGATGAAAGTGGGAGACATGTACATAGAGGGGAAGTTTGTGACCCTTGCGGTGTTCACGAGGGGCATGGGAGGTGGGCAACTCAGGACACTACAGTATTACCGAATGAGATCCGCATATCAAGCGCGCTGGCCATCCTTTCCCGATGAGCCCCCTTCCCACCCGTGCGTACAGCTGGTCACAACACAGGGTGGGCTGGGAATTTCCAGACTTTACAAGATAATACAGACTCACTCCTGCATGGTAAGCCAGGTAAAGGAGAAATGGGAAGCAGACATGAAAATGTCAATACCAGAAGATAAGTGGGCAAGGTACTGTGCACTCACGAAAAGAGTGTCCCTTAATGCGGGTCTGCGCCAAATACAGTTTAAAATCCTAAATAGACTGCACTATAGCCCCGCCAGGATAGCTACATTTATGCCTGACGACCCAGGCAATTGCCCTAAGTATGGGTCCCCGGCAGCGGGATCTTATCACATGTACTGGGAGTGTCCAGCTGTTGCACGGTTCTGGGAAGAGTTTGCAAATATGCTAGCTCAAATCACACAGATCCCCCCAAATTTGACCCCACAAAAATATCTGTTTGGTGATATTGGTAAATGTTCCGAAAAAATAAGAAGGCTGTTCAATGTGTCACGTGTCATAGCTAAGAGATGTATATTGAAAGCATGGAAGAGCCCAACTGCCCCCACCATGGACGCTTTCCTGCGTGAGTTAACCTACATACACGAGTGCGAGGTGCAGTATGTACTGACTCAACCGAGTATGAGTAGGCCAAAGGACATCTGGGGCCCCTCCAGGGCATACCTTTGTGATATGCTTTCAGACACCGAAACAACCATGTAAATGACAACTGTTTAACATTCAATGAAGATATTGTTGTATATGCGATTGTAAACTGTGTTAACTGGGTGCCATTGTAACTGCTGAGACCATCAATAAAAATAAGATTGTTACCTATCTTGACCCCTGGAGAGGAAATAAGACTGATCCTTTTGAATCTTTCTTATAATGCATTACAGATCCAATGAGGTGACCTGGTAGGATTATTGGTACCCTCAGCTCCCAAAGAGTTACATGTAAAGAGATGGGAAATCCCTGGGAGAATCTCCCTACCAAAGTCAGAGATCCATGAGTGAAGAGCTCCTCTGTCCCATCTGTTTGAGATCTTACATCTCCGCTACCGAGATACCCATGACAAGCCTCGGAGGTAAGATGATACCAGAGGAGAGTCAGGGACTTCCCATCCTTATGCAGCACCAAGCCATAGACATTTCCACTGAATCCTTCCATACTAGTTCAGAAGTGGGAGACCCCAGTAAGAGCAAAAGAAATACAGGAATACCATTCTTCCCAGGAGTCTTCCACAGAGACTCGTTAAGATTAGAACCATCTATTAAATCTGGAACTGAGGAACGAGGGAAGGATACTTATACTGTCGATTCTTTTGAAAGCTCTGATTCAGAAGGGGGAATTGAATTCAACGGACTTCCCTTAGGAATAAGAACATATTGGAGCTGCAAGAAAAACCCTATATTGACCAGGAGGACCAACAACTGGAGAATGGCACTGATGAAAAAGACACCACTGCCATGTCTTGAGTAAGATGTGGTGAAAGTACTGAGCATACTGTAGACCAACAACCCATATGATATTGCCCTGTTGAAAGGGGTAGGAGCTGGTAAAATTAAGCTGAAGCCAGGGGTGATCTTGCTGCGGGGAAAGCAATACCCTCTATTTAGGTAGGCAGACAAAGGTATTTTTGAGACAATTTCTGCACTAGTGCAGCAGGGAATTTTAGTACCAGTCGAATCTCAATGTAACATGGCTGTGTACACGGTGAAAAGGCGACAGGGAGATTGTGGCATTTTATTCAGGATGTGCACCCTTCGAACAATGTTGTTGTAGCAGAATTTCCTTTAGTTGCCAATCCAGCAAAGCTACTATGTATTTGTTTGTTTGTTTGTCTATATTCAACTTGTTCTATCATTATTATTGAGTGAAGATTTTCTTTGTGATTGTGTGTATATATATTTGTGAGTGTCATTTGTGTAGCCACTGATTGGTGTTTTTTAAAATATTTATTGAATAGAATGTGTAATTTTTTCATGTTTCATGTATTATAACTTTTCTCATCTATCCGACTTTCATTAATTATTTTTCCATTAATTTTGAGCCTTACACTCAATTTTTACCTTGAATTTGATTGCTGTGGATGCCGACCCAAATTCCTGACCTCATGCAATTCCTGTTTGGTTACATTTGATTCTGGGGAGAGGGCAAGACAGCACGTATACAATTTACAGGTGTGACCCGGTGTTCACTTTTATTTAGGTCTTATTACAGTGGTCACAGGAAAAATATAGTGGTGTTCTTTAAGTTACTCCTGTTTGATTATAGCAATAGAGATAATTGCCTGGCTTGATCAATATGATGGAATAGAGGCTTTTTTTCATTTAGTGATGATCATGCAGCAGACCTTATGGCAGCTGCCTTGATTCTTACTGATTGAGAAATTGGGGAAAATAGTCCAACGCCCAATGATTGGGATGAAGTTCTCCAACTATGATAAAGATATATCTGAGCAGAGCTACATGGATCAATTATGCTCGAGTATTTAAAGAATACATCTCTCTCACAGGGGTTGGTTTTTAGGAGTGAACTGAGTATTTTTCTGGATAATGAACAATTCAGAATCCAGTGGAGCTATATAGCCAACTACTGTGGGAGAGATTGGCTAATATTGATAATCTACACAGCTGAAGAAATGACTCAGACAATAGAAATTGATCTAAGGAAAATGGAAGAAGATGTCAATAAAATAGCCTCTGTTCATACCTATAAGAAAGGAATTGAGGAAATTGAGAAACAAGTGAGTTTAAACAGAGTAACACTTTCGAAAGAATAAAAAGACTATGAAAGGATCTCAATAATTACACCCATGAGTAAGCGTTTCCATACATTCGAGACAGATATTTTAATCCCTCAGTAGTCCAAAGTGCTGGTCCAAATCAGAGCAATAGGTGGGTACGGTTTCAGAATACTTTCTATAATTCGAGCAATGACAGTAGTGAGCGGGGTGACATCAATGCAGGCCCCTCTAACAGCAGGCCACCCAGTAGAGGACGAGGACAACCTAACAGACAGCAATTTAGAGGAAACAGAAATAGGTCTGATAGGGCTTTTTTACATCAAAGCCCCAACAGAGGAGAGTGGGGGGGGCGATCAATGGCAAACAAGGAGCGGGAATCGCTCCTAGTCAACCATTCTGATTATAATATATCTAATACTGAGGAACAAGCTCTTAACGAAGGACTAGGTTTTGTCCATACTAAAGAACACAACCCTTTTGGGTTTAGAGGGGATTTCCATACATTTATGAGAAAGATCCATCTTAAGGAGTTGTTTTAAACATGTGATGACAATCCATCCAGCAATTGCTTTGGGCTCAGACAACCTTCCACATTTTACACTCCTACGAATATACACTCACCAGAGTCACTTGTTTTTGAAAGAAATGTTTTGGTAGAAATAGAATGTCTAGATTGACCAAAACAGAGGTCTTTCATAATATAACAAAATCTGAAAAGGCTGCTCTAAAATCCCTTGCCTCTAACAATAGCATTGTTATAAAAAATCTGACAAAGGCAGATGTATAGTGGTTCTTAACAAAAAAGATTACATAAATGAATGTCTTTGACAACTTAACAATACAGAATGTTACAAACTGTTGCCAGAATATCCTACTAAATTGTTAGTCTCTATTATAGAGCTCAAAGTTGGTAAGGCAGAGGAGCAAGGATGGCTCAGCAAACAGGAAGCTGATTTTCTTGCAAATACTAAATCTACCATCCCCACTTTCTACTGCCTACCTAAAATACATAAAACTCTACAGAACCCGCCTGGATGACCTATTGTTGCAGGTATCAATTCAGTTTAAGAACCAATCTCAAAATTTGTGGACCATTATTTGAAAGGCTTTGTCAGCAAGATGACCTCTTATTTGAAAGATACTACACAAACCATACATACATTTGAAAATCTGGTTTTCAATCCTGAAATCAATCTACTGATAGTGCTAGATATATTATCCATTTACACTAGCATCCCGCAACAAGGTATTCTGGAGGTCATCGAAGAGGTCTTGTAGAACAGACCTGACAGTGATCCAGTTCCTAATTCCTTTATAATGTGGTGTATCACAATGGCCCTTACACACAACTATTTTGAATTCATGGGCATTTCTTATGAACAAATTGAGTTCACGGCAATGGGGACAACAATGGCACCCTCTTTGGCCAATTTCTATGTAAAAAGCTTTGAAAAGCTATGTATCTACTCTGACATAAACCCATACAAAATTAAACAATGGACGTGAAACGTAGATGATATTTTAGTAGTGTGGGAAGGCTCCTGTAGTCTTCAAATTCCTTTTTTGGAGTAGCTCAATACCCAAAGCCAAAATGTAAAGTTAACCAGTGTTAGGGAGACATTCCATTCCAGTGCTAAATTCCTCCCATTTTATAGATCCCCATCTCTTTTGCTGGACTTTGGGAACTTTTTATTTTAACCCTATGTGTTTTTCTTTGTTTTTGGAGTCTGAAAACTCGAAAGGCATCTACTTTGGTATTGTGACACACAGCACCTTCCGTGCAGTGTCACAGAAAGGTCCCTTCGATTTCTCATAAAGTTTAAATACCTTCTCTTGGGTGAACTACTGTTCCCAAGAGTAGTAAAGTGAAATTGACTTTACTTACCTGTTTTTCCTATGTAGGTTCAGCACACCCCATTTTGTGTGGGAGTGCTGGGGGTTTACTTAGTAGCCCCTTTTACTACTTACTCATGAAACATGTTTTATGTTACCCTCACTACTTTAAATGGCTGGTGGCAGTGGTTTAATTTTCCTGAGATAGTGTGTTTCTACCACAAGCTGAATTCTCAGCTGCAGTAGTGCACCCATGGGTGCCCATTTTGTCAAAATGGCCTGGTCTTCTTTTTTCACCATTTCTTGCTTGTGAGGTCTTTCTTTACTCTGCGTGCCAAACCAGGTTTAGCCCTTTTGTTCATTTTGCCTTCAGCAGGCTTTAGTACTGAAACCCGCCTCTGGCTCCAGTGTGTCTGGCAGGGCAAGAAGTGAGGGAGGTGCCCGGAACTCCCTGTCCTTAGCCTCCTTGGTTACCTGAATGCACCCAGTGCTGATTGGCTGGTGGGCTGTCCTTGCAGGACAGCCATCTTGCCGTCTAAGTGACAGCTAGGCTGTGCTTGAATGGGAGAAATCTGCATAAAAGGCAAGGCTTCTTGAACTGAAGACAAAGTTGACAACGGAATGAAACATCCGACGAAGGAAACTGGAAGAGAAGCTTGTTGCACCATCCTGGACCATGGAATTGCCGAGTGAAGCCCTGCTGCAGTGCTGAAGCTCCAACTCTGAATCAACTAGAGAAGCCCCGGAAAGGATAACTTCTTGCCTTGGGTTGGTGGGACCAACTAACCCCAAGACAAACTTTGCTGGAGGACTGTAACACTCACCTGGTATCCACGGGGATGTCACTCAGCCTGTTCTGACCTCTTACGACCTCTTCCCTTCCCTGGAGTCTACTTGACTGGAGACTGGGCCTGAAACACAGGATTGGTAGAGTTTAACTCCCTATTGTCTCTGTGTGCTTGAACCCCTTCTTCCCCGGTGTCCAACCCTTCCTTTTGATCCATAGCTCACCTTGTTTTCTTGGAAAGTGTGCTCTCCATCCTGCTTTCAGCGCAGGGTCACGTTGATTGATGCGGGCTCGTTGCTGTCTAGTTACTTCACTGGCAAGAGTCTGACAGGTAAGTATAATGAGTCTTTTGAACAGTTCTCTTACTTCGTTCCTTTCCTTCCTTAGATGATGGCCGGCGTCCGGGGATGGCGGCGTGCTGCTGAGATGAGTAGCGCTGAAGGTGAGTGAGAGCGCGATGCACCCCTTTCGTATTTGTATTGAACTGAGTTCTTTTTCTGTGTCTTTTAGGTGCCGCAACGTTTTCAGCATGGATGCCGGTTATGAAGAAGAAATGCGGTGAGTAAGCGCGGTATGCGGCACCTCTAGATGTTTCCACGCTAACCTGGAGTGTCTTTTCCCTCTTGCAGATGGATGAGAAGTTCCGGAGACAGAGTTCCCCCAGAAGGTAAGCATTTGAAGCTCATACAGTCTTTAAAAATAAGCGAAGATTTGCTGAATGCTTACTAATGCCTTTTTTCTGTTCTTTTCCCTTTTCCTTAGGAAGCGGCGTGCCGGAATGGGAATGACACTGCCGAAGATGCCCGCAGAACAGAAGAAGCGATGAATGATGGGCAGAAGCGCCGCAAGGTAAGGCTGTTCCTAACGGTGCGGTGTTCTTGTTCTTGCAGGAGCTGAGCGCAGAAGAAAGATGCAGGCCTACTGGAGACCGATCCGAACACAGTGAGTGTCACGCTGCAGGTGCAGAAAACACAAAGCATGTTTCTCAGCCTGGGCGTGGCTTAAATAGTCTCTGGGTATCCCAGGTGTCTCTGGGCTGAACCACACCCAAAAGACTAGACTGCACATGCAGGTCTGGGAATCGAAATATGTGGTGGCATCCATCTTGTCCTCATCAATGCACTACAAGTCCAATCCCCAAAGTTATCTTATGGGAGTGAGTGAGTCTGGTGCCACAAGCGCCAAGTCTGACTCCAAGTGGGTCTTTGGAGGGATGGAGAGGCCCTTGAGGGCCATGTAGGTGATCGTGGCCTGGCTCCAGCCTGACATCTTGGAGGGCTGGGGACAAGAGGGGCAGGAATCATGACAGCACTCCCCCCCAAAGCCCCTCTCAAGGTGGCTCTTCTGTCTGGTCCTGGTTTGTTTGATGGTTTTGATGAAATCGTCTAAGCAAGCAAGGTGCATGGATTTACTCACAAGGCTCCCATGTCCTGTCTTGTGGACCATACCCCTTGCAGTCTACTAAGTAGTATCATTTGGATCTGACGTACTTTGAATCCAGGATGTCCTTGACTTTGAATTCTGGCTCCCCGGCGACTACTACTGGCTGCGGTGGCCTTGCTACCCGGGTCCCAGGTTGAACAGGTTTAAGGAGAGACACGTGGAACACAGGATGAATCTGCATGTTTGACGGCAAAGCTAGTCTGACCGCCACAGGATTTATCACAGAGGTGACGGTGAATGGACCCAGGTATCTTGGACGGAAAGTTTGGGTTCCTTTAATGGACACGTGTTTAGACGCCAGCCAGACTTTGTCTCTCACTTGGTAGTTGGGGGCCTTTGCTCTGTGTTGATCAGCAAACTTCTTTTGGCGATTCTTAGCTTGAAGTAGGTGTTCAGCTGCCCTTTTAAAGGTTTGAGAAATGGTTGTGTGCAAGGTTTTGACTGCTGGCATTTCCAGGGTTGTAGGAATGTTCAACTCAGAAGTACGTGGGTGCCTGCCATACATGGTATAAAAGGGTGTCTGCCCAGTGCTGGTGTGTAGGGAATTATTATAAGCATATTCAGCTATCCATAATAGGTCGAACCAGCTTCCTTCAGCTAGGTGTAACATGCAACGCAGATACTGCTCGAGCGTCTGATTTGTCCTCTCAGTTTGACCATCCGTTTGGGCATAGTGACTGGTGGATAGCCGGTTGTCGATCTGGACCATAGAGCTGCATTTTCTCCAGAAGTTAGATACAAATTGAGTACCTCGGTCTGAGACTAAAACTGAAGGAAACCCATGGAGCCGTACGATGCCTTCAAGAAATACCTTTGCCAGAGTGGAAGCATTTGGGAGCCCCTTAAGAGGAATGAAATGTGCCATTTTTGAAAATAGGTCCACGACCACAAGAATAGTGTTAAACCCTTGACTGGGTGGTAAGTCAGTAATAAAATCGAGGGACAACGTGTTCCAGGGTGCAGGTGGGATTTCCAAAGGTTGTAATAGCCCAGCCGGTTTCTGCTTGGCTGACTTGTTTTGAGCACACACTCCACAAGATAGGATGAATTGGATAATGTCTTTACGCCATGTGGGCCACCAATGATTTTGTTTTACCTTGGCTAGGGTTTTAGCAATTCCGGGGTGGCCCTCGATCAAGGAATCATGATAACCGGACATGACTTGTTCTCGTAGTTCTTGGTTTGGTAAGAATAAACGATTCCTGAAGTAGGGCAACTGATCTTTTATCATGTAATGTTCTCCTTGAGCACTTCACTCTTGTAATTGCTCCAGACTCATCAGGTTTTGGATTTCTTCATGTAATTCTTTCTGAGTTATGGTCGCTGTGATTCCTAGGAGCTTGTCACTCGGGATGATTGCTATTGGGTCAGGGGTCTGATACCCTTGCTCTTCCACCCCCATACGGGAAAGGGCATATGCCTTCCCATTTTTCACCCCTGGTCGAAATGTAATCACGTAGTCATATTCAGCAAAAAAAAGAGCCCAACGTAGTTGTCGTGAGGATTGGGCCTTTGCCGTTTTTAGGTACTAGAGGTTCCGGTGGTCAGTTATTGCAGTGATTGTGTGTCTGGCGCCCAAGAGGTAGTGCCGCCATGCCTTAAAGGCTGACTTAATGGCCAGGAGTTCTTTGTCTGTGATAGCGCACTTGAGTTCAGGGGGTGTGAATTTACGCGACCAGAAGGCAACAGGGTGTAACTATGCCGTTTCGGGGTCCTTTTGTGAGAGGATGGCTCCCATAGCCATGCTTAAGGCGTCCGTTTCCACCAGGTATGGGAGATCAGGGCGAGGGTGGTGTAAGATTGGGGCATATGTGAATCTTGCTTTGAGTTCCTGGAAAGCTTCCTCGGCTTCTGTTGTCCACTGGAACTTTTTGTTGCTTTTCCTTAGCAATGTCGTGATGGGATGCACCATTTGCGAAAATCCTGGGATGAACCGGCGGTAGAAGTTTGCAAAACCCAGCATACTTTGAACCCCCTTGAATGAATTTGGGGATGGCCAGTTCAGGATAGCATCCACCTTGTGTACATCCATTCGGATTCCATTCGGGCTGAGAATAAAGCCCAGGAATTCCACCTCGGAGATGTGGAATGAGCACTTTTCGAGCTTGGCATAGAGCTGGTGTTGATGGAGTTTCTCCAATACGGATCGGACGCGTTTAACGTGGTCCTGATTTGATGGGGAATATACTAGAATATCGTCGATGTACACTAGAGCACAGACATCAATCAATTCCCGTAGGACATCGTTCATGAAGTATTGAAATGCTGCAGTTGCGTTGCAAAGGCCAAAGGGAATTACTTGATATTCGTTCAAGTCGTATTTGGTGCGAAAAGCGGTTTTCCATTCGTCCCCCTGTTTTACGCGAACAAGGTGATATGCCCCCTCAGGTCTAGTTTTGTGTAGATTTGGGCATCTTTGACTTGATCAAGCAATTCAGGGATAAGTGGCAGGGGGTAGCGTTTTTTACGGTAATCTGGTTCAGTGCGTGATAGTCGATGCATGTTCTCAAGTCCTCCTCCTTTTTCGGTACGAAGAATAGAGGACTGGCTGCTGGAGACTTCGAGGGACGATGAACCCGTTGGCCAGGTATTGGTTAAGATAGGCCTTTTTAAGTGCTGGTTTTCTGGTTCCGTGAGTGCATAAATCCGCCCACAAGGGGTTTGTGCGCCGGGTATCAGGTCGATTTGGCAATCGTATGGTCTATGCGGTGGCAGGGTATTAGCCTGGTCTTTCTGAAAGACATCTGAAAGACATCTTGAAAGTGCTGGTATTCACTTGGTAGGGTGCCGATTGCCAAAGTCGCAAGCGTGGAGGTTCTGGTGTCTATTGGTTGTTTCTCTTGGCGATAACATGTGTGGGCGCATTCCATTCAGCAATCAAGGTGACACCTTTTTTGTCTTTATGGTCGCCATCCCAAGGTTTTTCCATCAGCTTTTTTTTTCATCTATCAATATTCCATCCATCGATTCTCTTTTGAATTCCATCTCTTCTGCCCAAAAATAAGCTCAAATCAATCCAGTGGCTTTCAAACTTAAGCTACCCAAAGCTCTTCAACACATTCATCCCGATTTACATGCTTCTTTACTCAAATCCCATTGGCCTGATGATTTCCAAAGAAAGAACAAACTACGGTGTCATGGTACAGATCCATCATCGGAAGAATACGAAGTGGAAAGAACAATGGACTCCAGATATAAGAAGGGGAGCTTACAATACCTGATCAGGTGGAAGGGGTATTCCCCCCCTTGAAGATTCTTTGGAGACGTTAACCAAGATCAAAGCTCTCTGCATTATTCCCAGATTCCACAGTATTCATCCAGGAAAGCCCAATGTGTCCAAATACAGCAGGGGGCATACTGTCATGAATACCCCAGTTTGGAAATGCTGGGACCGATGGAGGAGCCATCATAGACCATTCCGTCATGTCCCTCTTCTGAACATAATGGCCGGTCTAGTCTTTCTCCTGTTCTGCTTCAACCGCTACATATGCCTCGGCTCCTGCCCGCTTCACGCGTTGCAACTTACCACTTGAGTTCTAACGCTTGTATTTTCCTGCATGCTCTCTTGCCTTCCAGCTATACCGTGCCGTCTCTCAGCTGCCTCTCTGTCAGAATTCTTCCTCACAAACTTGACCCCGTAGTGTAGAGGAAGAATTCTTTCTATCAATATACCTCTCTGAATGGATAAAGGAACATCCAGAAAGATCGATTAATCGAAAGACTGGAATCCTTGGAGACCTCGTGGCTGTGAAGAAAGATACATTAATTAATAAGGAATATTATATAGCAAAATTTCCAGACCAGATAACTACTACACTAACCTGTGAGGTTAATGGCAAAACCCAGAACTATAGAATTCTAGTCAGGAGTCATGGAAATTTCCTGTAACTAAGAAATCAATGATATAACTAATAGCCTAACCGCTATGTTAGATAAACGGTATGGACAGGTAAGAATAACCCTTGGACAGCCAACGTGAGGGAAAGGTCCTATCTACCCGTATGGATTGGTGTGACCCACTTTCCTGAACAAAAGGAAAAATATAAGAATGAAGCAAGAGTTACCGTACGTGAAGTCAGAATAGTTCCTCTAGATCTCTCCCACGGTGCAGCTGAGGCTGAGTTCGGGTCTAGGTCGTCAACGAGTCCCACGAGGTGGTTAGGATGGAAACACAACACTCCCACGTAGCAGCGGAGGCTGGCAGGATCCCGCGGTGCAGCTGAGGCTGAGAACTCCTAATCCCACGATGCAGCGGAGGCTGGTACTATTCTGCGGTGCAGCAGCGGGTGAACCTCTCCAAACCCGCAAGGAGGCGAGTTAGAGAAAGAAAAAGAAGTCAAAACACGGAAAATCCGAATCCAAAAGGCGTCAAAAACAAGGGGGACAAGAACAGCAAGCCAAAGTCCAGTCCGAATCAAAAACACAAGCGGGCGGTGACAGAACCAGGGAGCAGGCAAGTAGCGAGTCCAGGGACGAGTGCCGTAAGTTGAAAAAACCAGAAGTTCCAGGTACCAAGACAGACTAGGGAAATCCAAAAAGCAGGTCCGAGAAAGCGTAAGCAGAATCACAACAATGCACGAATCGAAGCAGTAAACCAAAAAGAGCTCATTCAGAAGCACTGAACTTAGGACAGGGCGGAGTTTAAGAAGAGGAAGTCATGTGACTAGTGCTTTCTTCCTGAATACCGACTCCCTCCCCTTGACAACGGCTTCCACCGTTGCCAAGGTAACTTCCAAGCCCTTCTGCGTGAATCAGGTCGGAAATGCAGGATTCTTTTGCTGCCTTTCCGTTTTTCAATAGGTTTAGCGAGACACTTGGTGAATCGCGGGTTTCTTGGAAACCGTTTCGAGTCCCGTGGCGTGACAGTACCCTCCCCAAAAGGTAGACCCCCTCTCCGGGAAGCCCAGAAGTCGGCAATCAAGCGTGGGGCATGGATGTGTTCCACGGGTTCCCAAGTACGGTCCTCTGGCCCATAACCCTTCCAATCAACGAAATACCATTGAACACCCTTGGATACCTTAGTAGAGAGGATTTTGTGAACCTCATATTCCTCCTCTCCCTGTATCTGTAGAGGTAGCGGACGTGAAGGCAGGGAGGTGTTTGGGTAGAAAGGTTTCAGAAGGGACACATGGAATACCGGATGTATCCGCCACTTCAAAGGAAGGCGCAGACGCACCGTCACTGGATTAATTAATGCAGTGACCAAATAAGGACCCACATAACGAGGCAAGAGGGCCCTTCTCCCTGGCAAGTGCAGATTTTTCGTAGATAACCACACCTTCCCACCCACAGAATAGTTAGGGGCTGGAGAACGATGAGCATCAGCATAGTGTTTGGTGCGTTCCTGAGCCAGTTCCAAATGTCGTTTAACCTGACTGCGGATCGACACCAAACGCTCCACACAAGAGGCTGCTGCGGGATGATTAGAAGGACAAACAGGGGACATCGGCAAAGACCTAGGATGACGTCCAAATAATGCAAAAAAGGGCGAGGACTGAGTAGAGGAGTGCAGAGAATTATTATATGCAAACTCCGCCATAGTAAGGACTGAGAGCCAGTCGTCCTGATATTGATGGGTCAGACATCTTAGGTATTGCTCCATGGTGGAATTCAAAGGTTCCGTTTTCCCATCTGTCTGGGGATGATATGAGCTAGAATACCTGTCATCAATACCAAAAGAGGTAGTCAAGGATTTCCAAAAATGAGAGGTGAATTGTGAACCCCTATCCGAGATGATAATTGAGGGAAGACCAAAGAAACGGAAGACATTCTTTAGAAACAACTCCGCCAACACCGGAGCAGTAGGTATCCCATGACAAGGTACAAACAAGGCTAACTTGGTAAAATAGTCAATGACGACCCAAATAGTATCGAAACCGGACACCGAAGGCAGTTCAACCACGAAGTCCATAGATATCATATACCAAGGCTGGTCTGGTATGGGCATGGATTGAAGTAAACCTACTGGTTTAGCATGGGTACTTTTACACTGGGCGCAAACGTAACAACGAGCGATGTATTCAGTAACATCTTTACCCATGGATGGCCACCAACACCACCGATGTAATAGATCCATGGTTTTCTTAGTACCGGGATGTGCTGCCACCTTAGAATCATGGCACCAACTAACTGCTTTCTTTCCAGTAGTCTCGTCTGGCAAGTATAACAAACCTTTGGCATACGGAAGACCCCTGATAATATCAAGACTCAATCGTTTAACCTCGTCTGGACTTTTCTGCACCCAAACCAGTAGTTCAGAACGAAGAGTGGGTTTTAGAGTACAAGCACATAGCACCTGATGGGGTAGAAGCAACTGCTTCTCGGGTCGGTTCACAGAAGGAACACCATGCATACGTGATAATGCATCAGCTTTGGTATGTAAAGACCCAGGTCTGTATGTTATGGTAAAGTTAAACATTGAAAAGAATTCATGCCACCTTGCATGTCGAGCCGTGGAACATTTAATCGATTGTAGGGCTAGTAAGTTCTTGTGATCTGTGAATACCTGGACTGGTACTGCTGAACCTAATAAGTGATGTCGCCAGGTCGTAAACGCATCCCTGATGGCCAACAACTCTTTTTCTGTTATGGTATAGTTGCTTTCATAAGATGTTAATTTTCGTGAATGAAAAGCGACTGGGTGCAACCCATGAGTATCTGGGCATACTTGAGACAGGATCGCACCCAGAGCTATGTCAGAAGCATCAGCTTCATCCACAAAAGGAAGGGAAGGATCTGGATGTTGAAGAATGTGAGCGGTTGTAAACGCTGTCTTGAGATTAACAAAAGCATTAGTACAATCCTCTTCCCATATAAACAACTTTTTACTGCTTGTGAGAGCAGTTAAAGGAGCCGCCACTGTAGAGAAGTCCCTAATGAATCTTCTATAGAAGTTTTCAAATCCCAAAAAGGATTGGAGAGCCTTAAGTGATTTAGGTATTTGCCAATCTAACACTGCTTTGACTTTAGATTGACTCATTTGTATTCCCTTGGATGTGATATCATACCCAAGAAATTCCACTTCCGTGGCTTGGAAGATACACTTCTCTAACTTAGCATGCAGGCGGTTCTCTCGAAGCCGTTGTAAGACCTGGGTGACATGTTGCACATGAATATCATAACTAGCTGAGTATATCAAAATGTCATCCAAGTAGATAACAAGGAATTGATCGATCATATCATGAAAGACATCATTTATGAAGTACTGGAAGGTAGCAGGGGCATTACAAAGTCCGAATGGCATAACTCTGTATTCAAAAAGGCCATATTTAGTTTTGAATGCAGTCTTCCATTCATCCCCACTACGAATTCTAACCAAATTGTAGGCTCCTCGGAGATCTAATTTGGTAAAGATAGCTGAAGAACCCAGCTGATCCAACAAGACAGAGATTAGAGGAATAGGATATTGATTCCTAATAGTGATTAGATTCAGAGCCCTGTAGTCGATACATGGACGCAGATCCCCTTCCTTCTTCGGAACAAAAAATAGGGGAGAAGCCGCGGGAGACTGAGAAGGACAAATAAACCCAGACTGAAGAGACTGGTCAATGTATGCTTTGAGTACTTGGTCCTCCTTGTGCGTCAATGAATAAACCCTCCCGGAAGGTATCTTGGCTCCGGGAATAAGATCTATGGGGCAGTCATAGGGTCTATGAGGTGGTAAAACCATGGCACTTCCTTCATCAAATACGTCTTGGAATTCAGCATATTCTTTAGGTAATTCCCCTGTGAGCACTGCTCCGATGGTGGACGTAACCTCCAGCAATGGACGACATGGGTTATCTACTGGAGATTTCGACTGCCAACACTGGTTTTCACAATGTTCAGACAGGAATTCAATATTGTTCGTGAACCAATCAATGGTTGGATTGTGTGTTCTAAGCCAGGGAATCCCTAGGATTAACTTGAGCTGTGGGACTAAAATAACATCGAATCCAATGGTCTCAGTATGCCCCTGACAAGTTTCCATAACCAGGTCAATGGTTTGATGGGTAACCATACCAGACAACAAGGAAGAACCATCAACAGCATTAACAGCCACTGGTTTGTCCTTCGCAAGAATAGGTAAGGCTAACTCCTTGGCATATAGTGAATCAATATAATTTCCAGTGGCACCCGAATCAAGCACCGCAGTAGCTGGAACCAATTTCCCAGGAGGGAACAGGAACATAACTTGGATAGTGAAAGGCATTACCAAGTTGGAGTCCATTAACAAAGAAGGACTCGACAAACGGACTCCTCTTATTGTCGAGCTTTCAAGTTTCCCTGTTTCTTCATGGGTTTCTTAGTACACTCTTTCAAGAGATGATCGGAAGCACCACAATAGAAACATAAATGATTCTTTCGTCTATTTTCCCTTTCTTCTGGAGAAAGGGGTCCCCGTGTGGCTGCTCCAATTTGCATGGGCTCAGGACCTCCTGCAGTTGGAATGGGGTTAATTGATTCTGGAGGAGGTAACCCCCTTTTCTCACCCTTTCTGGCGGCCTTACGGGCATCGATCTGCAGAACCAGTTCCAACAATCCTGGAAATGTGTTTGGAACAACTGGTACCAAAGCAAGAGTGTCTTTCAATGAATCGGACAACCCTTTGTAAAAGAGCGAGGCCTTCTTATCATCTGGCCACCCTGTCTCAGCAGCCAGTTGATTAAACTTGGCCAAATAAGCCAGAAGGGTTGAATCCCCCTGTTGTAAACTTAACAACTCCAACTCCATAACCTGGGCCTTGTACCGTGTATCGAACACTTTACCCATGGCTGCAATTAATGCATCGCAGTCAAACAGTAGAGGACTACCCTCTTCCAATAAAGGGTTAGCCCAGGCTGCAGCAGTACCCCCAAAGTGGGATAACAGGAAGGCTGCTTTAGTTGCGGAATCAGGGAAAGAACCTGGGCGACATAAGTAGTGTAACCGGCATTGATTCAAAAAGGTCCTGAAGTGTTTAGGATCCCCATGAAACCGCTCAGGAGGAGCTAGCGGAAACTGTGAGGTGACGTAAACCGGCCCTGCCTCGGCCTGTGCGGCTGCAGCACCTACACCCGAAGTGGACGGAGGTGGATGAGCCGGAAGGGAGGGGGGATGCATGGCCGTTTGTATCTCTAAGATCTGTTGTTGGGTCGTGGCATGTGCATTAGCCATGTCAGTGCGCAAATCTGCCACTAACTGAAACAAATTAGCCAGGGTCTCGTTAGATTCCATTTATGAGGCTTCTGATTTTGTCAGAATTCTTCCTCACAAACTTGACCCCGTAGTGTAGAGGAAGAATTCTTTCTATCAATATACCTCTCTGAATGGATAAAGGAACATCCAGAAAGATCGATTAATCGAAAGACTGGAATCCTTGGAGACCTCGTGGCTGTGAAGAAAGATACATTAATTAATAAGGAATATTCTATAGCAAAATTTCCAAACCAGATAACTACTACACTAACATGTGAGGTTAATGGCAAAACCCAGAACTATAGAATTCTAGTCAGGAGTCATGGAAATTTCCTGTAACTAAGAAATCAATGATATAACCAATAGCCTAACCGCTATGTTAGATAAACGGTATGGACAGGTAAGAATAACCCTTGGACAGCCAACGTGAGGGAAAGGTCCTATCTACCCGTATGGATTGGTGTGACCCACTTTCCTGAACAAAAGGAAAAATATAAGAATGAAGCAAGAGTTACCGTACGTGAAGTCAGAATAGTTCCTCTAGATCTCTCCCACGGTGCAGCTGAGGCTGAGTTCGGGTCTAGGTCGTCAACGAGTCCCACGAGGTGGTTAGGATGGAAACACAACACTCCCACGTAGCAGCGGAGGCTGGCAGGATCCCGCGGTGCAGCTGAGGCTGAGAACTCCTAATCCCACGATGCAGCGGAGGCTGGTACTATTCTGCGGTGCAGCAGCGGGTGAACCTCTCCAAACCCGCAAGGAGGCGAGTTAGAGAAAGAAAAAGAAGTCAAAACACGGAAAATCCGAATCCAAAAGGCGTCAAAAACAAGGGGGTCAAGAACAGCAAGCCAAAGTCCAGTCCGAATCAAAAACACAAGCGGGCGGTGACAGAACCAGGGAGCAGGCAAGTAGCGAGTCCAGGGACGAGTGCCGTAAGTTGAAAAAAACAGAAGTTCCAGGTACCAAGACAGACTAGGGAAATCCAAAAAGCAGGTCCGAGAAAGCGTAAGCAGAATCACAACAATGCACGAATCGAAGCAGTAAACCAAAAAGAGCTCATTCAGAAGCACTGAACTTAGGACAGGGCGGAGTTTAAGAAGAGGAAGTCATGTGACTAGTGCTTTCTTCCTGAATACCGACTCCCTCCCCTTGACAACGGCTTCCACCGTTGCCAAGGTAACTTCCAAGCCCTTCTGCGTGAATCAGGTCGGAAATGCAGGAAACTTTTGCTGCCTTTCCGTTTTACAATAGGTTTAGCGAGACACTTGGTGAATCGCGGGTTTCTTGGAAACCGTTTTGGGTCCCGTGGCGTGACACTCTCTTCCTTTGTTGCCTGCCTCTTACCTGACGTTTGTTCCCTTCCCTTACTATGGGCCTCATCACGAGTTGGGCGGTAATGCCGGTGCTAATAGCGCTTGCGTTATTAGCCCTACCGCCAAACCCACCGGCGCTATTAGCGCCGGATCACGGGTTTGGCGGAACGGGTATTGCCCATTCCACATTGAGCCCATTCGGGAATTCCCCATTCCCCATTGGGCTCAATGGGGAAATTTCACGCTTTTACCACCAGTGGATTTCCCGCCGGCGGTAAACACCCGAAAATCGGCACATTCTCGGCGGATTTCCCCCAGCTCAGAGCTGGGAGAAATCAGCCGAAGCCGTGATTTGGCAGGCCCTTAAATGCTGCGGCAACAGCGCTGCCGCCCCATTTAAGGGCTACCGCCAAACTCGTGATGAGGCCCTATGTATCCAACCTTCTGCTGCTTCATCTCCTCTCTACAGCCTTCCAGCCTGTTCACCTTCCATTTCCAACCTCTATGTTTTGCTTGCTCTCTACTTCCTCACTACCGAATCTTGCGGTCCTTTCTGGATTTACTGGATTCACTCCCATATACTGTCAAAGATCTTGTTAGCACTGCAGCCCAACCTGGATGTATGTCAACTTAGCTCTGGATCCCATACCATCGGAGAAACACCACCACTCAGGGTTTTTAGCTCCTTTTGGCTTTTCCCCCGATTTTGGGCTTTATCCAGAGGTAACGGCATTCATTCCTTCTGTCTACTACATAGGAAAGTCTAGTGTCCTCTAGGCACAGACCCTACCTCTTTGAAAAGAAGGGAAATCCTTTGTGACGTTCAAAGGACACCATTGATGAGAATTCCAACCAGTCTGATTCAGTCTCCTAATCAGTTAATTACCAAACAGATTGAAAGTGTTGACAACCCTGGCACACCTTTCTAAGATGGCCACCGGCTTTTGGCCTAGGAATCTACTTAATGGGGTTGCTAAGTAACAGTTAGCTTCCCTTCTGGTGGTACCAGGAACTTGGAACTGACTGCGGGGTGGATTGACCGCCAGTAGCAAGGTTTGTCAGAGTGAATACTTCCCAGCTCTACATATTAACTGTTGAGGCCCCTTTATATAACTTTATATAATTTCACTGATGCGGATGCATGTGTATGTACACAATATTTCTCTTCGATATAGAAAAACCTTTGTTCAGCGTTACGTTTCCCTATCAACTTAAACGCTGTGCCGTTTCCTTGATTCCCGGACTGGCATCCTTCATCTTTATAGTCAGCCGGGTAAGATTCCACCCGTTAACTAGTTAAATTGAGTTAATCTGGGATTTATTCATTTATAGACCAGTGAATTCATAAATTCTTCTGAACAAGCTAAGTAGTGGCCTCTCTATTTACCGCACTCAGAAGACATCTTTATGAGTCTTAGTCGCCCAGCCACACTAATGCTCAGCACTATGCACATTATTCACTCTTATTGCCAGCCATGCATTATTTGCTGTTTAGAGTTGGTATGCAACCACTGTGTAGTGCCTGCCCTACATTATGGATAAAATCTCCTCCACATGCCTTATTACATTTTATTACAACTTTCGTTTTAGATTTCCTTGACAGTTCTGCGCATTGCCAGTTATCTTGTGATCAGAAGACTGCTGAATGTGGCATTGCACCCATTTCTAAAGGTGAGCAACAGTCCCTGGTAGGACTCAAACCCTCAGCAATCTGTATTCTTATAGTCTTTTCTTCCCCTCTTTAGGTCCCAATCCAGTCCTGAAATTCCTTCCACTTTTAATATGTTTGTGACTTTAGCCGCAAGAGGCTGTTAATACATTGGACAAGAGGACATTTTGGATGGAGGTAATTTCTACCTAGTATTAGGTGATACCAGTCACCATCAAGCCTAGTGCGTTGTCTGTTGCTTTTATCAATCAGGTGTTTCTAAGAGTTCTCAAAACACAACCCTTTTGGTGTGTTCGCAGATGCACTTCCATTAACTGGAATTGGCAGTTGACCTGCGTTTACTAGAGATGAACTCCACCACTCATACCCAGAGGTAACTTCATCATTTTCTGACATTACCTGTGGCTATTTATTAGGGGGTTATGTTTACCCTCTATTTTTAAGGCTAGGAGCACTAATGGCTACTTTTCTGTCTTTTTGTGGGTATTCCAGAGTACGATAATCTGAGTTTTGAAATGACACAAGTTTCCGATTTCAAGAATACAGATGGGGGTAGTCCTCTGACATACCTGCTAATGACCCAATTCTACAGCTCCTGGGGAAGCTTCTCCAATTTTTGGAACTTTGGAACTGAAATATGTTGAGCATTAGCCATTGCAATATTACAACAGCCTTTGTATAACTTTATGGGCATTACAAAAAAAGAATACATTCTTTTTCAAGTGATCTGATAGTAGTTTACAGACCGCATCTACCTCACTAGTTATTCTAGAAGTAGCTAAACAGGTGTCACAATAGCACTTTATTATTGTTTGTTATATTTGACTTGTTCTATCATTATTATTGATTGTAGATTGTCTTTGCGATTGTGTGTATATATATTTGGGAGTGTCATTTGTGTAACCACTGACTGGTGGATTTTTAATATTTATTGAATATAATGTGTAATTATTTAATATATTATAACTTTTCTCCTCTATCCGAATTTCACTAATTATTTCTCCATTAATTATGAGCCTTACACTCAATTTCTATCTTGGATTTGATTGCTGTGGACACTAACTGAAATTCCTGACCTCATACAATTCCTTTTTGGTATTCTGCCGGAAGCCACTCATTTCACGGTGATAGACTTGAAGAATGCTTTCTTCTCTCTCCCGCTCCACGAAGAATCACAGGACTTGACCAGGACTTGACATTGTTTCGATATAGAAATAGAAAATAAAAAGTGGAAACATGCAAAACTTCCTCAGTGCATCGGTTGACAGTATTGGCAGAAAAGGGGTACAAGCTGGACAGGGTGAATTTAGAGTATTGCCAGAGAGAGGTCTTATATATTGGACAGTTAATATTCCAAGAGGGGAGAAAGGTGACCCCTGAAAGAGCAGCAGCGATCTTCAGAACGCTGCTGCCAAGGACTGTGGGTGAAATGCAGCAATTCTTAGGTCTTTGCAATTATTGCAGGGGTTTGCTATTTGACTACAGCACATACAGTAGGCCTCTTTTAAACAGACTCAAGGAGGCCCAGACAGGGGACGGTAAACTAACAGGGACAGGTGAGATGACAGAAGCAGTCGAAAAACTAAAAGGGGCAAAGACACAGCCCCAGTATTGGGGATTCCTGAGTACAGTGCAGAGTGGTATTTGGTTTCGCACACCAACGGAGTGGTGATGATGGCAGTGCTCACAGAGAAGCCTACCTTAGGGCACAAACTGATAGCCTACTACAGTGGGCATTTAGATCCAGTGATGAGAGGCCATTATCTTTACGAACAAGAATTGGCTGCTGCTGCCTTTGCAGTATAGGAATCAGCAAGCTTTATGATGGGCTGTACCACCACTCTGTAAGTGGAGCATGACTTTTTTGCCATTCTTGAAAAGCCTAAGAGCACAGTGACCACACAGAGAGCATGCAGATATGAGGTGATAAAAGTAGTGAGCTGTAGAGTTGTATACGCAGCGACATTTGTAGTAGAACCAGTAGAAGAGAGGGACTATGTACACGACTGTACCACATACACAGAATATTATGATGACATCCCTGGAGCAAGGGAGAATGCCCTCGGGGGAGAGGAGATACTCTTTATTGATGGATTGTGGGATATATTAACCCACTTATGCCCTGCCCTGCGGCATCCCTGTTTTCTGATGGTGCCAGAATTATCAAAATGGCTGCAAAACCCCTGTGCGCACCAAAACCTATGGAAAGCGCGCTTTACGACACGAAAAGATGGCTGCCAAATCTACCATGCATGTTGTCAGTGGTGGAACGGAGATCTCACTCCTGAAACATGTCACTGGGCTTCAGAACGAGTAAAAATGGAGCACAGAGGGACAAGCGGTGCTTTGCTGAAAAAAATCCCAAATCTTGCTTTTAAATCCTTTTGCTTGGTTGCTGAAACTGCAGAATGCCGGTACAAAACACCTGCAAACCTCCAATATTCTTGCTGGGTGCTGCAATTCAGTTAGTTCAAGAAATCATTATGAACATACAATGTCCTGAAAAGCTGAATTTGTCATCAAAACATTCACAGCAAAAATGTGCCTGCCTGTGAGATCTGTCAAAATCTGGGCGCAGTACCCTCGGCCACCTGTATGACAGCTTTCAAAAGCCTGCATGATCGAATTTAAAGTTGTACAACTGAAATCTAATGTCTGCAAACTAAGTGACCTGTTATTGAGAGTAACCTAGATTGTAACTGTTTAATCCCATGGTTTAGAATCTAGAATAAGTGGTCTAGCTGCTTGTTTTGAAATTACAAGTTTGTTTTAAACCAAGAGAAACATTTAACAGAATGACATTGAATTAAAGCATGCCTAAAAGCAATCACACCAGTCCAACAGCTTCCCCCACAGAGGCCAGGCATCTCCCTCCTGCTTCACTCTACCAGGAAATCACACCTCTGTGATGATTAGATTAGGGGAGGAGAATTTGGGGCTGCAGGGGAAGGGGACAATGGACATCCTCCGGCTGAAAGGAAATGCGAAGTGTGAAGGCTCATAAATGGCCAGGCCCAGAAGGAACTGGGAGGAGTCTGCTTCTGAGCTGCCAGGAGAAGAAGGAGGCGGAGACAAACCACAATTTGTTGCTTAACAAAGGCTAAAAGCACATTCTTAAATGACTGATAATTTACTGTGTAAAATTGTGAAAAATATGTAAACAACAGATTTGTGAATCTAATTTTTGGTGGCACGTTTTAAGAGGTGCCAGAACTCTGTGAGATGTTCTGGGGAGTAACAGCAGAAAATATGGTTTTACACCAAATGAATTAATGCCAAAAGCATGAAACTTCATACACTTATGCCCATATTCAATGCGCACATTAGTGCACATTTTCTGATAAACTGGATATTGTGTTCTGGACAAAAATGGCAAAATTCTGTCAAAAGCAGACACAAAATCCTACAGCGACGAGGTTTGGAGGAGTAACTGCTATACAAAATATGTAATCTATATATGTTATTGTTATAAATATTGCACACATGTAAATATGTATTGTACCAAAAGTAGATTTTATGTTCAAAGGGACAAGGGGAGGATTCTCTGACTCATAAACCCACATCATCATGGTGACACCCTGTTTTCTCCTCCAATCAAGGGAGAGAAGAGACTCCAGCCAATCGCCTGCCTAAGGGACGTGCTTAGGATAAACCAGCACACACCCCTTTATCATAAGCATAAATCGAGACGCTGAGGACTTAGGGACACACAGATTCACCCACTAACCGATTGCTGGCAGAGCACCCTGCTAGAGAACCATCCATCTTCCTTGCTCCAGACTCCAGAAACTTGCCAAGCAGAAAGACTCATTGCCTGGGCTCTGACTAGAGCCTGTGAAGGGAGTTACCATATCTGGTCAATTTTTACACCTTCCTGGAATGAAGAATGTCCACAGAGACTGCGAGGCAACAAGACCGGGCTTAAACTACAAGTTGAGCCTTTCTGGCCACAATAGTGATTAAAATAGTCACCTTAGAGTAAAATAGTAAAGTTGCACAGCAGTGTACCCCTAACAAGTGTAACCTGAATGCACCACTGCCATCTGCCTGTCTGGGTACACTACGTAGCGGAAACATTTCCATAAATCAAGAAAGTAAAACGACGTTGTAGTGCTACACAATAGACCTCATTATGGGACTGCACAAAGTCAAATCATAGCCGCCAAAACAAAAATAGTTATGCAAGTGATTTAGGTGAAAAACACATTGTTCACTAAAAAGAGATCAGAATCACAAATCACTTACTAGCTATGTTGGGGAGCCCTGTTTGGAGACTGGGGAATGCTTTAAAACTTCCTTTCTGGCATCTGCCTTGAAATGGCTGCTCACCTGCCGCAGGCATTCCTCTGGTGGAGCTTAGTGAACAATCCAATTCGCTGCTTCGTTGCATTCTAACGAGACCTACTTGATGCCTTGAGGGGTTTGGAAATGCAGCTCACGAAAGCGTCTTTTCAATGAAGTCATGTTTACTCATCCGCTCCAAAGAGAAATATTGAAATAGCTGTGATAGTCTGCTGAACCTTTCGATGCATGGAGCTTTATAAACTTCGGCAAATATTTGCCCCAAGCACAGTTACTCAAATGAGGTGACAACATATCATTAGAGTCACTGTGTAAGTTGTGCTTATTGGTGGATTTTGTTGGGATGTTTTGCTCCAGCTTCTGTTTTGCTTGGAGTTTGTTCTCTGCCGGAGGGCCTGTGCTAAAGACAATCCCACTTTTCCTAGCAGGTTCGCGAGCAAAGGCCTCACACCTGCAGGTCACGATTTGAATCCCAGCAGGGTCGCCTTCATTTATTCACTTTGAAAATGGAGACCAACACTTATTATTTACAGTGCTGCTATTCCTAGAATGTGGGCAGGAGTGGTAACCTGACTGCTGTGCTTTGAATGGGGCCTGGATTTCTAGTGTGGACAGTGCTGACACTCCTCAGCAGGTCTGTTCTACTGTTTGGGTAGTAGCAGAACCATCTCGGAGTGGCTTGCAGGCTTGCAATAAGACACTATCCACATTATGCTTTAGAACCAGTTGCTGCTAGACCAGAAATACTGGTGCAGCTTTTTTTTAGATTTCAAGCTCTAATTATATGTCTGAGAAGGTGAATTAAAGTTTAATGAGTAGTACCGGAAAGTTTAATGAGTAGCACCAGATTACTGGCATATGTCGTAATGACCTCACTTAAGCATCCTGCCGTTCAAGTCTATTTGAGATGGACAAGGTTATCCGCAAGTGGGTGTAAAATCAATTTCATGCTGGTCAATTGGACCTCAGAGGAAGCGCCGGGAGTACGGCCTCAAAAGACTGTCAGTGTAGTTCTGATGGGCTAGCAAAGTTGGTGGCAGAATACAATGCTGTCAAGTTTTAAAATCTGTATATAAAGTTCCCCTACAGATCCTTGGATGACAGCCTACAGCAGCAATTACGACAGGTCAAATAATAACAAAATGTGTTGGCCTCGGTTAAACCGCCTGTGTGGTTTTTTTTTTGTAAATTGGTTATATTGTTTTTCAAACCTAGAGAATGCAGTTTTCATTACAAAGAATACAGAATAACTCAACTGCTTTACATTTGCACATACTTAACGAATAACCACAACTTGAGCCCCTCCCCCCTTCCCCCACCCTGCAGCCCTTGAAGCGATAGTTGGTCTAAGGTAATTTTTACAGTCCGGCGAAGGAGTTCATAGGCAAAAGAATTTTTGGAAAAGTGGCATTTGCATAAGATATTTCAAAATTAACATTAGAGCAGTAGGCAGATCATTGCAATGGTGCTTTGGCTATACCATGTTGCACACTCAACTTTGTGCAATATACTTGGCTCGGAACTCGGACCATTCATTGTCAATGGAAGTGCGGTCACCATGAATGGCTGCTGTTAGCTTGTCCATGTTGAAGATATTACGGGAGACGTTGATCCACTCAGCTTTAGTTGGTAAATTAATTCTTTTCCACACAGTTGTAAGGCGGGCCCTCGCAGCAAGCAAGAGCCCATGCGTCATTATGGGCAATTTGGTTGTTTGTTCTTCTGTTTTGACCAAACCAAATAGGATGAAGGTTGGGTGCTTCTCCCTTTCCTCTCCTTCAACCTCTTTTATCCAACAGAGTACTTCGTCCCAATATGCCTGGACCACCCTACATCCCCACCACATGTGCCAATAGTCCGCTTTCTGGCCACAGCCCTGCCAGCAGAAAGGACTCACATCCTGATACATCCTGGCTAGTCGGAGTGGGTCGTACTGCCACCTATACAAAAGCTTGATCCCGTGCAATTTGTACTGGCAGGAGATAGAGGTTTTTGAGGTCCTTCTACAAATCTTGAGCCATGTTTCTGGGGTGAGATGGCTCCCAAGGTCTTTTTCCCACTTTTGTTTCAGAGCGATTGAGGGGGTTGTGTTGACTCCAACTAGTGCTGCATACATTGCACTGATGAGTCCCTTGGAGCCTATGTATGTGTCTAGAATTTTTTCGAACAGTGTGAGGTCTCTCTGTAGAGCCTCCCTCTATACCTCCCGGGTCATAACACCTTTTAGTCTTAGGTATTGGAAAACTGAGAGCCGACCTATGCCGAGAGCTTCTTCCAGGTCTTGGATAGTGATGAAGGCGTTATTCCTCCGTAATTGGCCTGCCCTTTCAAGCCCTGCCTCGTACCATGATTCGAAACTGCCTGGATCGGGAATGTCATCTCGGATGCCCGGGGCCCACAAATACGCCAGGGGGGAGGGCCATGTTGTGACTCCTTTCATTCCTTTGTTTGGTTTCCATATGGCCCATATGGTCCTGAGGATGGGGTGGTTTTTGATGCTATTTCGTAATTGGGGCCCAGGTACCCATAACCATTCCCCCACAATAAAAGGACGAAGATAGTAGTTGTCTAAGCCTATCCATTGGGGGTCTTTTTGTTGTCTGACGTGTGGGATTAGTACTCACAGTTGTGCTGCTCTATAGTACAGTTCTATGTCTGGGAGACCCACCCCGCCCTCGTCTTTTGGGAGGTGAAGTAAGGCAGCAGGGACCCTGGGTTTTTTGTTTTGCCACAGGAAGGTATGTAGGACTTTTTTGGTGGTTATAAAGAAGTCCCTGGGGAGTTGTATGGGGAGCATCTCAAATAGGTAAAGTAACTTTAGTAGGATTACCATTTTAATGGTGTTCAGTCTGCCCATCCACGAGATGGTGAGCCTTGTCCACCGTTCAATGTCTTTTTGTATTGTGCTTAGCATCGGGGGGAAGTTGACTTCAAACAGGTCACCCAGGTTACGAGTCACATTGATGCCCAGATATCGCAGTGTAGTGAGACTAACCTCCATCCCTAGGGGTGTAAATCGCTCAACCTCTGAGTCCCTACTCTTGTCTAGCGGGAGGAGGACCGATTTCTCTGTGTTGATTTTCAGGCCCGCCAATTGACCATATTCGCCAATTATTTCCATGGCTGCAGGTATCGAGCTCAGGGGGTTTGTTGTATGCAGGAGGATATTGTCAGCATATAGGCCTAGCTTGTATTCCTGATCCCCTACTGTAATTCCTCCCAGCCTTTTATCAAGTCTAAGCTTCTGTGCCAGTGGTTCGAGAGACAACACAAACAGTATAGCAGATAATGGGCAGACTTGCCTGGTGCCTCTCTCTAATGGGAACCACCTTGAGTAGCCACCGTTCACCGCCACAGAGGTCCGGGGAGCTGAATATATTGCCTTAATGGCGCGGCGTATTTTGGGGCCAAGACCTATCCACACTAGAACTCTTTCTTGGAACTCCCAATCGACTCTGTCGAAGGCTTTTTCGGCATCAAGCGACAGGAGGGTGCGGTCGTCATTCCTCCCCTGTGCCGCGTGTATCAAGTGTAACGTCTTCCTCATCGTGTCAGCTCCCTGCCTCCCCACCACAAAGCCGACCGTGTGTCCGTGTGTATTAATTTCGGCAAATGCATTTCTAATCTGGCCGCTATCACTCTTGCATATATCTTGGCATCTATGTTAAGGAGTGATATGGGGCGATATGACCCACAGTATTTGGGGTCTCTGCCTTCTTTTGGGATGACCGTTAGAAGGGCCTGAGCAAAGGACGGGGGTGCCTGCCCTGTTTCGAAGGTGTGGTTGAATAGAGTCACCAGGAAGGGGGTAAGGAACGCAGTGAACATCTTGTAGAAGCCCGGGGTGAAGCCATCGTCCCCGGACGCCTGGCATCAGCCACCTCCTCCTCAGTGACCGGAGTCTCAAGAGCTTCCGCCTCCGGGCGTGTAAGCGCCGGGAGATCTGCCTCTTTGAGATAGGCATCTACACTCCCCGGTGGGGGAGGAAGGTCACAGGTATATAAATCTTCATAAAAGAAGGCAAATGACTCTCGTATGCCCTCTGGGGAGGATTCTGTTGTATCCACGAGAGTGCCATCTGTCCTCTCTATCACGTCTACCCATCTTTCTGCCCTTTGCGCACTGAGCCTTGCCGCAAGAAGGGCATCGGCCTTGTCTCCTTTTTCATAGTACTTTTGTTTCAGGTATTGTAAGGTCTGGGTCACCTTGTTCATCTCAAGGGCTTTTAGCTCCTCCCGTAATGCCTTAGTTTCCGCAAGGTGTGTAGCTCTACGTTGAGGAGATGTCTGGGCTGGACTCTCTGCTTCGCCTAATTTCTTTCTAACGTTAGCCTCCAGCATGGTGCGTTCCCTCTTTTTCCTCGCCCCCTCCCTGATTAGGATCCCACGCCACGTGGCCTTTGCCGCTTCCCAGACATTCACTTTCTCGACTTCACCCGTATCATTGGTCATGAAGAATTGTTTGATTTCATTTTCCAATTCCTCCCTGAAAACCACATCCGACCACAATGTTTCATTGCACCTCCACTTAGTGTTGCGGTGGGCAAGGCCATCCCAGTCTAGTTCCGCCATAACCATGTCATGGTCAGACCATGCAATGGGATGTATGTCTGCGGTGTGGAGTATTCTCATCAGGTCTTCCGAGAGGAACAGATAGTCTATTCTTGTGAGCGTGTCATGAGGGGTGGATCGAAAGGTAAATCCTTTGTCCATTGGATGTAAGTGACGCCAACTGTCCGAGAGGCCGTACAGGGCAAGCATCGTTTTAATTTCTGCATGTTCCTGCGACCGGGGAGGTTGGGAGACATTGTGTGCGGTTTGCCTATCCATGGCACTGTTCATCCATGTGTTGAAGTCGCCCCCAAGAATAGTATGACCTTGCGATTTATTAAACAGCCATTCGGTCGTTTTAAGGAGGAATCTTTTTTGGCCTTGATTGGGTGCATAAATTGTGGCAAGGGTCACGACTGTGTTCTGAATGGATCCCACTATTAACATGGCCCTACCCTCTGTGTCAGACCAGGAATTTAGGATCTTCATGTGGAGATTCTTCCAGACCAGGATCCCCACCCCGGCTTTCTTGAGGACACCCGAACTCCAATATGTATGCCCCACCAGACCACTGGGGATCCCCTTCTTGCTACCCTTCTGATATTTCGTCTCTTGTAAGAACATAATATCAATGTTCGACCTCTTAAATTCCCTCGCTACCAACAAGCGTTTAGTGGGGGAATTCAAGCCTTTTACATTGAGTGTGCATACACGTAGCTTGTGATGTCTACATGTTGCGGCCATTGCAATGTGTGAGGTAGCCCCAGAAGTGCACCTGCCTCAATGTCTCTGCTCTAAGCGCCTGCCATATGCCTATTCCTACACAAGTAAGCCGGTTCCTATGTGGCCTTATGGGGGCCGCTGACCATCTTTGTCGCTCAACCTTCAACAGTATTAAGTGTGCCTTTCTCTTCTTCTCATTTTCGTATTCATCCGTTCCACCTGACCTTTCCAGTCGCACTGGCCCACCCCCTCGCCCCTAAACCATACGGCGTACGATCCGGCTGGGTTATGTTCACCCAATCGTCTTCGGACCATCAACGGGAACCGCACCTCAAACGGTCCCAACCACATAATTATAAAACATAACCATGAGCCCCCAACTCCCCCCCTGCATATGTAAACATGTTAACGAACTGAACTGCATTTCAACAATAGGATCTCAGTCATTTGCGCCCGATATTCGGCCCCCGGTAAAACCTTGTAAGGGCCCTCCTTCATTTTCATATCGGTTCACACCACCTCTTACGTGCTACCCTTTCTCGGGCCTCATACAGACCTCTGCTTCCTCCATCTTCTTTAGGGTCCACTTAAGTGCATCGAGTCACATCATCTTAGTGTACTCTCATCCCAGGTTGCTTTGCGAGCACCTCTTCCGCATCAGGTGAGGTGGTGTGAGGACAACGATTCCACCCTCCCCCGTTGCTACCCAATGGGTGTCCATCCGACGTTCTCCAGGGTCTCTAGTTAGCCTAATGTCCGTCGTCAGGTCCACCCATGAAAAGAGAAACAGGTAAAGGAACAAAGTGGGTACAATGTTCAGTGTCCGGGGAGGCGTTCATCCGTCTATATTTCCTGGCGCCCTGCATCTTCTTTCTCCGTGGACCTTTGATGTGCCATTCCTTTGCCTCCGGCCTGTTTCCGCTCTGTGACGGTTCCTCCTCTTGGGTACCCAATAGATCAAATATGCAGCACCTAATATCCTTTTCTGAGACTAGTTTGATGGCATTACTTTCCCATTCAAAAGAGAGTGAGAAGGGATAACCCCAACGGTATCGGACCCCTTTTTCTTTCAGCATTTTGGTGAGTGGTTGGCACTTTCTCCGCATTGCTAGTGTGAGGGAGGATAGGTCTTGATATATGGAGACATGCACCGGGCCCAACGCGACTTGCAGAGTGTTTCTGGCCTTGTCCAGGACCCTGGCCTTGTCTGCGTAATAATGGAATCGGGCAAGCACCGATCGTGGGCCTCCTGGTTTTCCCCCAGCCCTGTGCACACGTTCAATTTTGGGCTCATCAATTGAGTCATCATTGAAAAGCGACTTCATTATGCTATGCAATGTTCTTTTCAGGTCTGACTCGGTCTCGCCTTCATTCTCCGGAATTCCGAAGATGCGTATGTTATTGCGCCGCTCCCTGTTTTCCAAGTCATCGATTTTTAGGCGAAATTCCTCTTCCCTAGCTTCGAGTCCAGCGAGTCGCATGTCCATCTGGGTCTCCAGGGTGTTCAGCGAGGTCTGGTTGTGCTCAACTTCCTCAAGCCTGTCCTCCATCTTGTCCATTCTTTGAGTTATTTTATCGATCTTGCTGCCGATGTCAGCTCTCATACTCCGCATTTCGTTGAGGATATCGGCGACGTCCGCTTTGGTGGAGGCTGCCTCGGGGCCCGGTGTTGACATAGTGGGACTCCGGGTGCGCAGTAGACGTGTTGCGAGGGTGAGAACTGGTATGCCGCCAGTCTCTCCTTGGCGTTCATACGTTGGGTTTGGCTGTGTTTGGGCAGGAGATCCCACCAAGGGTACAGTCAAAGAGTGGAAGTCGGGGCTTGTCCCTGGTTCCACAGCCACCCGACTGAATATGGTTCAAGGTTGGCGGGTGCCCTCTGGAAGAGGAGTCTGGGCAGTTGAGGAGGGCAGGGTGCGTGCTGCTCCTTGGTTCATTGGGGGGCACCCGTTTAACCGTGTTGAGGTCCAGTGGAGGCAGGCCTCGTTATGGACGTTGGCTCTGAGAAGGGCACACGCCCCGCAGCATGCGGGGCGTGTGCCCTTTCCAATGGGAGGGGTTCTCCGCTGTCGGCGAGGTCTTGGGTGTAGGCCCAGGCAAGATGGCGTGGGGGAGGTCTCCTGACCAGTAGCTTTTAAATTGAGGTTCAGGCCCCGGAGGGGGCAAAAGATTAGTGGTTGTGCAGAGGAGGGCACACGCCCCATAGGTGGGGGCCCAACCCTCTGTACTGTCCTCACCTCGTGCGCAAGTCCCTCGCCCCGATTTCCGTGGCTGGCTGTGGCGTCTAAGTCTCCCAGGGCACTGCGCTTGTCCTACGGAGCAGCTGGACCAAGGGCGTAGGCTGCGTTTGATATATACAGCAGCCCGCTTGTCTGGCCTTGATGTGGGGGCCCTCTTGAGGCTGTGTGCCGCCTATCGCAGTGGCCCGATTATGGTGGGCGGTTCTCATCTGCACCCCAAACGCTATCTTCAGCCCCGGGCCCTTGATGAGGAGAGTGCCGGGGGGATAGGGAGGACCCCGGGCCAGGCGAAGCACCGCTGCGTGCTCTGAGGGGGGGGGAGGTCACTTACCCTCTCCACAGTTTCCTTTCGCTCATGGCCCGGAGCTGCTCGGGTAGCTGGGCGGGTAGTGCGGCCACACTCTCCCGCCCCAGGTGGTCGTTCGCCCCGCAGGCAAAGCGGGACAGGTGGAAGGGCTGCGGCCGTCGAGGGTTCGCAGCAGGGCCTGCGTCGTTCGCAGTCGAATCGTGGAGGGAGCCGGGTTCCTCGATGTGGCGCGTAGTCGCGTCCCGCTTTCCGGCTGCTGCGTGTGCGGCGGAGAGGGGCCTTGCTGTCGGATGGACTTTACTCCGGGATGGGAAGTCCGTTTTTCACCCAGACTTCCTCAGCGGGTGGGGGGCCACTTCGGGTGGCATGAGCAGCAGTTACTTCTCCACGGGGGGGGGGTCAAAAGCGGGGGCTCAAAGCACTTTTGGGACCCGAGGGTGCGGAGCTCACACGGCGGTGCTCGTCATCCGTGCGCCCCCTCCGGCCTGCGTTTTTAATATTTACAATCTGATGAGCTGGGAATCTTAATTGAATCATAAGATTGTTTTATAAAATATTAAAGAGGTCTTGTAATAAATAACTACTCTTGGATTGGAAAGATTTCCCATGAGGAAGGGCTTGTTGAATGAATGGATTTGGAAAGATTTCCCATGAGGAAGGTCTTGTTGAATGAATGGATTTGGAAAGATTTCCCATGAGGATGGGCTTGTTGAATGAATGGATATGAAATATTTCCCATGAGGATGGGCTTGTTGAATGAATGGATATGAAATATTTCACATGAGGAAGGGCTTGCTGAATGACTGGATTTGGAAAGATTTCCCATGAGGAAGGGCTTGTTGAATTGCTGGATTTGGAAAGATTTCCCATGAGGAAGGGCTTGCTGAATGAATGGATATGAAAGATTTCCCATGAGGGAATGCTTGTTGAATGAATGGATATGAAAGATTTCCCATGAGGAAGGGCTTGTTGAATGACTGGATTTGGAAAGAATTCCCATCTTGCAAAAACACCGCATGGAGGAGGGAGGGGGCGGGTTGAGTATAGGAATCATGGAGCAGGTAAGTGCAGCATGCTCCCAGTGCCCCCAGCGCCTCCATTTTGGGTTTATTTATGCCATAGCACCCAGCGACCACTTTCTAGGCCTGAATCTCCCAGCCGACTCCCACTCCCATTGGCTGTTGTCCCCATTGTGTTTGGGTCTAGTGAACCCCACGCTGTCACTGCATCCACTTAAAATCTTGGAGCAGGTAAGTGCAGCATGCCCCCAGCGCCTCCATTTTGGATATTTTTATTTAAAAAGGAAAAACCCCAATCCCAGCCCCAAGGTACCGTAGCTCCCAGCGACCACTTTCTGGGCCTTAATCTCCCATCCCGCCTTCCACCTCCCATTGGCTGTCATCCCCGTCGTGTTTTGGTGTAGTGACTCCCGCTCTGCCCCTGCATCCACTTAAAATCTTGGAGCAGGTAAGTGCAGCATGCCCCCAACCCCCCCAGCGCCTCCATTTTGGGTTTATTTCTTTATTAAAATGTAAAAAAACCCGATCCCCAGCCCCCAGATGCCATAGCACCCAGCGACCACTTTCTGGGCCTGAATCTCCCAGCCCGCCCTCCCCTCCCATTGGCTGTCATCCCCGTCGTGTTTGGGTCTAATGACCCCCGCGCTGCCCCTGCATCCACTTAAAATCTTGGAGCAGGTAAGTGCAGCATGCCCCCAGCGCCTCCATTTTGGGTTTATTTATTTATTTAAAAAGGAAAAAACCTGATCCCCAGCCCCAAGATGCTGTAGCAGCCAGCGACCACTTTCTGGGCCTGAATCTCCCAGCCTGCCCTCCCCCGCCTATTGGCTGTCATCCCCGTCGTGTTTGGGTCTAATGAACCCTGCGCTGCCCCTGCATCCACTTAAAATCTTGGAGCAGGTAAGCGCAGCATGCCCCCAGTGCCCCCAGCGCCTCCATTTTGGGGGTATTTATTTATTCTAAAAGGTAAAAAACCTGATCCCCAGCCCCCAGGTGCCATAGCACCCAGCAACCACTTCCTGGGCCTGAATCTCCCAGCCCGCCCTCCCCCTCCCATTGGCAGATCTATCTGGTTTTAACTGACCTTCCTAGGGCAGCCCTCTGCCCAGCAGCCCCCTGCGGCTAAGGGCCCCAAGGCAAAGGGCGGCTCCAACAGAGGTGGCCCCAAGATGTGTCTGCAGGTGTCAGCAGGGGAAGCAAAGGAAGCCAGCAGCCAACAGACACCAACAAAACTGTAAGTGGGGCATGGGTGTGGTGTAGAGCAATTACTCTACTCCAGAAAGCCCTCGCCACCCTACCTTACCTCTCCATAACGTAGACTGCCATAGAATTACAACATGCATACTTATAGAGATTTGTGACCACCAGCCTAAATCTATTATTGGCCGGACTATAAATGTAGCACAGCATTGCACACTAACATACTAGCCAATGTTAACTAGTACCACACCTATAGAGAACGGTCAAGATTTGCCTGCGTCACCTTTAGACAGGTGTAATAATGTTAGCATGTGCCACACTTAGATGGAATTCTTAACCTTAGCCCGCGTCACATCTAGATAGAAATGTGAATGTTAGCATGTGCCACACTTAGATGGAATTCTTCACTCTAGCCCACGTCACATCTAGATAGAAATGTGAATTTTAGCATGTGCCACACTTAGATGGAATTCTTTACTCTAGCCCGCGTCACATCCAGATAGAAATGTGAATGTTAGCATGTGCCACACTTAGATGGAATTCTTAACTTTAGCTTGGGTCACATCTAGACGGAAATGTGAATGTTAGCATGTGCCACACTTAGATGGATTTCTCAACCCTAGCCCGCGTCACATCTAGATAAAAATGTGAATGTTAGCATGTGCCACACTAAGATGGAATTCTTCACTTTAGCCCGCGTCACGTCTAGATAGAAATGTGAATGTTAGCATGTGCCACACTTAGATGGAATTCTCAACTTTAGCCCACGTCTCATCTAGATGGAAATGTGACTGTTAGCATGTGCCACACTTAGACGGAATTCTTCACTTTAGCTTTCGTCACGTCTAGATAGAAATGTGAATGTTAGCATGTGCCACACTTAGATGGAATTCTCAACCTTAGCCCGCGTCACATCTAGATAGAAATGTGAATGTTAAAACACCTAAATGAAACTGTGAATGATGACTAGTGCAGCACTTGAATTGGAATCGCGATCACTAGCCTGCCTCACATCTGGACAGAATGTTGAAGGTTAGCGAGCGCCATACTCCGATGGAATGGTGAATGGCAGCAAACATCACACCCAGACATAATTGCAAGGGCAGCAATGCCAATGAACCAATCTACTAACAATTTCACCCCTCTGCATACACCTCTAAAACTCTAACCAAACACAACCACAGGCCTAAAACACAGCAATCTGCACAAACTTCACTACACTGCAACAACAAAACAAACCACACATAGACCTGCACAACAGCACATGACGACTACCGACCGTAAAACACCCCAAGCCCAGTCAACGGACCCACCGGGCTGAGGCTGCCAACAGCACATCACTGCTATCTTGCACTTTTCCAGCTTATTCCCACTAACTCACCCCCCCTCTCCCTCTTTCAGAGCCGCCAGAGCGCCAGCGGACCACTCCGTTGGTGACAGTGCGCGGTATAAATAACCTTTAACATTAACATTAACATTAATATTAACATAGCTCAACCATTTTCAGCTACGCCTTAAGATTCCAGAATCCACCCCAGAAAGCTAAGGGGAAACAAAAGAAACAGCCGGGCTGTGCTGTACTGTTTTCCTGCTAAAATAATTATCATCAGAACCAAAAGATCCAATCCAGTTGTGCCGTGCTGTGACCAGAGAGCTGTGACCAGAGCCATTGCAGCCCCAGTGCAGTTCGGTGTGCCCAGCAGAATCCCTGAGCAGAATCCCTGACCAGAAATCTTGACGGACCAGAATTCCTGGCGGTTCCACTCAAAACATATATAGTGAGTATCTATAGAATAGAACTGTGTCACTAGCATATGTGCCTGGCTTGGTCCAATCCCTATCTAAATCCATCCTATTTTGTCTTCAGAACCTGCATTGTTGGAAATCTTTTTGAATTGCCTGAACTCTCTATCTTATCCCTACTATCTTCCTTCTGTACTAGTATTGTTAAAAACATCTTTGCGCTGATATATCTCATCTGAAGAAGGCAAGCTCCTTGGCAGGCAGTCGCCTCGATCCAGTGGCTGTGCTTCCGTGTGGTATTTGCTTCTTCATAGTCATCCCTTAGTGTAAAATAAATCCCATTTGTCTTTTAAAAGTGCATCCCTGTTTTCCCATTCTTGCGCCTATCTCAGAAAAACAACCTCCACTAAAACGTCCATAACTTTTTCAAGAACCTAAGACGGCATTCCAAATCCATATAGTTCTCCCGCAACCGTGATTACCGCGTGCAGAAAAGTTTGCAGCAAAATTTCGTTTAGGGAAATCCTGTCACATGTAAAACAGCTTTTGATTACCCAATCCATTCTCAAGATAACTTTAAAACCATTTTGACAGCTTGCCAATCAATTCAGTTTTTCTCTTGTGTTTGCTGGGGGGGGAATTTGGATTGATATTTTGTTTGAATTCTGCATTCCTGAATAGCTGCTCTCTCTCCTCCTATCTCTTTACATTGCCTGTTGGGGGGTTGAGGGGTGTGCAGGGGGAAATAGTAACCATCTATTTGATCTGAACACACACAAAAGTATTATTTCTGTGCTGAATTGTTTTGCCCACTATTACGTCTTGTGATTAAAGAGATTGCTTAGTGTTACATTACCCCATTGGTGATTATTGTATGCCCATTAAACATAGTGTGATTATATTGTGAATACATAAATAAATATTTTAACTTTGCAAACCAGCCTGATTCCTGGTTCAGTGTGACCCGGGGGGGTTCCAAGAGAGGGGCGTGATATGAATGGTACATCGTTCAGAATAAAATAACTTTTAGACACAAATAAATAAGGGTTTCAGTTGTGCATTACACGCTAGGCATTGACTTAGGTGAAGTGCAGGATTGAAATCACTTACAGGATCCTCAACTATTGACGAGACGACAGGAGAAAGACATACTGGGACTGTAGTTGTTAAGTTAAAACAGAACGGGACATCTGAAGTAGGGGCGAGTGGGAGATTACCCTTGCATGTCTCGGCGCAAGCAGCAGAATTGGCTGCACTACAAGTGCATGAGGACGGGGAGATCACAGTGTACTCTGATTCCGCCTATGTGACGTCAACAGTACATGCAGGGCTGTCATGTTGGAAACGGCGGGGTTTTCCAAGTGCTGACAGTACGCCAGTGCAGCATGTGCCCCTATTGGACAGGCTCATAAATGCGCTGCAGCTCCCATCAACAATTGTGGTAGTGAAATGCTAAGCCCACACGAGGGGGGAGGATGTGGATTCCCACAGCAACGAAGCAGCAGAAGCAAAGCGAGCAGCATATTTTTTTTTATTAAATTAGTTTGACACCCCACCCAATAAACGCATGCCGGTCAAGTGGCACAGCGAGTAGAGCGCCCGCTTTGACACCCGTGCAGAGCCTGTTAACGCAGGTTCGAATCCCGGCAGCGCCAAACTCAGCGTTTCATCCTTCCGAGGTCGATAAATGAGCACCACACACCGTGGGTAATAATAAGCAGCGCTCAGATACCTGAGGGTTTGTAGCGCTATATAAAAGCCTAATTATTATTATTATTTTATATTATGCGAGCGCTTAGCATGATATTGTGGGAAGTGTATAGTTCATTTCCCATTACCCAAATAATAGAGCTCCAGGGACTGCTTTGGAGAAGGGTATGTGAAGATTTTAGGAGTAAAGTAAGAAAAAAAGAAGAAGAAAAATACAAAATAACAGGTGTCTGTCAAGCATCTGCAAAAAAAACAAAAAAAACGGCTCTTTTCAGAGCCAACCTCAAAGGGGAAATGGGGCACACTATTTAAATTTACATTCAACACGCTCAGATTTTCGATATGACATCGAAATCACTAGCTAGGGGTTCAGTATGTTCTATGTTAAATGTATTTACAGTCAGGGATATTATGGTTAAGTTGTGCTACTAAAAACCTATGAAATTCAGTAAAAACACTTTGTTAAAGGGACATTATGGTTAAGTTGCGCTACTAAAAACCTATGAAATTCAGTGAAAAAACTTTGTTAAAGGGACGTTATGGTTAAGTTGCGCTACTAAAAACCTATGAAATTCAGTGAAAAAACTTTGTTAAAGGGACCTTATGGTTAAGTTGCGCTACTAAAAACCTATGAAATTAAGGCACGTTATGGTTCAAAGTAAAATCGAAAAACCCCTGAAATTTGCCAGTTATGGTAAGATAACTCGCGCCACCGTGCACTGCTAACACTAACACCCAGGACATCAAAGATGACATCACAAATGTAATTGATGACATCACTGATGTCAGGGGTTTTTCGGTTTTACTTTGAACCATAACGTCCCTTTAACAAAGTTTTTTCACTGAATTTCATAGGTTTTTAGTAGTGCAACTTAACCATAACGTCCCTTTAACAAAGTTTTTTCACTGAATATATATATATATATATATATATATATATATATATATATATATATAGGGACATATATATATATATATATATATATAGAGGGATACCGGGGAGGACACCCGAGAAGAGGAGGATACCAGGAGGATACCTGATAAGAGAGAGAAACCGGGGGGATACCCGAAAAGAGAGGATACGCCCAAATTCCTAATTTTAATATAGCGGTTAGAAGAAGCCTGCATCCAGAGTCCTGAATAAAATAGGAATAACTAGGAATAACTAGAAAACCACAGCGGTTAAAGATGCTTGGGAAAGGGATGGGCTTACACCCCATGTCGGGGTAAAATTTAGGGGCATGACAAATTTAGAGATTCATGTAGCCGGCCGGGGTCTGTCTGATTTTTGTCATATGTCATGTTATGTCGTTTGTTTGATTTTGTTATATGTATGTTGTTTGTTTGATTTTGTTTTATGTGTCATATTGTCTGTGCACTGTCAAATATTGGAAAAAATATAAAATGATATTTTTAAGCTAATTTAAAACTTGTCTACCAGCCAAGTTTTTGAAAATGCCAAAACATAACAAAAATGTAGATGATCAGATGCTATTACTTAAGGAACACAAATTTGTGGTGAGTTCACTTAAAAAAAAGTCAAACAGTTCTGAGATAAATGAAAAAAGCTGTTGCACTTGTAGCCATTACAAAAAGATTCACTCCAGCAGCTACAGAGGTAATTTTGTGCTTTCCCAGTACTGGCCAAGTCAAGTAATAAATGGTAGTAGGAACGATAAAAATTTGCGTTCAAATTACTTATAGTAATTCATGGAAATGTTATCAGTGCCTTAGTGCTCTGGGGAAAGGGATGCACTGCGCAGGAGTACCTTTTCAACTGTGTGCAATAGAAAACTCGAGTTGAAATGACAGTCATTTATTATTTAAGAAATGAACTGTGAGCCTGTGAAATGCGCAAGACAATTGGTTGTCAGGCAAGAAATGAGTGAATGATTCTCAAAGTAAAAGCATAGCATGGTGGGATGCTAGCCTAGGTTTGGTTTGTGTTTCAATTTAGAAAGGTGTTGACAAGGGTGTCTCGCTGAAGTTTATACCCTGAAGATGGTTCTTTGAACCGAAACCTGACCGAAACGCGTCGGTCATCTCCCTTTTTCTAACATCCAAAAAAAAGGAGACTTTTCCACTGGAAGTTTATGCTGTTTTAAATTATTGATTCTGAATGTGTGAAGTAACACTTTTCTGTATTAATTCTTGTGACTGATTTACACAATGCCAGTCGTTGTAAGGCATTTCCTATGTTTGTGTTAAGCTGATCGGCCCGAGAGGACCGCGTACCTGTAATCTTGGTGGTTGGTCTTGCTGAGGTCGCCAGTCTGGAGTCCAGGAACTGATGAATTAGCGGCACGAGGAATCAGCCCCTCCACCACCCAAAAGAGGAACTGGGTGAAGGTTGGACCGACCCCCAATGTCACGATAAGTACTCGCCAGATGAGCGTGACTCGAGGATTGATGGCTCAGGTTGGTGACACTGTAGTTCAGGTAGAGCCGATTTTAGATATCATGAATCTTCCGGAACCAATGTAACAGTGAGGTATTACAGTTGATAGAAAAGTCCGGTTGGTGCTGATAGTTCCAGAGGTTTGCAGGATTAGGTTCGGAGGTAGGCAAACAGGAAGAGAGAGAACAGCTGGAGGCTAGCTGGTACTGGGCAAGTCCCGGGTAAGTCTGAAGATGGGCAGACCCAGTGCCGACAACAAGTCAGGGCTGGAGGCAGGCAGGCTCAGGACAGGCCCCAGGTAAGGCTGGAGGTAGGTTGGCTCAAGACAGGCCACAGGAAAGTGCTGGAGGTAGGCTGACCCAGGACTGGCCACAGGTAAGGCTGGAGGCAGGCTGGCTCAAGACAAGCCACAGGTATGGGCTGGAGACTGGCTGACCCAGGACAGGCCACAGGTAAGGCTGGAGGCAGGCTGGCTCAAGACAAGCCACAGGTATGGGCTGGAGACTGGCTGACCCAGGACAGGCTACAGGTAAGGGCTGGAGATGGGCTGACCCAGGACAGGCCACAAGTAAAGGCAGGTGGTAGGCTGACCCAGGACAGGCCACAGGTAAGGACTGAAGGTAAGCTGACCCAGGACAGGCCACGGGTAAGGAATGGAGGTAAGCTGACCCAGGACAGGCCACAGGTAAGGCTGGAAGAGAGCTGGTCCAGGACAGGCCACAGGTAAGTGCAGGAGGCAGCTGGCCCAGAACAGGCCACAGGTAAGTGCAGGAGGCAAGCTGGCCCAGGACAGGCCGCAGGTAAGTAAGAGGCAGGAACAACGAGGCGAGCGAAGCGAACCGCGTTGAGACGCGACTCGCTGTGAATTGCGGCCTCTTTTATGGGCCGCCGGCGCCCGAAAGGCCTGGGACGCAAGCCGTTCCGTTTCCGGACGCCGGCGGACCCATAACGAGGCTTGAGAAGCAAGCCCCGCTAGGGAGATGAGTTCGGCCCACGGCGCATGCGCGGAGCCGAGAGAGAGGCCTTCCGCGCATGCGCCGAAGGCCGCCAGCCCTGTAGCCCGCCACTCCCCTCCCGGCGAGCCCCCGGAAGCAGATGCGCGGATAGACTCGCCAGGAGGGGAAGAGAGCGGCAGACCCCCGTCTCCCGCGTGACATAACACTATGCCCCCTCCCAGGAAGGCCCGGAGCTCCGGGTTTCCAGGGAAACCGTACATAGAACTCACGTATCAACCGGGGAGCATGTACATGTTGGCGTGGCTCCCATGTACGGTCACAGGCTGGGTACCCCTTCCAGTCAACCAAATAGTGGAGCACCCCTCTACGGAAACGGGCATCACAGATCTCGTGTACCTCAAACTCTGGGACACCCTGCACCAGGACAGAGGCCGGACGGGGAGGAGTGCGGCCATAAGCATCGACCACATAGGGCTTTAACAAGGACACGTGAAAAACGGGATGTACATGCCAAGAAGAGGGTAGGCGTAGGCGAAAGGATACGGAGGACAACCGTTTGGTAATAACAAAGGGACCCAAGTATCGAGGAGCCAGTTTGACGGGCAAATTGCGGAGTGGCAAATTCTTTGAGGACAACCACACCTTGTCACCCTCCTGAAAGTCGGGTTCTACACTCCTCTTCCTGTCTGCCTGTCTCTTCATCCGATCTTTGGCCTCACTTAGGATCTTGCTTGCCAGTTCTTGTTGATTCCGAATGTGTTTGACCAGATCATCAGCAGAAGGAACAGTACTAGATGGAATGGGTTGAAAGGGCATCAATCGAGGATGTAAACCAGTGGAACAGAAGAATGGACTGACTCCGGTGGAAGCATGGACGGTGTTATTATATGAAACCTCGGCCAGATCTGGTCCATCTTTCCAGTTTGATTGTGTGGCATTAGCAAAACAACGGAGGTACCCCTCCAAAGTCTGATTGGTCCTTTCGGTCAGCCCGTTGGTCTGTGGGTGGTAGCCTGAGCTTAGAGCTCTATGTATTCCTAAATGACCGCATACCTGTTTCCAGAATGAAGAAAGGAATTGGGTTCCTCTATCCGATATGATTTTCTCTGGTAGGCCGTGCAGCCGGTAGATGTCATGCAGAAATGCCGAAGCCATTTGGGTAGCTGTAGGGATCTTCCGAAATGGGATGAAATGAGCCAGTTTAGTGAAGCAGTCTACGACCACCATTATACAGGTGTAACCTTCAGATGGGGGCAAATCCACAATGAAATCAGTAGCGATTGTATGCCATGGATAGAGAGCTGTTTCAGTGGGCATTAATAAACCCAATGGCCGTTTTCTGGGAACCTTGCACTGTGCACATATTGGACAGCTGTCGATGTACTTCTGGACCTCAGTCGCCCAACCTGGCCACCAGAACTGTCGAGAAATCAACTCTCGAGTGGCTCTGACCCCACGGTGTCCTCCTATGGGTGAATCATGGAATCCATGTAAAATGCCCCTCCTAATGGCTCCTTTAGGTATGTAAAGTCTCTTCTGAAAAAACAAGAGTCCCTCTCGTTCAGAAACTGAGTGACGACTAAGAAGGGTTGTTCTTTCGGGGTCCAACCGAGTGGCTTCTGCGATGGACTTAAGGTGAGAGGACAAAGCCAGCAGGAAATGGCGAGGAGAAATCAATGGCTGTTCAGGACCTTGCTTCCCATCAACATTTTCCAAGGACCTGGAGAGAGCATCTGCTTTTATATTGGAAGTTCCCGGGATATAAGTGACATGGAACTCGAATGGAGAGAAGAAGAAGGCCCACCGGGCTTGACGAGGAGTCCGACATTGCAGAGAGCGAAGATATTGCAGATTGCGATGGTCGGTTCGCACTTCTACAGAAAAACGGGCTCCGAGGAGAAAATGTCTCCATTCCTCGAATGCGGTCTTGATGGCCAACAATTCCCTTTCTATCACCGCGTAGTTTCGTTCGCTGGGACTCAACTTGCGAGAAAAATAGGCAACTGGATGTTCCACTAACGTGGCTGGATCTTTCTGGAGAAGGACGGCTCCGACCGCGAAGCTGGAAGCATCGGCCTCTACAATGTAGGGCAAGTCCTCCTGGGGATGGCAAAGGATGGGAGCAGCCATAAAAGCCGATTTTAATACTCCAAAAGCCTGGGAAGCCACAGGACTCCATTCGAAAGCGATCTTGCTGCTGGTAAGACTGGTGAGGGGAGCTGAGATCCGCGAGTAATGTGGAATAAAGCGCCTGTAGAAGTTTGCGAACCCCAAAAATCGTTGGAGAGCCTTGATATCGTGTGGGTGTTTCCATTCTTGTATGGCTAGAACCTTCTTGGGATCCATCCCAACTCCTTCTTGATTGATAATGAATCCCAAAAATTCGATACTGGTCTGGTGGAAGCTACATTTCTCTGCCTTGGCGAACAAATTGTTGATGGATAGTCGATGAAGGACCTCACGAACGTGTTCCACATGCTCGTCCAAGGACTTAGAGAATATCAGTATGTCATCCAGATAAACCCAAACGGACAATCCTAACAGGTCACCAAAGATGTGGTCCATAAATCGTTGAAAAACAGCGGGGGCATTACATAAGCCGAAGGGCATAACCCGGTATTCAAAGTGCCCAAAGGAAGTTTTGAAAGCTGTCTTCCAATCGTCCCCATTCCTGATGCGTATCAAATGATAAGCTCCACGGAGGTCCAATTTGGAGAAGATTCGTGCAGTATGCAGGGTTTCAAGGATACTACGAATCAAAGGTAACGGGTACCGGTCCTTGGCTGTAATGTCATTCAACTGTCGGTAGTCAACACAGGGTCTCAACGTGCCTTCTTTCTTCTTTACGAAGAACAGGGGAAACCCTGCAGGTGACTTTGACGGTACAATGTACCCCTTTTCTAGACTTTCAGATAAATAAGCCTGAAGAACTTGCTTCTCGTCACGGGTCAACGCGTACAACTTCCCATGAGGTATGACATGGTTCGGCAACAGGTCAATGGAGCAATCAAAGGACCGGTGTGGAGGAAGGGGTATGTTGCCGGGTTCAGAAAACACCTGTTTGTAATCGGCATATACCTGTGGAACCAGAGACGTGGAACATAGATGAACCCCATTGTTGTCCGTCTTTAGGGAAGTCGAAACGGTCATGGTGGGAACAGATAGCTTGCATCCTTGAGCACACCTTTCGGAGGAAAAGGTTAAAGTCTGAGTTCTCCAGTCTATCAACGGATTGTGATGTTGTAACCATGGTAGTCCTAGGACCATCTTGTAGTTAGGTGACTTAATAACATCAAAGGAGAGTTCCTCATAATGATCAGTAATCTGAAGAGCCAATCCGACCGTGAACTGGCTAATAGGCCCCGAAGACAAGGGGGTACCATCAATAAGCTCCACCGACAAGGGAGTAGGCCTGGAAACGAGTGGTATTTTATGTCGGGCGACGAATGTTTCGTCGATGTAGTTGCCGGAAGCCCCACAATCTAGCAGACCAGATATCTCCAGGTCTCTGTCTGGTAATTTAATCCTGACCTTTAGGGTCTGTAGCACCACTGGTTGCATGGGCCGACGAATGGAACAAATAACCGAAGGGTCTGAGGAGGAGATGGGACCTGTCGTTGCCCTTCCTATAAACGACAGGTCTCCTAGTTTCCCGACTTCTTCTTTTGCGGACGTAAAGGACATATACTCAGATAATGCCCAGCTGCTCCACAGTAAAGACACAGACGCAAAGACCTCCTTCGTTTCTTCTCTTCTTCCGACAAAGGCCCTCTCATGGCTCCTACTTGCATGGGCTCAGATCCGGACTCGGTTGATCCAAATGAACCAGCAGGCGAGTTGGTCGTCCGGGAACCGCTTCTGTCAAACCGACGTCTCTCAGCCTTTCGTTCGGTTAGCCTATGATCAATACGAAGTATTTGATCAATCAAGAGTTGAAGACTCTCCGGCTCGGGGATGTGGAGTAATTCGTCTTTGTACTCCTCTCTCAGGCCTCGACGAAACAGCGTTTTCTGTGTAATTTCGGGCCACTGAGAGTCGGTAGCCAAAAGTCGGAAGCGACTGATGTAGGTGATGACGTCATTGCTTCCCTGTTTGTAGTCCATCAACTGATTCTGTGCGACGGAGGCCAGGTTCGGCGACTGGAATACTTCCAGAAAGGCTTTTTCGAAGGCAGCAAAGTCATTCAAAATAGGACTGTTCGTGACCACAAACGGGGTTGCCCAAGCTAATGCGTTCCCAGTTAGATTCCCCAGGATATAGCCAATCTTGGCCCTATCGTTGTTAAAGTGGGTGGACCTGAAGAGGAAATGGATCCTACAGTGGTTACAAAACTCTGCCACCCGTCTAGGATCGCCGTCGAATTTGATGGGTGTTGTGTGAGCCAATTGTCCCTCTATCTGAGAAGAACTGGGTGCTCCTTGTGTTATCATTTGGCGTAATGTTTGATTCTCTTGATGCAGGGCGGTCATCTCAGCTCTGAGTGCCAGCAATTCGTTCCTCATTTCTTGCGATTCATCCATCTCCGAATCTGAAGGCAGGCGTCTCAATCTGTTAAGCTGATCGGCCCGAGAGGACCGCGTACCTGTAATCTTGGTGGTTGGTCTTGCTGAGGTCGCCAGTCTGGAGTCCAGGAACTGATGAATTAACGGCACGAGGAATCAGCCCCTCCACCACCCAAAAGAGGAACTGGGTGAAGGTTGGACCGACCCCCAATGTCACGATAAGTACTCGCCAGATGAGCGTGACTCGAGGATTGATGGCTCAGGTTGGTGACACTGTAGTTCAGGTAGAGCCGATTGTAGATATCATGAATCTTCCGGAACCAATGTAACAGTGAGGTATTACAGTTGATAGAAAAGTCCGGTTGGTGCTGATAGTTCCAGAGGTTTGCAGGATTAGGTTCGGAGGTAGGCAAACAGGAAGAGAGAGAACAGCTGGAGGCTAGCTGGTACTGGGCAAGTCCCGGGTAAGTCTGAAGATGGGCAGACCCAGTGCCGACAACAAGTCAGGGCTGGAGGCAGGCAGGCTCAGGACAGGCCCCAGGTAAGGCTGGAGGTAGGTTGGCTCAAGACAGGCCACAGGAAAGTGCTGGAGGTAGGCTGACCCAGGACTGGCCACAGGTAAGGCTGGAGGCAGGCTGGCTCAAGACAAGCCACAGGTATGGGCTGGAGACTGGCTGACCCAGGACAGGCCACAGGTAAGGCTGGAGGCAGGCTGGCTCAAGACAAGCCACAGGTATGGGCTGGAGACTGGCTGACCCAGGACAGGCTACAGGTAAGGGCTGGAGATGGGCTGACCCAGGACAGGCCACAAGTAAAGGCAGGTGGTAGGCTGACCCAGGACAGGCCACAGGTAAGGACTGAAGGTAAGCTGACCCAGGACAGGCCACGGGTAAGGAATGGAGGTAAGCTGACCCAGGACAGGCCACAGGTAAGGCTGGAAGAGAGCTGGTCCAGGACAGGCCACAGGTAAGTGCAGGAGGCAGCTGGCCCAGAACAGGCCACAGGTAAGTGCAGGAGGCAAGCTGGCCCAGGACAGGCCGCAGGTAAGTAAGAGGCAGGAACAACGAGGCGAGCGAAGCGAACCGCGTTGAGACGCGACTCGCTGTGAATTGCGGCCTCTTTTATGGGCCGCCGGCGCCCGAAAGGCCTGGGACGCAAGCCGTTCCGTTTCCGGACGCCGGCGGACCCATAACGAGGCTTGAGAAGCAAGCCCCGCTAGGGAGATGAGTTCGGCCCACGGCGCATGCGCGGAGCCGAGAGAGAGGCCTTCCGCGCATGCGCCGAAGGCCGCCAGCCCTGTAGCCCGCCACTCCCCTCCCGGCGAGCCCCCGGAAGCAGATGCGCGGATAGACTCGCCAGGAGGGGAAGAGAGCGGCAGACCCCCGTCTCCCGCGTGACATAACAGTTTGATAAAAGTTCTGTACATGGTATGCTACATGAACGAATGTGCTCCCTATGGCTTTAATAGAGGACACTGTGTAAATTTGATCCTATCACTTCTAATAACTCGTTGGATTTGACAAATTAAAAATTCAAGAGTTAGCGCTATAATTCAGGCTCTGATTTATATGTACATTTTCTACTGAAGTTTCTAAATGTCATGTCTGTTAACTAATGAGGTATTGCTATTTACCTTTTAATACTAAATGTTTGAATGCAACCAGGTACTCCAGTACCCAGAAATTCGCCTATACGGCGCTAAAACTATTAGAGTTACTTACCTTAATAGAGGGATTTTCTTCCCTGAAGAGTGCATTTGGGCCTGCTCTGTAGCAATACACAGCTCTGGTTCTGCTCGATTTTCTCTGTCCCAAGTGGCCTTGTGACGTATGCCCGCCTGCAACTGAAATTTTTATTACATTGTTCTCTAATCATTGCTGATATACATCTTCCTGAAACTTTGTTTCTCTCCTCAAGTGTCTATGATTATCTAAATTGTTCTGTGCACCCCTATACCCCACTTGTCTGTTTCACTTTCTTTGGCCACAACCGAGGGGTTGCACGCACCCATTTACAGTCTGATTTACTCAAGGTACTTTGTATGATTACCCCTCTAGGACGTTACTATGTCCTTTTCTAGAATAGATCAGACCACCGATAATAGATCTGAAACCCTAGGGTTCAGTGACGAGGAACCAAATATTGGGGCTGATCAAGTCGGCCGGAGCTGAAATAACGGCAACTGATAAACCAGAGGCCCTTATACGACAACCTGAATGGAAGATATGAAGGGAGATTAATCTTAAACTTCATGCATTAACCTTGGCCCAATACTATACAGCCAAGAGGATACCAAGGGGCCTACATGTCAACTTAGAGCCAACACTCTGCAAAGAGAACTCGACCTTTCTCAAACGCTGGCATCAAATTCTTAATAAGTGCTCACTTGACCTTATTCTCCTCACTATTGAGGAATTAGCACACTCACTACAAAATCTGAACGAGGATATAGAAGGACTCAAAACTTCACTCAGTAAAGGTTACACTGCAGACCAACTCAAGCAGATCTTGGAAGAGACAAACCAGAAATTGGCAAACTTCAAACAAGAACTAGAGGTCAAGAAAATTTGCAAATTCAGACGCAACACTCAAGACTATAAGCTCGACATTGTCTACAGTTGGCAGGCATATTACGGCCATTCTCAGAACAAACCTAATTTCAACAAACCACGGAAACCAGGTCAACCTCCACCGGAGAATACCTCATCTGACGTTCCGAGTGCAGAACTTGAAGTTATATCAAACATAATACCCGGGCCTGTGGCAGAGGAACCAACAACCACCCCCATGCCTTTTTTTAGAAAAAGGCCAGTCCGAAAAGGAAACAAGAAAAAATCCTCAGCGGAAGAAAACAACGAGGAAACAATGATTGTTAACATTTCATCGTATCAGTTATCGAAAATGGAACTACGTGTTTTGAAAAAACGCCTAACATTTGTCCCTAACAACAACAGTACTCTGCTTCGTGAAAAAATAGATTTTTTCAAATTGATGCGTAAATTAACATTGAAGGTGTCCTTGACTAGATTCCTTGAACTCAATCCTAAGAGTTCCTTCAATCCACCTGTACAGAATCACATTCTATCTACCTTCGAGAAAACTGTACTACAAGAATTTAAGAGAATCCCGTTTAACACCAACACACAAGGCAATTTTACGGTGAGAGAACGCCAGACATTAAAGAAGTTGCTTGACAATCAAGATGTGATTTTCAAACCAGCAGACAAGGGAGGTGCACTTGTACTATTGAACAAACAAGATTACATTGATGAAATCGAACGCCAACTGAATGACCCTGAGACATACATGGAAGTACCCCAGAATCCAACTGAAGCAGTACGATCACGGGAGTACTTGATGAAGCAGAGACCAATGATGTCATCTCAGACAAAACACGACTCTTCCTCAAAAATAAACACCCTATTATGCCTGTCATGTATCTACTATCCTAAATACACAGGAGACTAGCTAACCCTCCGGGACGCCATATCATAGCGGCTACAGATAGCCTCCTGGAACCATTGGCCCAATACCTGGACAAGATTCTACAACCTTTAGTCCAGGAAACCACAACATACGTCAAGGATACTATGCACTTCCGGCACAAATTAAAAAATGCACAGTTCGTCAAAGGGAGAGATGTGATGTTTACTATGGACGTCACATCTCTTTACACAAACATCGTACATGAAGCAGGCCTAGAAGCAATTGAATGGCTACTATTGCAATCTGACCAATGCAAGGGCGACAGACTTTTTATACTAACTTTACTCAAGTTGGTACTGATGAATAATCTTTTCAAATTTCAAGATCGATTTTTTCTCCAAACATCCGGTACAAGCATGGGTGCGGCTATGGCACCCTGCTATGCCAATGCCTTTATGTACTACCTCGAACATGAAAACATTCTTACTTTGCCCAGATGGATGAGCCATCTTCCCCTCTACGTCAGATAGATCAATGATATTTTTGGAATCTGGTCCGGGCCAGAAGATGAATTACACAACTTCTATGAAATGATGAATTCAATGCATTCACTACTGAGACAAGTGACACCTCTATCCACTTCTTGGATGTTGAAATATACGTAGCCAACACCTCTCTAGAGACCAGGATTTTCACAAAAAAGACTGACAGAAACAGCCTGTTGCTCGCTACCAGCTTCCACCGTAAGAGAACTGTCGACAGTGTGCCGTTCAGTCAATTCCTACGCTACAGAAGGATAATTAAGGAGAACATTGAATATGAACGCCAATCATTACTACTGGAGTCCAAATTCAGGTCTAGAGGCTACAATCAGACAAGGATAACAGATGTGGTGGAGAAAGTAAGAGGCACTGACAGAGAGACACTGCTGACTCCGAAGCCCCCCAAACCAGGAGAGCCGCTAGTTTACGTCACCACCTACTCTCTGCACAGCATGAAAATCAAGAGGATTATAAAGAAGAATTGGCCAATGCTAGGAATGGACCCTCAGTTGCAGCAAATTTTTCAAGAACCTCCAACCTTTGCCTACAGGAATAGTAAGTCATTACGCAAAAGTCTGGTCAAAGCGGAAGTTTCATCTACTCAGAATTTGTTTAAGGGTACCATTCCATGCTACAACTGCCAGCACTGCAGTAATATTATAAAAGGCAACAGTATACCACACCCTCACTCTGGCAAACCTATCTCACTTAAACATTCCTGCACATGTGACGCCCAAAATGTAATTTATGCATTGAGATGCCCTTGTGGCTTATACTACGTGGGTATGACCACCAGAAAAGTGAAAACAAGGTTGTCAGAACATAAATCCAATATCCGTACCAAAAGTCTAAGGTCCCCAGTCTCTCTACATTTTCAAGAAGCACGTCACACCATTGCACAACTGAAATGTGTCATCTTGGAGCAAGGGAAAACGGGAAGCAGGGGTGGGGATGTCCAGCGGAAATTGTTGCAACGAGAAATCCTACGGATTGAACTTTTGGATTCGCTCAGCCCCCACGACATGAACACTGAGTTCGATCATATGTGCTTTGTGTAACTCCTAGAGACTCGAGCCCAGTTGATTCATATATATTTTACTTATGATCCATGTATGTTTTACTTATGTTCTTGTTGACATTTTTTTGTCCAATGCATCCACATCTAGTATGTACATTGCTTTGCTCATTTTCATGTTCATTCTACATTAGTGGCACTAATGTTTTTATTTATCTTGTGTATGTTCTAATCAATCCATGCGTTAGTTTGCCTGACCCAACACTACAATTTTCTCTTGTCCAGTGACTGTAGCCCTTCAGATCGCACAGAGGGTGAGCGTCTGCTTACCATTCGCCTACACCATATAGTGCCCCTAGAGTCTTTGTGCCATTCCAGTGGCATTTCTAGCCACATGAATTTTTGCCCCGGGTTGTGCCTCTTTGGCACTGCACCTTTTGTGCCGGCCCCCTTCCCCCATTGGACTGTGTCCCTGTGTTGGCCTGCAGGATCTTCCTGCTTTTTTCCATCATTTACCTGGCCTGTCATTCCATTACTCTCACGGTGGCCATTTTGTGGCTGTCCGTATTTACCCTCTAGCACCATGGGGGCACCCCGCAGTTCCTTTGAGCTGTGGTTGTGCCCCATGCGTGCTCGCGTACATGCCATACCTTTGATTGCACCTTGTGAGCACTCTGCGGTCCCATGTAGGCTGCGTTTATGCTCCCCTGCTGTGCTCCCATAGTTCGTCTGACTCGAGAGATTATCTCCTTTGAGTGTTCATCCCTCGTAGTGTTTGCCGCGTTGCCGTGGCTACTCAGCTCCGCCTTTTCCCACTTCAAGATGGACGTTGTCCTGGTGAACCGCGCGCATGCGCGGGGTTGCCAGGACGACTCATAACGCCCTACTCCAGTCTGGACGTGCGTTACAGCGGCCAGACTCCACGGAGATCCCCGCACACTGAGGTACGTTTTTCACAGCACGCCCATTTCTCTTTATTCCTGCTAGTATCCCTAGCTGATGCAGCTACTTTTCCACCAGATTACTCCGGGTTTGTCATTCGGCCCATTTTAAAGACAGACGTGCGTTGGTCCGTGAGGTTCTGTTGCAGCTCCCTGGACACACTGGATCCTCTTTATTTACATCTCTGTCCATGGCGCGGCTCTGCCGTGCACATGGCTATCTGTCCCTTTACATGCAGTATCTCTTTTTCCACTATTCCGTATTGACCAGTAGCCTGTCCCCGCTAGGCTAATTTCTGTTTCTGATATATGGGTCCTTTATGATCTTTATTTTAAATACTCTATTGGCCGCATCCCATCTCGGCTCTGTCCTCTGGCTTTTCCACCAGTTGGCTGGCTTTTGACTGGACGCCTCGCTTCTGTATCAGCAAGGTTAGTGTTTTCTATCCTCCCAATCACTTTAACAGACTCTATGAAATAAGACATTAGACTGATTAGAGCCTTTTCTCTATTACCCTACAGGGTCCATGTTATGAATATTGATGTGAAATAGGAACAGTGAAAGTTTACACCCTGAAGATGGTTTTTTGAACCGAAACGCGTCGGTCATCTCCCTTTTTCTAACATCCAAAAAAAAGGAGACTTTTCCACTGGAAGATTATGCTGTTTTAAATTATTGATTCTGAATGTGTGAAGTGACACTTTTCTGTATTAATTCTTGTGACTGATTTACACAATGCCAGTCGTTGTAAGGCATTTCCTATGTTTGATAAAAGTTCTGTACATTGTATGCTACATGAACTAATGTGCTCCCTATGGCTTTAATAGAGGGCACTGTATAAATTTGATCCTATCACTTCTAATAACTTGTTGGATTTGACAAATTAAAAATTCAAGAGTTAGCTCTATAATTCAGGCTCTGATTTATATGTACATTTTCTACTGAAGTTTCTAAATGTCATGTCTGTTACCTAATGAGGTATTGCTATTTACCTTTTAATACTAAATGTTTGAATGCAACCAGGTACTCCAGTACCCAGAAATTCGCCTATACGGCGCTAAAACTATTAGAGTTACTTACCTTAATAGAGGGATTTTCTTCGCTGAAGAGTGCATTTGGGTCTTCTCTGTAGCAATACACACCTCTGGTTCTGTCTCGCCGAAGTGAAACAAAGCTGTGCTTTTTTTGGAATGTCATGTTTGGGGTTTGCGTGCCGTGGTTTAAAAGATAGTGTTCTTTTTTTTTAAGCTGGCATCCTTGTAGGATGATCAAAATGAACAAGAATATATTTTGTTTAGCAAAGTAAAAATGAAGTCAGAAAAGCTGCTTGAAAACACGCAATTGAGAATTGATATTTAAGCAAAATGCAACTAAGTTAATATGCATAAGGATCCATGTGGAGGCGCACAATATGTTGAATTTTAAAGGGGATTTTTTTAAAATCAGACTAGCACATGAGAAAAGCAAAAAAAAATGTGTTTCGCCCAGAAGCAAGGTCAAGCTGACCCGCTAGAGTGAACACAGTGATTCATTAGACAAGAATGCCGCTCTTTGAGATAACAGTGCTAAGTTAAGCAAATTGCTCCATGATAGAAAGCAATGTAAAATGATCATGCGTTTCGCAAGGTCACACTCTATTGTGTACAAACAAATGCAGTCAAAGACAGGCTTAGTAATTAAGGAAGCATGTATTAAAAAACAGATTGTATGCGAAAGATTTCTCCCGAGCATTGTCGTGCAATTTTTGAAACACTTGCCAAAACATTTGAAAAGTTTGAAGACATTCTTTTAATGAAAGACATTTAATATGAGCACCAAGCAAGCACAACTGTTAAAGTGAGAAGAGAGTTGATGTAACCCATGTTTGTGTGGCCCACTTCTGATAAGCACAAAAGCTCAGATTTTGTTAGGTCATTACATTCTGCATTTTTGTTTCATTATGACTCGCGGCAGTCATTTTTAGCACGGTGGTAAATTAGATACATTAGTCAAAATGTGTGGTAAAAAGACACATTAATAAGAGCAAGGAAAGGTTTAGGTTCAAAGGAGTAAAAATATGTTATGTCATGTCATGTTACTTGGCAGTTATATAGCGCCTTACATATCAGTGGTATTACTTTAAAGCACTGATAGGTTGAACACCATCGAAAAGCATAGGTCAAGTCAGTCGAAAGAGATAGCATTGTATGATGTGTGGGTGTATCAGCTGTGTGTGCAGCTGGTGTAATTGTTGGATAAAAGCTATTTTGTAGTGATGAGAGTGAGACTGGAAAATGCTCAGCTAGTTGTGTTTTATATGTTGCATTCATTGTGAAAATAAAGTGCATTACATGCGAAATTAATTTGTTGCAGAGGACGAGTAAGTGAGCTTACATGTAGACTCAGAAATACGTAAACACAGAATACACAGAAACACCTGGAAATAAAAGGTGTCAACCTAAAAATAAGGAATACTTTTGCAAAACAAAACAATTCATATGTTTCACAGTAAGACAGCTTCATAGGATGACCTGATGTATTTAGAAGAGTTAAGTGGCACTAGGGTTTTAGAATGCATATTTTCCCAAGATAGGTGCAATTATTTTTGTGTTCATAATGCCAAAGAAGTCTGATGTGATGGGGGTATACAATTATTAGAAGAGGCAAGCATTGTTGTGTACGATAGAAAATGTAGGCACATAGTAAGAATTGGTGCCATAGTCTTGAAAAACAGGGGTAGACTAGATTACGTTAGGCAGGAACGCCTCCTTTTGTCTCCATAGGATGAACGCAAAGCACAAGCAAAGGCCATGGTCCAACAAAGGCAAGAAGAAAAAAAGGAAGAATGGCAGCTAAGCAGCAAGTATTTACTGCTGAGCTGAGGAAGCACTTGCAGCTAACCAGGAAGCACTTGCAGGTAACCAGGAAGCACATGCAGCTAAGCTGAGCAAAGAACCAAGGCTAAACTAAGTATCCTGCGAGGTGGTTGGAAAATAGTTTTTTACGTGCACCAACAAGTAGGGGAGAATGATCCAGAAAGTATTTTTGATAGCAGAAAAGGAGGAAGGGGTTGAAGTCAGAAAGAAACCTGACCCCTTGCCAGTACCCAAATGACTTTGTTCCTATTTTGACTTTCTACAGACAATTGAGTAGGAAAATGACTAAGTGTTTAAATATACCCAGATAGAAAAAGAACTATACCATTTGTGTAACTGGCAAATACCCTTAATTCGAAACAATGCCTTTAATGAGCAAATAGAATGCATTAAATGAAGAAGTTCTCTGCAGACAGTGGTGGCATGAGTCAGCCCCCGGAGCAGGAAAGTTTCAAAGCCACAGTGCCCTGCGGAAACCAGATAAGCAGCCTGATACTAGACAGACAACAAGGCCATGTCTGAGTTTTTAGCCAAGGAACACAGCTGCATGACCAAATAAGGCTTGCTAAGCCGGGAAAATCCAATGATGGGTGCCAAAATGTATTTCAATTTGAAGGTTTAAGCAGATAATGAATAATTGCCAGGTGCCAGAGTAAAGTCAATGGAGTGTTTTGCCTGGGCATGTATTAAAAAGGGGTGTGGGTTCAACTCTCTTTCTTAGAATGATATAATAAGAAGCTCCGTTTTCAGCCCGGGGCCAGGTTTCATGTACTTGACAACGATGCTGTTTGTGTAAGTCTGACATGAATAAAACCTGATGTCTTTGATGAACTTGGCTCTGTCTCCTGTATGTTGTCTGAGTACTTTTTCTGAAATGCCGAGAGCCCCAGAGAGTCCAGGAGAGCCTGTCAGAGCGGAAGAGGTGCTGAAGAGCAAGATCGGGGTCCTAGGACTTCGAGAACACTACTGTTCTTGGTAATGAGATGTATGAACATCTTGCTTCGATGATGGCTAGTGCTTCTTGTATTGCTCAACAGATGAAGTCGTGGTGGGGGAGGTCGACGAAGGATGATGAAGATAATACACCAATAGAACAATCTGAGCTGCTTAAAGCACCACTTCCTTATCCAGGGGACCAAGTACTGTTGAAATTTCATTAGAGTGTGGCACAATCCACGCTTTGAGGTCCCTTCACCATAGAGCAAGCAACATAAAAGGCTATTAAATTATTAGGGAAGAAAGCATGGAATTATCTGGGAGACGTCAACCTCTGCCAAGGTGAATCCCCCGCGGGCCCAACATATAGATGATACACCACAAGAAGAAGAAGAAGAAGAAGAGGAACAGCCATAGATTCAGACATGTTCAAGGACCAGAGCTAGACAAGAGCATACAGACAGCTAGATTAGGCACAGTGGGTCTCATTCAAAGTCGGGCGGTCTGGTAAAAAAGTGCTGGTATTCATGGATACCAGCACTTTACCAGACAGCCCGATTATGTGTTTGCCAGTGGGGCACCTGGTTTACCTCTAGGTGCCCAGGAGGTAAGCCAGGTACCCTACCAGCCAAAAAAGCCCTCACAACCACCACTGGCAATGATGGAAATGGAAACTCCCTCATGAATGGGGATTTACACCGGCACGCCGGCACTTGTAATCCGAGTGCCGGTAAAGGTAAGTACCACATGCCGGTATCATGGTGGTTCTACCGCCACGATACCGGCATACTCAGAATGAGGCCCACTGTCTTTTCTTCACATTGAGTAAATCTGCCTCAATGATGAAAAAACAGAGCTCTTAATGGTTGGCACCCAGGCCCGCCTCAACAAGCTAGACCCACAGTATATGTCCTTCAACATTGATGGGAATTCAATCAAAGTTGCAAAGGTGATAAAAACTCTTGGTGTCTACCTTGACTGGACCTTATCACTAAAAAACAAGTTAGCTCTATTGCTTCATCAACAGCCTACACAAACAAACTAAGCAATGCCTGCAAGACTTACCTATCCCCCACCATTTGCATGACGCTAACAAGAGCTCTAGCGCTCTCTAAATTAGACTACTCCAACACTCACTTCCTAGAAACCGCTGAACAGAACCTCAACAGTCTACAAGCCTTACAAAATAACTCACTAAGAGCTGCACTAAACATCCCCAGATCCAATCATATCTCTAGCCATAGACAAAAATTGAACTGGCTTCCAGGGCGTGACAGAATATCGCTCTGCACACTGGCAATCACCCACAAATGCATTTCCAACATTGCCCCAAAATACCTCTCAGACAAGTTCTCATTGCACCAAACTACACGGCCCACCAGATCATCCCAAACTCACCTACTCTCTATGCCTAGGTACAACCTCAAAACGGCAGGTGGAGCCAGCTTACGCATGCAAGCCGCCAATATCTGGAATGCCTCACCCCCCACCATCAGACTGGAACTCTCCTTCAATGCCTTCAAAACCAGCGTTAAACTCTGGCTCTCCAGCAAGATCAATAACTGATATAATAAGATGCCCTCACGGCTTCAGTGCCTCCGACCTTCTACTTCTGAAACCACTGGTACACCAATGTGTATATTCTGTTTGTATATTCTATTTGTATTTACTGTGATGCCTAGACCATTCTGTAACCCGGGTCTACCCGTTACAACAATTGCTTATTTAAGCCTGTCATGTTTATTGGCTATTGTGTAACATGTACTACGTTTTCTAGCGCCCAGGTACCTCAGGGTTAGGTGTGCGATACAAACAATAAACAAATACAAAAGTAATAATAGACGATTAATTGTACACTTGCACGATCACAGAAAAGCACTTTATGAACTCACAGTAACCCAGAGCAAATGATACCAGACAAAGTTTTTGTTTAGGCTTTCCTTATCTAGGTAGCACACAGTTATCCAATTTTGGCAAGACGTAACGTGCCTATTATTGCTTTTGTCAGTAACCCTAAAATACAATTAATATTTGAAAGAATCTTTATTGCCACATTTGCACAGTATTATCTTAGAAGAGCCTGACTGTCTAAACAATGGTGATATCAAAGATTATAAGATTTGGTAAACGCTTATACCGAGTTCACGGAAAACACCAGGAGCGTACACGCATGCGGCACATGGACACTGCAGCAAGAATTATTGAACTGTAATATTTTGCATTATGCTGTCTCTACCTCTCTACCCTCTTTGTGCTGCAGAAAGCTGCATTGTATCACACATGCACTAAAGCATATGCTAACACAACCCCTATTCCTGATGCCACCAAAGCTATACCAGAGCTGATCATTAGTGCTGCCTGAGAAGTAAAAAGACTCAGGTGAAACACAAATACTGACTTTCAGCATATGAATGCTTATTTAGCTGATTCGGCCAACGTCGCTTATAATATGCGGTACCAGCACATGACCAAGGTGGGAAGTGAGGCTGCAAAGGAGAGCTGCGTTGTGTGCTCTCACATCCCCTATGCCATGAGTGCCGCCAGAACATTCACAGCATCGGAGATTCCAGTAGCGAGAGCACAATGCCTTGTTCACCTAGCGCTCTGCACCACAAGGGGCCAAGTCAAGGAAGATGGGCCACTCTAACATGGATGTCACAGAAAACGTTCCCGTATGAAGATAGCTACATCAAGACTCAAGCAACGATGGATGATTATTGGAGTACAGATAAGATGATACAGTATGTTTTGGATGTCCCAAATAAAGGGGAAGCAAGGATAGTAACACAAAAGGAATTGCAGTGCCCGAAAAGAGACAGGAGGACTGCCAGGATGCTGGGAGAGACCTCAACTGCTGGTGCATGGACAGGTGCTCACAGGGGAAGTTTGGATTGAGGGGACGATGGGGTAAAAGGACAGGCACTCCTGATAGCTCCAGTGGAAGTGGTGCAGAAGAAAAATGATGACTGCCTCAAAGAATGGGCAGCAAGTGCCAAGATGCTCACGTGGGATGAGAATTAAGCAGGCCCTCTGTCAATTATACCGCTTGAGGGTGCTTGCCTTGAGTTTCTAGAATATTGGTGCAGTGAAGGTTGGGGCGAACAAAGGATGCAAAAGGACATCAAAGATACCGGGTATGAAGTTTGGTACTGCAGAGACAATGGACCACTACTGGGCCTGTGGTTGCAAGGCGTACATGCGACTACCACCAAACTGGGCAGGGGTATGTTCTCTAATACAGCTGAATACGCCAGCACTAGTAGTCCCTTAAAAGAACATACAGGTAGACGGGTTTCCCAAAATTGGGGTACAGCAGAGGAAGAAAAGATATGCAGAGCTGACAAGAGAAAAAGAGAGAAAACTACATTTCAACAAAGATGGACGAAGCACTCAATGTGATACCACCAGAGCATAGACTGTTTTGAAGGACTGAAATGTTCTTTGCATCGGTTGTCCCTGGGGTCCAGGCCAACTGAAATGCCAAATGGTGCCAGATTACAAGATGGGAACTGTTGCAGACAATAAACTCGACAGTTAAATGGTTCAACGCTATCAAAGAAGAACTAAGAGCTGTTAGACTGATGACCCTCCAAAAAAGATGCCTCTTGGATCTCCTCGCGGCTATGAAAAGGGTGTGTGCACAAAGATAGGGCCATCTTGCTGCACATATGTGTCCTCCCATGATGGAGAGAGTGGAGTTCTCACAGAAGCAATCGTGCAATTATCATACCTACATGCCAAGGTGGAAGACATAACGAGCCCAGCAGGGGAAGATGAAGGTTTGCTGGCAAATATATTTTCCTTGATAGCATCATGGTTGTCTAACAGGCTCAAAGTACTGGTTGATGCCTTAGTGCTAGTACTACTGGCCTTCTGTGACATTAGAGTAGCAATAACTCTGTGCAAGTAAGCTACAGAAAAGGCAATGGGGATGAAAATATTACTGGATGTAGAGATAAAGGCAGATGGAGAGACGCAGACTTTCAAAGTACTACAGTCTCACTTGAAGCAATGTCCCATTTTCCCTTCAGACACAAGGTTCTCATTTACCTCAGATCCATGCAACTATGTGGGATGATGGGTATGGTACAAGCTCGTCAGAGATTGGTGCTGTATGACCTGGGGTTTCACCGAACAAGTGAAGTACAAAGGTCACCTGGGAGGAGTGGAGAAAGTATGGATCCCAAAGCCGTATGTTAACAGGGAGAAAATCCAAGGAAGTGTGGTCGATATATCAACCAGACGGGGAGATTGAAGAGAGAGACATGAATGTGACCCTCGTTGCACTGGTCCCGTCCTCCTCTCGATGTCACAGAAGCGAAAGGTGTACATTGTTCTTGGCCCCTTTGTCCCCATCACTGATGTACCGCAGATGTGAGAAGCGGTATTCACTCAGACAACCATTTAGACCCTATTCTGATGATGTAATAGAAGAGATACATTTGCAGTTGATGGAGCAAGTAGACTGTAATCACGCTGAAGGCTGATGACATCACAACTAAGACTATGATGTGTTAGACATGAAGTACATATGCATTCCTGCATGAAGCTATACAGAAACTTAGATTAAATTGCTCTTAGAGATGAAAACATTCTTATGACCTACTTAGAGGATGGACACACCTTTAGTATGCAGTAATGGGAAGTTGCACAAGAATACATATGGACTGCTTGCTGACGCTGAACGCAACTAGCAAGAGTGGCCATGTAAATAAAGATGGAAGCCACAGCCGCGTTGAAATGAATGGAAGGCGCTGAAAGGTCTCGAAAATAAAGAGAGAGGCCTGACATGCTGAGTTTAGGGACCTTTAGGAACATGTGTATATAATGGGTGGGATCATACCAATTGGTTCCAAGTCCAAATAACCGAACCAATTTAGGAAAATGGCAAAGTACTATTTTATTAAAAATTATCTAAAACAGGGAGTTTACAACTAACATCAATGGACGCACGCAGTCTCTCAGCGATCTTTACACAAAACATGGTATTTATCTCAAAAATACATCATACTATGTGGCAATAATGAAAAACATATCAAGGGTCGGGATTGACTGAGGGGAACACCTACGAATATCTTCTATAGGAATCAGGATTGTGATTGGCTGCCCACTATCAGGTGGACAACATATGCCTACCTCTAAAACATGTAATTCAGAAAATTAGATACACAGTTTCTCATTGGTCTTCAAACTATAAGGTCCTTCATTATATGGACTAATATAATTGGTTGGCAAGCTTGTGTCATGTTTGGAACATTCGGTTCACTTGGCAGCATGTAAGCCTAGACCCAGGTGCAAGGGGATGGGGGCATGACACTACCGCCCCACCCAATTAGCCCAGCATCTCTCATCGCCCATGCCTTCGGCCATGAAGATTATCTTTGTACTTGGCCTTGCAAAAGTATCCTTGTCTTTGAGAATGCACGGGAGTGAGGGCACTCACTATCCTGTCTAGGACTCCAAGTTCAAACTCCATTTTCATCCTTGGCTCAAGAGACAGGAGACCACGATTTGGTCATTTTGCAGGTTTTAAAAGCTCTAAATGAATTAAACTTGGCACTCTTGGTGTTCTTTCTTTGCACCTTAACAAGGGCTGATTCATCCGACGCATGTTTGCTCATTTCCAGAATAGATAGCTGGCCTTAGCTGTTTCAGTCTTGACTCCAGGCCAGACAACCTCGCCATGCAGCTCCACGATTCTGCTTATTCTTGCTGCAACACATTTTTCCCTTCCCGCTTCATGGATCCTGGCTTACTAAATTCATGATACCAATGTCCAGCTTCCATATAATGGTGGCTTTGCCTGTGTTCTATTCACTACGTATAGCTAGCTTCTTTGATGACTTAGTCTACCTTGCATTTCAGCATCTGTACATTTATTGAACGGTTGGTTTTCTACGGCACTTTATGCACGTGTAATCTTCTTCATATTTAAAAGTTCACTTGATTCTTTACTTCGTCATTAGTTTCTTTAGGATCTATACATTATCTTCAGCCAGTATCTCGGGACATTGTACATACTTTTTGTGACATCACTAGCTTCTTTTCTTTGTTCTTTCTCATATTCAGGGAGTTCGTCCCTTAGGTTGTCATCACTTCGGGGATATATTCGGTAGGGTTGTCTCAATGGGTATCTTCTTTGGAACAAACACTGCTGTATTGGCACAACGGCTGGTGTTAAACATTGCACAGTCTCATGTCTCCAACATATGGGAGGAAGGGGGGTAGGATCTCCTGCAGAGATATACAGCTGCTCCTCTACAATCCCCCATCTGGTCGAGTCCTCGCACACCTCCACAAGTTTTTCTACATCTTGGCATTTTCTTTTGAAGAAGTGCTTCTTAGGTGTCCATACTTTCATCACCCCCCTCAGGAGGCCTGCTGATTTGACATGTTCAGCTACACTCCAGGTCATGTAGTTACATTAACCATTCGGGGTACAATGGACCCATTGTCCCATGTACTTCTTATGATTCTTGGATACAGAAGCTTTGCTCCCTCAGGTGCCATGATGCTAGCCTTTATGTATTTTCTGATAGCGTCATCAGTCAGCTCCTTGGCGTTTGGTTCATTTTTTACATCAATCATGATCTTAATTCCTGCTACTTTCTTTGCCATTTTCTTGCATTTGGCAATCCCCATCCTGACTATACAAAACCCAAACATTACTAGCACCAGTATTACTCCAAGAACCTTGAATAGATTTGCCAACAACTGAGGAATCCATGAAAACAAGGTGGTAAACCAACTGCCATCTTCAATGTCCTCTGTCTCTTCTTCCATCTTGGTATGTGTTAAGATGGGCTTCTGAACTCAGACCTGGAGGGCAGAGGTTCAGAAGGCCAGCCTAGTTTCTTGGAACAGGGTAACCTTCTGAACAAGCCAGACCAATCACAGTAGCATTGGCGGCAGTCAAGACTAGGTCTCAGTAGGGGTAAGGGTGATCGAAAGCCCTTAATGAGCACACACAGCAAATGATACCACAAATTACTCTCAGTCAGGTGTATATTATAAATATAGATACATTTATTAAAGGCCTTTTAAGTAAAATACAAAGTATTTATTAAGCAGTAATATCAAAACCAACACAACACTAATCTAGCAAACATTTATACATCAATCAATGGCCAACATGGATATTACTTAGTACAGTTCCACAACCTGTACAGAAAGGGGTTATACAGTGTGAATATCTCTATGGCACTCCTTCAGAATTCAAGCCCTAACTTGAAAGTCAGTGCCTAAAATGAGTGGAGCCTTCAGCCCAAAAGTACTTTTGGTGCTGGTACACGCGATTGTGCGGTTAAGTCAAAACGGGGTCTCTTTCAGGGGCTGTAGTGACTCAGGAAGGTGGGTTAGGCAGTGAAGAATAAGTTCCCACTATTCAAAGAGGGTCTCCCCAAGAGGAAGAGGGCAGAACAGGATCCAAGAATTGGGAATAGCTCGGTAGCACAGGCTACTTCTATAAAGAAGAGTGGCCCTCAGGGGACACTTGTGCGTAACAATTGATGGATGCACCAGAGGCCACCTGTAAGGGTTGCAAGTACTCACTGATCCTCGTGCATTCCGGACCAAACTTCGGCTGTCGAGTCCACTTTGGTCACAGGTTCGAATCCTGCGGTTGCGTGGCTCTGCGGCTTTCAGGTGCTGCGTTCCAGGGATGAATCTGTGGCGTGACAGTGGCGATTTCTCCGCTCCTGATGAAGGGATCAGGCCAGTTCTGCTGCAGTGAGTTTGAGGGCACAGGGGGCACAGCAGCAAGGCACCCACGAAGTTTATCACCACAGGTGGACGACAAGATGGCTGTGTATGCTCGGGCTCAGGCGTGCTCTCCTAATTCCAGAGCTAGGAATGCTTGGTGTACGAAACTCGGCACGAGAGTGCCTTATACACAGAGTTTACAGTCTCCACAGGCAAAATAAAAACTCTAGATGGCGGTGGTTCCAGGCCAAAGTTCCCATACGAGCTGGTCAGTTCACTGGGCAGTCCAGCAACACTTCCTGAGAGGCTTGTTTGTGGGTTAAGTTGGAGGCACAGTTGGTCTCACTATTCCAGTGGGTCAAAGCACCCTTGCAGGCCTTCTAGGTTCAATCAGAAACAGGGGGTCCGACGGGACAACAGCGGGCTCAGGGTGCCTAACCTTCCATCGGGTCACCAGCTGTTCCACGGATCTGCTTTGTTTATTCAGGATACTTGGCTCCTTTACTAAGTTTGGTATGAACTCAGAAGATCGACCTGGAATGGGTGTAAGATTCCTTCTCTTATCCAAAATCCCCTTCGCGCCAAAACAAAGAGAAACCAATGAGAGATCTGCTCACATACATCCATCCCAGACACAGTGGTCCCAGTCATCCCAGCACACCAGACATCCTCGCACCCAGGATGTGTGTTGGAACTAGACAGCTCCAGCTCACATCCTGGAGGCACACACACAAGGCATGCAGAAGCCTGCAAAAGCTTTGGTTTGCGCGGGGGTCTGCATGACCATATAAGAAATTTACCAGATCTCCTCGACCTTGGAAAAGCAAAGGGACAAGATGGCCAAAGGACAGAACAAAGGGCCTTGTGGTATGTCCATTTTAGGCACTGGCCACTGTCCTGGACCAAATGCAGTAAATGTAGTATGGACCCTTATAAATAGTTGAAAACACATGTAAAGTAACAGCTGCCCCCAGCTCTGTCCAAGGCACACTTGTACATTCATCGAAAAATCCTTTGAGGGTGTCTAGGGCCTTAAAAGTGAAAAGGGGACCGCAGCGCACTGTATTTTATTTATGTATTTATTTATAGCATTTGTGGAGGTATCACCGCATAGGTTACATAAACATGCTTGTCTGGTTACAGAGGTAGTTACAATACAGGCAAGGTTAGAGGCAGAAATTTGTTACAATACATACACTACAGTTCGGGTTACCAGATAGCTACAGTACAGACAGAGCATTCCAACATAAGTGAATGCAGTGTGCTCACAGTGGCATAGTGGAGACACTACTAGTCATGGGCGTAATTTTAGGGGGGGCAGGGGTGTTTGTCCCCCCCAACTTTCATGGCACACCATTTTGTCCCCATTCATTTGGCTGGGGCGCCCTTTCTTCAGATGTCATGCCCCCCCCAACTTTTTCAGCAAAGTTACTCCACTGCTACTAGTTAAACATTTTTATAGAGGCATGTTTTGATAAGACTCTCAAAGCGCTGGTGGGAAGGGTAATTTCTAATGTGCATGGGGAGGGAGTACCGGATCTTAGGTGCATCTACTGGGAAACTGGTGCCCCTGCCCTAGGGCTCTTGAACCCTGGGACAAATAGGTGTGTGCTAGAGCCCGATCTGAGGTATCTAGTTGACCTTTGTTTGGGTAACACAGTTATTGAGGTATGAGGGGGCATCATTGGTGATACATTTGTGTGTGATAAGTCTTAAATAGGATTCTAGCTTGGATGGGTAGCCAGTATACTTCCCTCCTGATCTGAGAAATATGATCGTCTCTTTTTAAACCAAAGGCTCTCCATAAGGTTTTGTTTTGTATCAGTTGCAATTCAGCCAAATTTGTACTTGTGGTTCCTAGCAGGAGGATATTGCAATAATCCAATTTCGATAGTATGAAGGCTCGGGCTAGGGTGAGGCAGTTTTGTGGGGTAAGAAATTGGCAGCTGAGTGCGATGAGTTTGGCCGTGTAGGCCGTAGAGGATGAGAGAGCACTGATGAGTTTGGTCATAGTAAGGTTAGAGTCTATTTCGATGCGCAATGGTCTAGGGCCTTAAAAGTGAAAAGGGGACCGCAGCGCACTGTATTTCATTTATGTATTTATTTATAGCATTTGTGGAGGTATCACCGCATAGGTTACATAAACGTGCTTGTCTGGTTACAGAGGTAGTTACAATACAGGCAAGGTTAGAGGCAGAAATTTGTTACAATACATACACTACAGTTCGGGTTACCAGATAGCTACAGTACAGACAGAGCATTCCAACATAAGTGAATGCAGTGTGCTCACAGTGGCATAGTGGAGACACTACTAGTCATGGGCGTAATTTTAGGGGGGGCAGGGGTGTTTGTCCCCCCCAACTTTCATGGCACACCATTTTGTCCCCATTCATTTGGCTGGGGCGCCCTTTCTTCAGATGTCATGTCCCCCCTAACTTTTTCAGCAAAGTTACTCCACTGCTACTAGTTAAACATTTTTATAGAGGCATGTTTTGATAAGACTCTCAAAGCGCTGGTGGGAAGGATAATTTCTAATGTGCATGGGGAGGGAGTACCGGATCTTAGGTGCATCTACTGGGAAACTGGTGACCCTGCCCTAGAGCTCTTGAACCCTGGGACAAATAGGTGTGTGCTAGAGCCCGATCTGAGGTATCTAGTTGACCTTTTTTTGGGTAACACAGTTATTGAGGTATGAGGGGGCATCATTGGTGATACATTTGTGTGTGATAAGTCTTAAATAGGATTCTAGCTTGGATGGGTAGCCAGTATACTTCCCTCCTGATCTGAGAAATATGATCGTCTCTTTTTAAACCAAAGGCTCTCCATAAGGTTTTGTTTTGTATCAGTTGCAATTCAGCCAAATTTGTACTTGTGGTTCCTAGCAGGAGGATATTGCAATAATCCAATTTCGATAGTATGAAGGCTCGGGCTAGGGTGAGGCAGTTTTGTGGGGTAAGAAATTGGCAGCTGAGTGCGATGAGTTTGGCCGTGTAGGCCGTAGAGGATGAGAGAGCACTGATGAGTTTGGTCATAGTAAGGTTAGAGTCTATTTCGATGCGCAATGTTTTGACCTGTTTGAGTACTGGGATGGGTGTACCGTCGATGGTAATGGCTGAGTAGTCAGTGTGAAGAGTTTTTAGTCGGGTGGGGGGACCTACAATGAGGATCTCAGTTTTTTCGTCGTTGAGACACAAAGGGCCTCATTACGAGTAGCGTGGTAAAAACGGGGTCATTACCGGCATGACGGAACAAGCGGATCCGTTCTCGTAGGACACCACTAATAGCGGGTGATTACGAGTGCGCAAGCACATGCGAACCCCCATGCCGGTAATGGCCATACCGGCATGCCGCAAAAGGCCGTCCAACCCCCCGATAGTGCCATAACGGGACCCGCCGATACTGCCACCGCCTATAAGGAATCCCTAAATACCGACCCGGTAATACCAACATGCTAATACCGGGATCGTAAAACCAGACCCGGAAATAACGTCATCGCGTCGGAACGGGAAATGGGCCGGCGGCCATCTTTAAAAACACAATCCATTGCAATCCTCCCAAACCACCAGTCGATTCCTGTTGAGCACTGTGGCAATACTTTGAGGATGTCCAAGGCTACCCGGAAGACCAGCCCCCGGCTGCGGAAACAGCGTTTCTCCGACACTGAATTGAATATGTTAGCAGACACTCTTGCTGCACATGCAGACCTCATGAAATCCCATCACATGAAGCATGAGGTCCAGCAGAAGAATAATGACATCTGGCAGGAGGTCGCCCGCAAGGTGTCAGCTGTGGGGACCACCACACGTACTGTCAGGGACTGCCGGAAGAGGTGGGAGACCTCCGCTTGAGGGTCCGCAACATCATGGCAAGCAACAGGAGGGCGACCATGGCCACAGGCGGGGGTCCCCACTCTCTGGCAGAAATGATGCCCTGGGAGGAGACCGCAAGTAGCTTCATCGATCCAGAGTCCATTGAGGGAATCAGGGAGAGGGAGATGGGTGCAGCATCATCCCCAGAAGGAGGTGAGTGACCCTGTAGATCCCTGTAGGGGAAACCATGACATAGCACAAGTGATGTGGAAGAGAGTCTAGGCAAGGCAATGCATGTCCCAACACCCACATTAACATATCCAAGTCCAGATTGCGGGCCAAACCCTGCCAGACAGAAATGCATGCTGAGTGCCAATCCCATAACCAACACACGGCCGACACACCTGGACGGTACCCATGTAACACATCACACAAACCCCAAATCAATGGCATGCCACCTGCCATGCAGTGAATGCCAAAATGCCCCCTCAGAACACCCTGTGTGAGACACCTGTAAGACATGATTGCATGATTGAATGAATATTGAACAGCACAATTGTATGCTTCTGGCATGTAACACGATCACTGATACCCTGCATCTCTTCTACCCACCAGGCACCGATGAGGAAGATGCCAGGGAAGACAACACCACGAGGGCATCCACGTCCCACCCAAAGAAAAGGGTTACCGCCACCACCACCACCACCACCATGGCAGCCAAGCAGGCCACACCCACAGCCAGTGTGCCTGACCGAGCCGACACACAGCCACCAACACCTGCTGCCAGTGTGCCGGACACACATCAGACCCAGCAGCCACACCCACACCAGTTGGAGGGGAGTCCCTACATGCGCCGGTCACCACTGAGGATGATATGGATGGCAATGTGGACCAGGAGGGAGTCACAGAAGTGACATGTCCACCCAGCCCAAGCCCCCTGTCCACCCCCGGCCCCATATCGAGCACTCACCCACCTACAGCAGTGCTGATTCCTGCCTCCATGACTCAGACCTGAGCACCATCGAGGAGGAAAGCACCCAGAATGCAGGCCCCGTGAGTGCACCACTCCAGCTCCCACCAACACCGTGGAGTCACGTCTGTCGAGGGTGGAGGCCCGACAGGAGGCCATGTTGGAGCTCCTGCGGCAGTACATTGCCCAGGCGGGGAATCGCAACTGCCATTGCGGGGACCACCGCGGCTATTGCAGCAAACACAGCCGCTGTGAATGCGTCAGCTGTGCTGATGAGGGACTGTCTGGGGGCAGTAACACAAGTACTCACTTCAATCCTGCTCCACTCATCAACAGCCTCCGACTCATCAACAGCCACCACACCTGCATTCTCAGTCCCCACCAGCCCTGTGCGCCAGACCCAAAGGAGTGCACGGCACTCCGAGATGCCGCCTCCAGACAGCAAAAAGTCCCGGAAGTAGTGTGGGCAGACAATGGGAGTGGGACACATGTTTGGGGGTGAAGGGGAGCATTTTATTGAGTATATTGGGGGGGGTTGGGAGTTCACTGGGGGTTTTTTGGGGTTTGTTGGGTGGGTTCGGGAGTTCAATGGGGGTTTTTGGGGTTTGTTGGGTGGGTTTGGGAGTTCACTGTGGGTTGGGGGGGGAGTGGTCACATTTTTGCTGTTTGAACAACTACACCCGTTGTGTGCAAAAACATTCAATGGCTGGACATTGTTCATTTTGTGTGTATCCATTTAATGTATGACGGTGTTCAGTGCCAACTCCCAACAATCCCTGTGTGCATGTCCACATGGACCCAGTGTGTCACTGACACATGTCTATCATAGTCCCTGTGGTTCAGAAGTATTCGTGAATCAGTGCTTGCCTACTGCATGGCCATCCCGTGCATCACGTACTGGCAGGGGGGCTACTTCACCTCCGTCTCCATCCTCATCATCCTCACTCGGTGCATGCATGTCAATGTCAGGTGGCAGTGGTACATTTCTCTGGACGCACATGTTGTGCAGCATGACACAGGCCATGGTGATCTTGGCCACCTTCTTAGGGCTATAAGGAGTGCCCCACCAGACATGCTTAGGCAGCGGAAACACGCCTTCAACAGGCCAAAGGTCTGCTCAATCACAATAGGGGTACGGGTGTGAACATGATTGTACTCCTCTTCATGGCTGTTCTGCGGGTTCCGCACAGGGGTAAGTAGGCACGGCCTCAAGGGATATCCTCCATCACATGCAAGAAAATCCAAATAGGTGTGTGTCACTCTGAGCTGCCACCTTCAGGAGGCACAGTCATGGCTGCAGCTATTTGGTGTGGACATACATGTCCCTGTACATTTGCAATAATGTTAACTAGATGCATACTATACTGCTATGAGGTGTGGTAGTCTGGATGGCGTTCAATAGATGATGCAGGGTGAAATAATGCATGCTGAGGTGGATGTACTGTGGTTGTACAACAATGTTTAGCCTCCCATTTATGCTGTGTATTATACACTGTGCATGGTCACACCAGCTACATTGCCACAGTTGCAAACCTGTTCAGTCATGCATTGCTTAACATACCCATGGTGGCGTGGTTGTGCCTCTTACTTGTTGTCATCGATATGCATAATTGGTAAAATATTTGCCAGTGATGTGTCATTTTGGGTTTGGGAGATTCAGGTCAGGAGTGTCTAGCTCTGCATGCATTCTCCAATCACTGTCAATTGCCACCCATGTGGAGTATGCACCCCCCTTTCCCACCCAGGTGGAGTATGCATCCCCCCCCTTTCCCACCCAGGTGGAGTATGCATCCCTACACATCAGTAGCCCATTGCACTGCCATGGCCCACTCAGGCAACTCACCAAGCAGCCAGGCACGTGATACAGCATGTCGCTCCATGTGACGGGGTAGCGTGGAGTTACGCAGCAGCATGGCATCATGTGTTGATCTGGGAAATTGGGCGTAGCATTGTGTGATGATCTTGCCGGGGTCACATGCCATTTGCACATTGATGGAATGGTATTGCTTGCGATTGCGGTACACCGTCTCTATGGCATGGGGGACTACCAATTCCACATGGGTGCAGTCCAGGGCACCAACACAATTGGGCATGCCTGCCAGTGCATGGAAACCTACTTTGGTGTCGGCTATCTCCTGGGCAGTCCGTGGTAGGCATATGTGGGTGTTTGGTGCTTCAGGAGGGCATCCAGCACTTGGTTCAGCATTTGTGAAAATAGTGGTTGTGAAATGCCATGCAGCTGCCCCACTGTTTGTTGATAGGTGCTTGTGGCCAGGAAGTGGAGCACAGACACCACCTTTAGTAGCGGGGGGATGGCAGTGCGTATTTCTATGAGGCTGCCAATGTCGTTGTGTATCATGTCCACTATGGTGGTGATGGTGTCCCGGTCCAACCGGTACAGGGTGTGGATTTGCTCAGGGGTTGGGTTGAATGGACTGGGTCTGATGCGAGGGATTGGTGGCTGCCTACGAGGCTCTGCTGGCTGCCCTGGTGGTAATTGCTGGCTGTCTCGCACTCCTTCTCCTCCCTCGTCTCCTCTGTGCTGCCTGTGGTTGCTGCTGTAGTTGTTGTTGTAGTTGGTGTTGTTGCTGTAGTTGTAGCAGTATAGGAATGTCCTCCAGCGCCATGATTGCAACAGCTAGTGGTAGCATTTTGGTGTAGGAAGGGGTGTGGTGTGTGGGTGTACTCATTTAATACTGGCCCAGCCTCCATTGACTTCACCTGTGGTGATTGTGTGCACCTGTGGCAGTTGGCTTGTTCCTGATTGCATTTTGCGGGTGGCCCGTGATGCCTGTATGGCCGGCATCGTGCAGCCCCTGATTACCGCCTTCAGGATGCCGGTATTTGCATGTCCGCGTGGGTTGTGATGTCCTCCTATTACCGGCATGCCGGTATTTGCTCCCCAAAGGGGTGCGTGTACGCGCCCATGCCGCTATTAGAGACACCGTTATTTAGGGTGCCGCCAATTGCGGGTTGGCGGAAGCAAAATTGATGTAGATGACTCCTGTGGCATCAAGGGCTGCAAATAGAAGTTTTGTATATGCATTATATAGGGTGGGAGATAGGCAAGAACCTTGAGGGTCCCGTAGAGGTACTGGGATAGGGTCGGCATCCTCATCGCCGATGGATAGTCTCGAGGTACGTTCCGATAGGAATGACTTGACCCATAGGGTGGCTGCTGTGGGGAAGTTGAAGTTTTCTGAGAAAGCATTACATAGTTTTTCATGGTCCACCAAGTCAAATGCAGCAGACAGATCGAGTAAGAGGAGGATGCACAGTTTCCCAGCATCTCTTATGAAGTCCATTTGGATTTAGAGGTCTAATAAGGCTGTTGCTGTGCTTAGGACGGAAGCCTGATTGTCGGGCTCCCAACAAGGGGTTGCTTTCTAGATACTCTTGGACTTGGGTGTAGGCTATTTTGTCAACTATTTTTAGCAAGAAAGGCACTGTTGTAATGGGTCGGTGGTTGGTGGGTATAACAGGGTCCAAAGAGGGTTTCTTAAGAAGTGGGGTTACCCAGGCTTCTTTGATACTGGTGGAGACAATGTTGGTGATCAAGGAGGCATTAATGGAGTTGATAATGATAGGTGCTAAGGTGGGGACACAAAGTTTGACTAGGCGTGCAGGGAAGCTATCTCCTTTACAATTGGAGGGTTTCAATGTAGAGATGGTGTTCAGGACCTGGACTTGGGAAACCAAAGATAATTTAAATTGGGTGGCTGTTTTTTCAGTGCCGAAGTCAGGCACAAGGGAAGGCATACTTTTGCCAGCCAATAGTTTCCTTTTCAACAGAATTTTCTTTTGTAGTGTAAGGATTTTTGAGGCTAGTGCATTCTGGATAGTAGTGCACCAGGCTTTACTTGAGTTGATGTGGGTGGTGGAGGGGATAGGGTCTTCCAGTTCTATAGCATAGAGAATAGTTCTGTGGTGTTGGAAGAGGCATTGTTTATGTGGGTATTCAAAGAATTCGATTTGTGTGTTATGACAGCTGATTTATAGGTTTTGTTGGCTATCAAAAGTGAGTTTGTACTGTAAGGTACTTTATGCACTGATAACATGTTGCTAATTAATAGCAACATAGTTAAAGACTGAGGGAAACAAAGTCTCACAGTACTGACAGTCTTAAGGGCATGTCAGCTTCCCCATAACAAAATGAGCAAAAGCCTGGTGGAGTACAGAAGAAAGCTTGGCTCCACTGGGAAAAGTCAGACTAGGGTGGTCAACCAACAGCAACAAGTTGTGGGGTACACAACTGGAGGGAAAATTGTAGTAGTTGCTCGCGCTTCCGCGAGCCTTTGTTAAAGGTTCCAAAGTGTGGAATGTTCATGAGTTCCACGCTCGGGGCGCGGTTGGTTTTGGAAAGGAAGGAGCTGGGAGGAGATGGTGGTTTACGGTGTTCGGGTTTGAATAATAATAAATATATAACTTCCACTTACCGGTGTTCCTCACGTTATTACACTGGCGACGAGGATCTTCAAACCCGACCCACGCGCCTTGCCGATGCCGTAATCATCATCAGGAGCCTCAGCTGGTTTTGCGGGCTGCGCTCCCGGACGTGGTCGAGCGCAGCCCCGGCGTGATTGATGTCAGCTGGGCCAGCGTTACCTTCGCTTCAGTGACCGGCCGAGCCGCGCTCCCGGAGGAGGTCGAGCGCGGCACACGGCGGGGCAGTGCAGCCGTGTCTGCGGCTGAGCGGCTGTTGTTCCTACGCAGCGCAGAAGATCCTGCCGAGCCGCGCTCCCGGAGGAGGTCGAGCGCGGCACACGGCGGGGAGTGCAGCCGTGCCTGCTGCTGGGCGGCCGCTGTTCCTACGCAGCACAGAGGATACTGCCGAGCCGCGCTCCCGGAGGAGGTCGAGCGCGGCTTGAGGGAGAGTGTGGCTGCCGCCTAGCAGAAAAAAAAAAAAGGAAAAAAAAAAAAAAGAAGGGGGACTGAAGAGCCCTGCAGGTGAGAGGTGGACCCTGGGTGGGGGCACAGCCCTGCGCTCTTCGTAGCCGGGAAAGCCGCGCATATAGACCACGGGTGTCACGTTGTTCGGCTCCACCCACTACATGAGGAAGAGAGCCGAAGGCTTCCTATTCGTTGGTGGGTGTGTCTGCACTACATGAACTGCAAGGAGAGGAGGGTTAACTCCTTCAGTGCGGATGTTAAAGGAACTGCACGTCTGTTGGCCACGTTTGTTCACAAAGGAGGGAAGTGAATAGAGCCTGTTTGGGTAACCATTTGTGCAACCCATTCCACGTATTCTCTGCCAGTAAAGGGTTTGTGTGGAGTAATTCATTGATAGTCTGCTGTTAGGCCAAGGTGCACGTGATAGCATATTATTATTCAAGGAAGTGCACAGACATTTTCACCTGTTCCATTGCATTGACCTCAGTCGGTGGCTATGTCAGTTCCATTGACCATGCAGCATAGCAATGCTCGCCCTCCCCCAGCCTTCCTCCCCAATCCGGGGGAGCCCCCCATTGCATGGGAGCTTTGGGTGGACACTTTCAAGGTATACCTGAGAGCGTCAGGTGGTTCCAGAATGTCTGATGATGACAAGGAAGCGACTCTACTCAATTGCCTTGGTACGGAGGGTTTGAGGGTGTTCAGGCACCTTCCGGGACAGGATGTTTTGGCTTTGTCTTCAGGCGAAGGAGATGGAGAAGGTGGGCAGGCAGTGATTTTGGCATTTGAGACGCAAAAGCAATGGGGCGGTACGATCCATCAAAACACTGCTCGAGAACAGCCCCTACCCCATATTCACTAGCATCCACTGTCAAAACTGTCTTCCTTGATGGAGAAAAGGAAGCTAACGATGGAGCTTGGTCCACCTGAGCCTTCAATCCTTCAAATTCAAGTTGGCACGACTCTGACCACTCAAAACGTACACCCTTTTTGAGCAATGCTCTCATGGCCACTGTCTTGTCGGAGTACGTGGGAATAAACCTGCTATAATATTCACCCATAAATGGAACTTTATCCTAACACTCGCCCCTCCCAGACCAAGGATAGGGGGAACTAATCCACCCCTGGATGAGTTTCTTGTTCTGGTCAGTTAAACATTCTGGCCAACCCATCAGCATTGCTATGTTGGACATTATGAAGTCAAACACGTGCAGGCTTATGGACCACCTGAGCAATTTAGGATTCTCTCCCTTCATGTTCATGAGCCACTTTAAGGGCCTATGGTCAGTTTGCACAGTGAAGCGAGTCCCATAGAGGTAGGGCCTCACCTTCCCTATGGCCTACACAACAAAGTAACATTCTTTCTCTACTGTGGACTACCTGAACTCTGTCCTTAAGTTTTCGATTTTTGAATCCAATAGGGTGTTTCTTGCCCTGGTCATCTATCTGTGATAGTACAGCACCTATCCCAGCAGAGGACTCTGTCTGCACAATAAAAGGTATTTTGTAATCAGGGGTCCTGAGAACAGGGGCCAGGCACAATGAGTATTTTAAGCCATTGAAGGCCTTCCTACACTCCTCAGACCAAGAGACCTTTTTTGGGTTTCTTAGAGCAGTCGGAGGGGCAACTATGGTGCCATAGTCTGCCATGAAGTTTCTATAATACCCCGATAGACCTGAAAAGGCTCTCACCTGAGTTTGTTTAGTGGGGGTAGGCCAGCTTTGTACAGCTTGTACTTTACTGGGTAGAGGCTGAATCCTCCCTCCACCTACTTCATGCCCAAGGTAGACCACTGAACTTTGACCAATCTGGCACTTGCTGTCCTTTATGGTCAAGTGGGCCTTTTAAAGAGCCTGCAGCACAATTCTACCGTGTTTCACATGATCGTCCCAGGTGGCCCTGAAAACTGCTATATCACCCAGATATGCAAGACTGAATTCATCCAACCCATTAAGGACATGATTCACAAGCCTCTGAAAAGTGGCAGGTGCATTCTTCAATCAAAATGGCATTACCCTGAATTGGTCAAGACCTTCTGGAGTTGAGAATGTTGTCTTCTCCATGGCATGTTCTGCCAGTGCTATTTGCCAATACACTGCAGTGAGGTCAAAAGCGCTGAGGTACTTGGAGGCACCCAAGGTAGCCACTAGCTCATCAGTTCTAGGCAAAGGGTGTGAATCTGTCTTGGTGATAGCCTTCAGAGCCCTGTAATCCACACAGAACCTCAACTCAGAGGAACCTGCTGTTGGAACCAGAACCACAGGACTGGACCAATGACTACTGGAGGGCTCAATCATCCCAATATCTAACATCTTGTTCACCTCTGTCTTGATGTAAGATCTCACCTTATCTGACATCCGGTATCCCCTACATTTAGTAGGTACACTATCTCCTGTGTCAATATCATGTTTGCACCAAGGTGTCAAATCAGGAGCTAGGGAAAGCAAGGGGGAGAATTGCCTCAGCAAACTTCTCATCTCATCTTGCTGACCAGCAGTCCGGTGAGGGGCCACTTTGACACCCTCAATGGAGCTGTCTGAAGGACTGCCCTGGAACAGATCAGGAAGAGGTTCTGACTCTTCCTCCTCTATGTCTGATGCCAACAGCAGCGCAGCTATTTCAAACCTAGGGATGAAATGGAACACTTTTGGAGCTTGTCTAGCCCTTCCAAGGTCCACTAAATAGTTTAACTCACCCAGGGGCTCCACTAGTAGAGGCCTGACCATTTATCCTGCAAAGCTCTAGGCCGTATAGGGTTTATGATTAGGACTTGCTGGCCTGGTGTAAAGTTGACAAGGAAAGCCTTCTGGACATACCAGTGTTTCACCAGAGTTTGCCCATTTATCACTAGCCTGAGCCATCAGGAGAACCATTCTCTTCCTTAGACCTAGCACATAGTCTACTACATTGGTAGTGATAGGGGGAGTAGGCATCTCCAACCCCTCCTTGACTATAGCTAAGGGTCCCCTTACAGGATTATGCTTGGTTATGTGATTTCTGTACTTTCCAAGGAAGGTCTACAAAACAGGGTATTATTTTAGTTCATGAACGATAATCATTCACAAACATTTTTTTCCTTGATATATGACAAGAAGTGGAAAATAGTTTGGTCAAGTTCTGAAGTTTCACACTGGCACAAATCCCAATTTGACCTCTTAAAGTATGTGATACTGGGCAACTCAATTAACCTACAACATTTGCCAGTCCCTAAATATTTCAAAATGAAAAGTGATTTAGTTCACATCACAAGTTACTCTTCAAAAAACCTCACTCATCTTTTAACTGGCTACATTGTTGCTTCATAATTAATAATAGTGACCATCAATCTATTGTACACCACAAAGTAATTTGTGTCTTTGCTCACTAACAGCCATACCACTTGAAAACAATGGCCGGCTTCTAAATCTCAGTCTAAGCCCCGATATGTGCATCTTCCTGGTAGCTTCTAATGTGTATCTGCTATCTATGGTGTTGTAGCTCCAGTTTTCCAGCCCTGGTCCATGCAAGCGTGTCCAACTCTTTCACCCTGGACCGGGATACTCCACATGGGAACCACCACCCCCACACACCAGGTCAGCGAGGGGCGCTGCACCTGTCAAATTAAATAGTTAACAGGAGATGGGCTACACCCTGAGTTCTTATCTTATTAACTGGACACAGACACCAGGGTGGATTTTATAGGGATCCCAACAGGGACCCCTATTTATTTATAAAACACTTAAACTTGAATCTAAATCCTAACATCCCCCTGACGTGAGTACCACCTAAATGGGTATCTGGTCTGACAGCCAACCCTTCTTTGGAGGGATCTTGAGGACCAATAGGGTTAGATTGATGTAACAGACCCCCTACCTAATTCCTGGTACACCCACTGAAGCATGAGGCCAGTGGATGGCCTCCACAGGTTGTTCTATCCCACTAGGGGGCCTCGGGCAGGTGCCACGTCATCGTGCAACCTCAAGCCAGGATACCTCCCCTCTACTCCCATATCTATACATATGCATAACATTTACCCTGCTTACCATTTCCCCTGAATGTGTTCCCTCACATTCTAATCCCCTTACTATACATTTAACTTACTTAACATATATTATACACTTAAATGTATACACATGAATATACATAATGACAAACAACACATGAAACATATAATACTTGTCTTTATACACAGGGGTGACTGCTGCAGATGGGCAGCTGCCGCCCAAGTGAATTATTTTCCTTTTTCCCCTTCTCTGTTTCGTTCTCCTTTCTTTTTCTTCTCTTCACTCCTCCACTGTCCGTTAACTGTCCTCTTTATTCAAATCCCCTCTGTATTCTTTTCTCCCCTGGCCCAGCCATTCTCGGTAGGGGAGTTCCGACCCGTTGGTCTCCTTTCTCCTTCTTTCCTGAACATTCCATCTAGCCCCATGGTGGGCTGAATGGAGTACCACATTTGAAAGCGCGCACACACGCAGAAAACACACTACACAATGCATTCTCCCGTGTGTCTGTGTTTCTATTTCTAGGGTTTCTCTTTGGGGACATACATGTAACACCTTCTAGCAGGACCCCTGCAGGACCACGGGCCACACTATGGCATGTGCGCCTTTCTTGTTGCTTCGGATCTGTCTCCTGTATCCGTGCTGGGTCCCTTCTAGATTCTGTGCTAGTCAGAGTTCTGTGTCTAAACTGGGGTGTGTGTTCCTTTTCACACATCTAATCATCTGTTTCCTGCATTTATACTGAGGCCGGTAAGGCTTCATCGTGGCTGCTATTGTTAAAAAGTGCCCTGTACCCTCCCGAGTGAAGCCAACGTAAACAGTTAATGGTAGCTCCCTGTTGCCGTCCCAGCTCAGGCCGAGCAGCTGCAGATGGATGTTTGTTAATGGAAAGTACGGACCTCCCAACGCTTTCCCAAAGGCCTCATATCCCTCCAGCAAGAACTCAATTTTTGAGTTTAAAATGCAGACTGTGGTTGCCTTCCCCTTTCAGCAGTTCCACCGACACCTTTTCGCCAACAGATCTTTGGAACTGCATCAAAAAAACCTCATACTTTACATATGCTGTCTTGACTCTGTGCCCGCATTTCTATGCAGCAGTGCCAGCCTTTCCCATGGCCTTCTCCCAGCATTAGCCCTGGATTACGACTCATCTTGCACCTATCTTGACTAAAAGTGACAGCGTTTGGAACACAGAGTGCATGGATACACGTGCACACGGCAAGTCAAGATAAAGGGTGCACTGTGAGGGGGACACTGAAACACTGCGGTACACTCTAGGGCTCAAGATAAAGGTGCATCTCGAAAGCTCTATGATCAGGGTTGGCCTGGGGCATAACATTCTCTCGGGCACCAAATAAAATGTGGGCCAGCATTGCAAATGGCAATTCATTCCTTTTGTGACACAGTGGGCCCCGTTACGAGAATCCCGCTAAAAACAGAGTCATTACCGGCATGGAGGAAGTAGCAGGTCCGTGCTCCTTTGATGCCGCTAACAGCGGCTGATTATGAGTGCACGAGCACGCTGAACCCCCATGCCGGTAATGGCCATACCACCCCGCTAAAGGCCCTCCAACCCACGATAGCGGCATCACGGGACCCGCCGATACCGCCTCCGCCAAGGAGCAACCCCTTAACACTCACCCGATAATAACATCATGGAAATACTGGGCTCGTAATACCGGACCCGGAAGTAACGTCATCGCTTCGGAACGGGAAATGCGCTGGCGGCCATCTTCAAAAACACAATCCATTGCAATCCTCCCAATCCACAAGTGCTGCAGAGGAGAGACCAGGGCCATTGTGTACATCACATCCAAGGCTACCCGTAAAACCAACAACGGCCTGCACAAGAAGCACTTTTCTGATGAGGAGTTAAATATGCTCGCAGATACCCTTGCTGCCCATGCCAATGAGGTTTTCACCCATAACCTCAAAAGGGAGGTGTAGCTGAGGAAGAAGGAAATATGGGAGGAGGTAGCACGCAAGGTGTCAGCGGTTGGTACCACCCACGCACAAAGACTGCAAAAAAAGATGGTACGACCTCCGTCTCAGGGTCCGGAACATCCTGGCCAGCAATCATAGGGAGGCCATGGCCACGGGCGGGGTTGCCCACTCCCCGGTGAAACTCACGCGCTGGTAGGAAACCTGCAGCACAACCATCCAGATGGAGTCGATAAAGGGCTTTGGGGAAATGGAGACGGATGCCGCAACATCTGGAGATGGATGTGAGTGACCCTGTAAACGCCAGTAGGCCAAACCATGACGTAGCACAACTGATGTGAAAGTGAGCCAAGCCAATGCATGACCCATCAGACACACATATACAGATCCATGTCCAGACGGAGGCCCAAACCCTGCCACACTGAAATGCATGCTGTGTGCCAATCCCATTACCAACAGACACCCAACACACAGGGACCATTTGCATGTCATACATCACACAAACCCCAATACAATGGCATGCCACCTGGCACACATCAGTCCCGAATGGAGATGTCACGGCTAATGCCAATATGCCCACCCCCTTGAAACTACCCTGTGTGACACACCTGTAAGATTGCAATGCATGAGAAATGGAAAACTGTACAGCACCATCTCATGCATCTTGCATGTAACACCATCACTGATGCCCTGCATCTCTTCTTCCCCCCAGGCACCGATGGAGAAGATGGGAGTCAGGACCCTTCCACAAGGCCATCCACGTCCAGGGCCAGGCGCTGGCTAATCCACCTCCGGGGCAGCATCGTGGCCCACAGTGCAAGCCAGGGCAAGTGCACAGGCCATGCAGGCACATGAGGACCCCACAGCAGCGGATGAGACTGCGACCACAGAGCTGCCAACAACAGCTGAAGGGGAGGCTAGTGGCATTCCTCTGCCACAAGTTCAGTGGGTGAGGCAGCAGCTACAGCCCCACTCAGTGACGTGGACGTAGGAGCATAGGAGTACGTGGACCTAGAAGGAACAATCCATTTGGCATGTCCACACACCCCAAGCCCCCCGTCCACCCCACAAAATGCTACTCAGGCCTCACTCTCCAGCCCCATGCTGGATTCTGCAATCCTACTGCACAGTTCAGACATCACTACCACCCCAGAGGCCAGCCCTGCAATGGCCCACCCAGCCGCAGCACCATCAACCTCAGCAGCCCACACTGACATAAAAGCACGCCTGTCGAGGGTGGAGGCAAGGAAGGACGCGATGATAGAGCTGTTGCGCCAAAATGTGGCTGAGGGTGTGGAAACACGCAGGGAGATCCGTCAGGCCAATGCTGCGACCATTGCAGCAATTAACACCAGTGCAGTTATGATCTGTGACAGTTTGGGGGCCGTCACGCAGGTCCTGACCAGCATGCTACAGCAGATGCAGCACCAACAACCAGCACCGGCAGTGGCAATACCATCTGCATCAACCCCCTCATACACACCTGCATCCTCCACCCCCTCCAGCCCTGTATGGATGACAAGGCGGAGTGCAAGGCAGACTGAAATGCTGCCCCTGGACACTAAAAAAACCCGCAAATAGTGTGGGATGACATTGGGTGAGGGGGGAGGTGGTGTAGGTGGTATAGATGGGATTAAGGGGTTGTTTATTGGGGGTATGGGGTGTTCATTGGGGATTAAGGGGTTGTTTATTGGGGGTATGGGGTGTTCATTGTGGATTTTGGGGGAGTGGGGAGGGCGTGTGAGTGGTGGAGGGAGAAAGCACTGTTTTGTAAATTACCTTAATACACCCGTTGTGTTCGAAATAATTTAATGCCTGGACTATTGTTCATTTCGTGTGTGTCCATTCAATTCATGACAGCGCACTATGCCCAATTCCCCACACACCCTGTGTCCATGTCGACACGGTCCCAGTGCTCAGTGTAGCACTGACACATAACCATCAACGTCCCTGTGGTTCAGAAGTAATTGTCAATCAGTGACTGGCGTACAGCAAGGCCATCTTGTGCATCACGTACTGGCAGGGGTGCTGCTTCTCCGCCATCATCATCCTCATCATCCTCACCCGGTGCATGCATGTAAATGTGAGGTGGCAGTGGTACATTTCTCCGGATGCACATGTTGTGCAGCATGACACAGACCATGGTGATCTTTGCCACATTCTCAGGGCCATAAAGAAGTGCTCCACCAGACCTGCTCAGGCAGTGGAACCGTGCCTTCAACAGGCCAAAGGTCTGCTCAATCACGACACGGGTACGGGTATGAACCTGATTGTTCTCCTCTTCGTGCCTGATACGCGGGTTCTGCACAGGGGTAAGTAGCCACGGCTTCAAGGGATATCCTCCATCACCTGCATGGGGGCACAAGGCGGTTTGTGTGAGTCAATATGAGCTAACACCCTTAGGAATCACAGCCATGGCCGCAGCTATGTGGTGTTGACATGCACATGTCCCTGTATGTATGCACACAGATTGGTCTGATGCATTGTGTACTGCAATATGGCCTGCTTGTGCGTCTTGCATGTTGTCAGTGATGCACGGCATTGGTCTTATGTATGGCATTGATGTTTCATGTTTGGGTTGGGATGTTCAGGTCAACAGTGTTTAGCTCTGAGTGCATAGTCCACTCATCGCCCAATCCCACCCAGGTGCATTATGCATCCCCCCACCTCACAACCCCGATGCACTGACATGGCCCAGTCAGGCAACTTACCAAGCAGCCAGGCACGTTGTCCAGCATGTCGTTCCATGTGACGGGGTAGGGTGGAGTTACGCAGCACTATGGCATCATGTGTAGATCCGGGATATCGGGCGCAACAATGTGTGATGATCTTCAGGAGTTACATACCATCTGCACATTGATGGAGTGGTATTGCTTGCGATTGCGGTACACTGCCTCTATTGCATGAGGGACAACCAATTCAAAATGGGTGCAGTCGAGGGCACCGAGCAATTGGGCATGCCTGCCAGTGCATGGAAGCCTACTTTAGTGTCGGTAAGCTCCTGGTCAGTCCGTGGTAGGGATATGTGGGTGCTAGCATGCTTCAGGAGGGCATCCAGCACTTGGGTCAGCATGCGTGAAGAGTGGTTGTGATATACCATGCAGCTGGCCCACTGTGTGCTAGTAGGTGCCTGTGGCCAGGAAGTGGAGCACAGACACCACCTTTAGTAGTGGGGGGATGGCAGAGCGTATTTCTATGAGGCTGACGATGTTGTCATGTATCATGTCCACTATGGTGGTGATAGTGTCCCGGTCCAACCGGTACAGGGTGTGGATCTGCTCAGGGGTTAGATTGAATGGACTGGGTCTGATGCGAGGGATTGGTGGCTGCCTACATGTTACCACTGGCTGCACTGGTGGAACTTGCTGGGCCTGTCTCACCCTCCTTGTAGCTGTAGTTGTTGTTGCTGTTGTTGCTGTAGTTGTAGCAGTACAGGCATGTCCTCCAGCCCCATGATTGCAACAGCTAGTCCTATCATTTGGTGTGGGAAGGGGTGTGGTGTGTGGGTGTACTCCTTTTGTACTGGGACAGGCTCCATTGACTCCACCTGTGGTGATTGTGTGCACCTGTGGCAGTTGCCTACACTGCAGGTTGCTATTTACGGGTGTCCTCGATGTCTGTATTGCCGCTGTTGTGCAGGCCATAATTACTGCCTTCGGGATGCCGGTAAGTGCATGCTCGCGTAACTTGTGATGTCCTCCTATTACCGGCATCCCGGTATTTCCACCACGAAGGGACGCGTGTACGCGCACATGCCAGTATGAAGGTGCACGGTACGGGCAGTGGCGGTATTGGCGGGTTGTCGGGTCGTAATGGCCCAGACCCGTTAACGATGCCAGTAATACCATTCCGCCTTCCTATTTTCATTACCTCCATGCTCGTAATGAGGCCTACTGTCTGAATAGCACCCAAGGGGGAGTTTTTTTATATAAAATGTGATGCAAATTGTGCAATTTAAATAATATGTTCCTAGTAACAATGGCCAAAACTACTAGCTGCATAGTGAATTAACTCATCAAACTATCTCACATTGGCCCAAAATGTTACCCACTTTGACCCCAACACCTGGCCCACAATAGCATTTTGCATTCTTGGATTGGGCATTGCCCTTTTGCCCTCTAGGCCAGTCCAAGCCTGTCTGTGATTGTGTCAGCACCGAGATGCACGTGCACACTTCACATTAAGGTGATGTGGCTGTTCTGTTGATATCTCAGTACTGTGCTACAACTGCATCGTTTGTTCAGGCTACTGAGCTACTTAAACATAAATTGCCTGGGCTGGACATCTTACGTTTGCACTTACGTGCAATCAGGTCCCCTCTGGGCAATTTTCTTCATTTGCACTATGAAGTGCAAATGAGAAGTGCAAAGAGACGGCAGAAGCCTCTTTACACTTCTCTTCCTGCATTCCGCAGTGCAAATAGAGTAAACGCCTCTTGCCATGTACGCATGGCAGGCAGCGTTTACAATGATCAGCTATGGAAACCACCTGTTTTTTTCCAGGTGTAAAACTTATGATCCACTTATGCTGGGGGAGCCTTGGCAATGAGCTCCTATCCTATGTCTTCATTGCAAGAAGCGTTTTGATGCCTCAGGACCAGAATAGCAGGGCATGACATAACCTGGGCATTTGTCCATTTGTTATGCCATATGCATCACCAATTTCTCATTCTTATAAGCCCCTTTTCCTTCCCCTCCAGTAAGGTGCTGAATGAGACATTTTCCTTTTGTTTGGCATAACAAGACCGCAGATTTATTTCACATATATACAACGACAGCAAACAGATATTGAAAATAGCTCCAAAGGTGTGGCGACTGCTCCATATCCTGCTTCCCCCGTTTTTCCCATGTCCATCATAGGCCCAACTCCCCCAAGACCTTCGAGTCTGAGAACCGCCTGGCCTTGCAGGTATTTCCGGACTGGGGGAGCGCCGTTTGTTGGGGGGAAACTGAGCCCTCATTGCTACCGCCAGACACCCCCTGCTGTTTTAGGCTCCCAGGAGGCGCTGGCCAGAACGAGCAAAGCCCCTTCCGGTTTAGCAATGGCTCATTCGGAGTCTGTCTCTTATTATTGGTCGCCACAACACCACCCTGTCGTCCTGCGACCACGACATCCAGGCTCTGCCGTAGCTGCTGCTCCTGTTTAAAATGAATTCCTCTCCTTGTCGGGGGGCATCCGGCTGCTGGAAGGTCTGCAAGTGCCCCTGTGCCGGATGCCCACCACCTTATGAAGCCCTTGCTCCGCCCCTTTCCATTGTTGGCCCTTCGCAGGCTGTTGGGGTGCTTGCCGCTTCTTTTCTGAAGTTTCCCGCCCTCTCCCCTGCCACCGAGGGGGGGAGAAGAGAGAGCGGAGTGAGGGAGGCCCTGTTAGGGTTGGCTCCTGTGCTTGCATGTATGCTGTGCCAGGATCGATGACATCATTAGAATGTAGGCTGTGAGTGTGAGGTTAGAATGTTTAGAGTTGAATTGGTTCTAACCCAGGCAGTTACAAGATGTGAGCCTGGGTGGTGGGAGCCAGTGGGCTCTTGTCCCTGATCCTCTTTGTATCTCAATGGCTTGATGACATCTGATCCTGTAACCTAAGAAGCTAATAAAATAACCACTATGCGTACCTGGCCTGTGTATCCTGAGTGTCCGACCGGCTCCTGCCCCAGTTATCGGGTTGCCGCCTCCATTTTTCTTTTGTGCTTCCGTCGTCACCTTCATAACCTGGGCATTTGTCCATTTGCAATGCCATATGCATCACCAATTTCTCATTCTTGTAAGATCCTTTTCCTTCCCCTCCAGTAAGGTGCTGAATGAGACATTTTCCTTTTGTTTGGCATAACAAGACCGCAGATTTATTTCACATATATACAACCACAGCAAACAGATATTGAAAATAGCTCCAAAGGTGCGGCAACTGCTCCATATCCTGCTTCCCCCTTTTTTCCCATGTCCATCATAGGCCCAATTCCCCCAAGAACTTTGAGTCTGAGAAGTGCCTGCCCTTGCAGGTATTTCTGGACTGGGGGAGCACTGTTTGTTAGGGGGAAGCTGAGCCCTCATTGCTACCGCCAGACACCCCCGCCGCTTTAGGGTCCCAAGAGGCACTGACCAGAACAAGCAAAGCCCCTTCCGGTTTAGCAATGGCTCATTCAGAGTCTGTCTCTTATCATTGGTCGCCACAACACCGCCTTGCCAAAGGTGGGTTACCACCCACCGTGGCTCCCCCCTTTCCTTGCTCATAGTTCCAGTAGTTTGGTGCACACATTCCAGAAAAACAATTCTATTCCCAGTGCTGACAAATGCACTCCGTCTTTTAAGTAGTACTCCCTGGATTTGAGGTTGATCAATCCATGTCTGATGTAATGGAAACCCCTTCCTTTGCAGAATTTAGCCATCGCACAATTCAACTTTCTCCTTGAATTTTCCACAGCTGCATGACTCTCAGCACCCTTCCATTCCTGCCTTGGAATGATTTCCGACCATACGATCTCGGTCTCTCCCATCTGAGCTGACAATTCCTGTAAAGAAGACATAATTTCCCTCAACAAGTTTCCTCTCCCTAAACTAGTCAGATTGTTGCCGCCGAGATGCACCACCAGCACGTCGGGCTTCCACTGCTTACCCAGCAGTTTGTGCATGTGCTCCCGTAATTGTGACCATCTCATACCTGGCAACCAATGACATTGCACTCGATATTCCCTGGTGGTCAACTCCTCCTGCTTGGACGTCCAGCTTGGCCCGGCCTTTGACACAAATGAATGGCCCACCATCCAGACAGACGGTCGCCTTCTTTTTGTCGTCGCTACTAAAGAGGAGATTGGGAGGGAAGCCGTTACTACTACATTTTTTTACGGCCTGATATATCTTTTAAAACAACCTGATTTCCAACCTCCTATCTGCTTGATAGCCTCTGCGCCTAGCCCCATCCCCGCTGCAGAGGTGGCTGCCCCTATTCTAAAGCAATGGGTCCCATACACCCCCATTGAAAACCCAGTTTTCTCCAGTGCCATGTCCATCACTCTCCTGAACTGGAAGCGGCTCAATGCTGACCCATCCACATGCATTAGGAATGGCTCCCCTCTTCCCGTGTGGAGCCTTAACTTCAGATAAGCAGTTACACACCCAACTGGGCAGACCGGTCTGGCCCTGGTGCCTCCCAGTGTGATAGTTCTTCCCACTCTGATCAGTCTTGGATTCCCTAATAAACATATACACCTGGTCACCCCCTATCCATACATCGCTCATCCTCAAAAAACCCGATCCCTTACCTTCCTTATTTATGGGAACCAGCTTGCTTACCCTTAGAGCCCCGAAGAATGCCAGTGAAAAGGCTGCTGAAAACCTGTCTTTAGCCCCTCCACTTATGCTCCATTTATGCTGGGGGAGCCTTGGCAATGAGCTCCTATCCTGTGTCTTCAATGCAAGAAGCGTTTTGATGCCTCAGTACCAGAATAGCAGGGCATGACATATCTCAGTTCAGCTGTGGGCACTCTGGGAAGGTCCCAGTAGTGAGGGCCCAGTGAACACTGCAGGGCATTATAGAGGCACTTCTAACGAGCTCTGTATCTGTAACCTTTGCGACATCAGTTCACATGTTGAAACACTATGATAACAATACTAATATTAATATCAGGTTTTTATATAGCTCATCATGACCGCTTTCCTCTGCTTCTAAGCGCTGTAATAATAGCTGTAATTATCACCCAGTGTAATGGTGCTCGATTTAGCGACCTCCATTGGAGGAATGGCGGAGTGGTCCCTGCCACGATTCAAACTTGCGAGAGCAAGCCGGGCATGAGGTGCACTTTATCGGCTGTTGTGTCATTGATGGGATAACACAGCATGTTGCTGCTCAGTATGTGTGTGTATTATGACTGTTCTGTGGATGTCTGAGTGAGAGAATATCAGAGTACACCGCAGTTCAGGATAGAGGTGTATTGTGAGAGCTGTGACACTGCATAGGAATCCCAGTGCAGACTGTGCGTCGCAGCAGAGGTATAGGGTGGGTGGTCTATGGCTGTGATAATACTGAACTAGCTGGACAAGACATACTTCGGGATGGCGGTACATAGTGAGAGCTCTATGACTCTCGGCATTGAGATCACATTGTATTGCCACATATACAAAGCTATCATGAAACAAACGGAACTGACGCATGTTTTCTTATCCTTCCTCAATGGCTCAAGTGCTACTGTGACTGTTCCACTAGTATTGAAGTCAACTTTTGTCAGACAACTCCTAAAAAAAGCACACAGTTGACCAAAACAGCTCTACAATCAACCATATGATATGATATGATATGATAGGTTATTTATAACGTGCTTAATACCCAGAGCTTTCTAAGCGCGGACCCAAGCACGGACCCGGGATCGAACCTGGGTTGCTCCATGTCGTCTTGCTTCCAAGGCGAGCATGTTGCCCTTGAGCTATCCTCCCGAGACATCTCATCTCAATCACTCCTTTCATCAGAAAAATACTGAAAAAATTAATATACTGTCAACTCCCGGATTTCGTCGAGAAATACAAACTTACTATACAAGCACATTATTAGGACCGTAGTGCAATTTGCAAAATACTAGAGAACAATGGAGATGACAACCCTCATCCTACTGGACATGTCAGCAGACTTTGACACCATCAGCCACAAGATTCTTCTGCGGACACTGGATGACATTGGAGTACAAGGAGCATTAAGCATTGGATTTTCCCTTTTCTCACTGGAAGAACCGAAACTACCCTCATGGCTGATCTCAGCCACATGTCAAGTACCCCAAGGATCCACCCTATCTCCAACATTTTTACATGACGCTCCTCGTAGACCTCATCAGTCTGACTGGTCTCACCTGCAATAACTAAGCAGACGACACACAATAATCAGAGCTTTTTTGGTACAGGTTTTTTTAACAATTTATTTTACTGAAAAAATATAAATGGTTGGTTGGTGTAAGCCATATATTAAGAGTGTTGAGTAGTAGGTGAGAGGTGCTGCAGGTGGTCTGCCCAGCATTTTACAGTAAACAATGTGGTTACAAAATAGTTTGAGCTTTTTACTTTCAAGAAACAAAAAGGCATTGTTCTGACATAAAACCAAATAGACAAGAACAACCCTTGAACAGACTGAACTGGAGGCTCCTTCCAGCCCTTTAAGATGAGTAGTGGTACCCTGGAGATAGATGGGGATACAGATTTTATTCATACATCAATAATCAAGACGACACAAATAGTTTGCCAAAAATGTGTCTGTTTTAATGTAAAGTATCTAAAACAGGGAGTACAACGAACATCAGCAATCGCTCGATACCCTGACGTTTTGACCTGTGTCATTACCAACGTCATCCTATGTGGCAAACTACAAAACCTAGAGGGAGGTGGGATTGGTTCTAAGTGAATAACTAAGCATAGGTTCTATATCTGTATAGAGTAACAGAAAGAGGTCATTGGATAGTTATCAGGTGGGGCAACTAAGCCCTCCCTTCAAAATGGTGACTATGAACGTCACTAAATGTACGACGTCCCATTGGCTACACACACTATAGGACCCCCAACTACGTGGTCCCCTACAATTGGTTGGCTTCTAACCCCCGTCAGTACTTTTCCTACCTATGTTAGAAGCACGCAGACTGGACAACCAAGTCCAGATGAGCTTGTCTTTGCACCAGCTTCCCACCAATTAAAACATCATCCATCATCAACTCAATGGTCCAGTTTCAATTAGTGCTTTGAAGTTGGCCTTGAGTTTGTACTGTTCTCTGAGAATTTTTAAGAAGTATGTGCATTAGCTGGCTTCCGTGCGTAGGTGTGATCATCTCGTCTGTCCAACTTTCTTCCATCACATGACTGGACACCCTGAAATTGAGCCTTTTCGTGTATTTGATTTGATTTTCAATAGTCCTCTGACGTCTTTGTTCTTGCTGGACCTCTCTGAACAGGAGCTTCTGTTCTTTCACGTTAATTGTATCCAATGTCAGCCAATTCCAGTTTGATAAGAGCTTGGCTTTCTTGGCTAAGTGAACTCCTTAGCTGAACTTTTATTCGGTTTAATTCAATTTCTTTTCTAAACTGAGGCCTTCTTGCTTCATTCAGTACTGCTTATGTAAGTAGAGGAAACGTTCCTCCTTTACTTGTCCATATGTATCTATATAGGTATATATGTATATGTTGGTGCTTTCCCCGGTCTAATCTATTTATAAACATGTGGCTAGCTTCATAATTGCTTTGCTTCTTGCGTTTCATTGTATCTGTACACGTTTTAACTAAGTATTTTCATCCGGTCTGTGGCATAAGTCTCTTCATCTTGATCCCAAGATGTCAATTATCCTGGCACCTTCTTGTACTTCATAAAGCGTCTGCCTCTCTGGTCTGGTTATCTTTTTATATAGGTGTCAATTCAACTTTGTCTGACATCACCATTCATCCTTGTCATTTAGTTACTTTGCTTCTTCAGGAATCTCGTTCAAATGGCCATCATTTGTATTTGTTTATTTATAAAGCGCCTTAAGCCAAAGCGCTGTTTGTCTTGGATGCAAGTATGGTTTCCTCAATTGGTACTTTACCTCCCATATTCTCTTAGGTATAGGTATTCTTATGGGTACTGCACAGAGTCCACACTCTTCTCTTTGCTGGTTTACCTGTTCAGTATACGTCACGTACTGTGGTTCATACGTTTTAGGTAATGTAGATGGGGCAGTTGGAGTGGGGGTACTTGGCTCCTCCTCTACAAGACTCAACAAACTTAAAAACATGGCTGGCACATGTGCATGCACTAATGGCAGCAATCAGATTAAAGCTTTACCTGACCAAAGCAAAACCCATGTTTTGTAGTGCAACACCATCAAACACCAATTCAGTCCTTTGGCCTGAGGAAAGGGGCCCTTGCCCAGTACCAACCTCCATAATAAGGAACCTTGAAACCACATGGACAGCAGCCTTCTGCTTGAGCCACAGGTGAACGGCATACTCAAAAGCTAGTTCTTCCAACTGTGAACTCTACAACGCATCATGCCTTACCTGTCCTTCACCCACAGGAACCTGACCGACATAGCACTGGTTCTAACAAGACAGCACTACACAAACAGCCGGTATTTTGGACTCCCAGAATACCTCATGGAAAAATTACAGAGAACCCAAAATGCAGCGACCAGACTGTTCCTCAAGATGAAAATATATGAGCACATCACCCCAGTGCTGGACACTTTCCATTGGCTCCCCGTAAAGAAAGGAATACGTTTCAAACCCCTCTGCATTGCCCACTAGGCTTACCACAGTAATGTCCAGACTCCTTCACAAGGAACCTCCAATACCACATCCCATTCAGGACCCAGTAACCTTGCTATGGTACTAGTTCCCAGCTGCATGAAAAGGCAGGGAGGTTCCTCGTTGGCTACTGCCCAATAAACTCTTTAACTACCCCCGTAAGCAACCCCGCATGGAAGAGGAACACCAGACTTTCAGGAAACAGCTCAAGGCATGGCTCTTCAACTAAAGGAATTAGATAAGCAGCAGCAGACCAAGAGTAACATAAAAGAGAAGTTAATTACTCGATCCTTTGTTCCACCTCCCACAGGTGAGTAGGTGCTAAAACAGCCAATCAAAGCCATTCTACAAGGAAGACAGACTGCTGTACCTCCCGCTTAGGGAACCACCAACCTGTGCGACTGGAGCTTCATCACCTTCCCTTTTCACTTCTCACAGGTGAATGGGTGCTAAAAACGCCAATCAAAGTCTTACACAAGGAACCTTGGTCTGCTATGCCTCCCGCATAGACCACGTGCCCTTTGTCTGGAACTTTATCTCCTGTCCTACCAAATTCCAAACCAGACTACAGCCTCTGCAGCCAAGGAATAACTATACATCTGGGGGTGCGGACGTTTTCGGCCCTGACTCTTATGTTTTTCCCTCACTAACCATCTCACTGCAGCCATCACAGATTTCAGAACATGTGTCCCTCCCTCCTTACAGATAGTACACCACAAAGTATTTCCCCCTCTCAAACACTGAAAACTCCTACCACCAAACAGATATCAAGTTCTTCTGACATGCACTCATCAACACCACAGGTTTCCCCGCATCTACTGCCTTTCTATCCCACTAACAGTCCCCCTCCTACCTGCATTTCTCAGAGAGCCTCGCGCAGGAGGGCCAACATTGCTGGCAAAGGGGACCACTTTCTACAGTGCAGTAGAGAGGCGGAACTAAGAGAGTGTTCGAATATGGCAGTCGAGTACGGTGCAGGACTGTCACTGTGAGTGGTCTGTGGATCTCTCAGCACTTCTATGCTCGGTGAACGTTGCCACACAGGAAGTCCAGTGCATTCTGGAAGCCATGATATGAACTGAACGGGAGTTTTTGCAGATGTAGGCAGAGCTGCATGGTGAGCGTTTTGCATACGTCTCAGTGGCGGGAAAGAGTTGAAGGTGAATAGAGAACGGAATCTGTTAAGGGTAGGGCGTGAGAAAAAGAAGTGCAAAGCAACGAGGCCGAAAACACCGAATTTTTTTATCGAATTATTCGACATTTGTGCACGTTTTTCTAAATAATAGATAGGGAGTTGAGTCAGGGGACAGCATTACGGTGGGGGGGATGCAGGGAGGCAGTGGAGGCCGGAGGTCTCCCCCGCATTGCGTTTCGAAAACATTTCCAAAATTAGAAATTTGAACAATTGTCGTTATTTCAACGTAGATCCTCAGGAAAGCTCTGTGAATGAATCAGCATTAGACGACCAGTGCACAACACAAGTCAGGATTAATGTGCTTTCTGATAGCCCTGTACTTTGCATGGTGAAGGTCAGGGTGGAGGTGCACTGTGAGGGATGAGCACATTCCTTAGCATTGAGATATCAGTGCATGGAGCAGTTCAAGTTAGAGGTGTAATTTTGCAAATGCGCATTTTTCTCAATTCTGGGATAGAGAGGAATTCTGCAGGCCAGCGTAGGTTTGCACTGTGAGAGTTCGGTAGCTGCTTCGGCTCTAGTATAGCATTGCATTGCACAAGTGAAGTGGCTGGTCGCCACGAGAGCTCTGCGAATGTTCCAGTACTGAGATAGAAGTGAATTGTGCAGAAAAGGAAACAGGTGCATTTCGAGAGCCTTTAGATGCCATGGGACTGGTGTGGCATTGCAAGACACATGTCAGGAGACAGATGTATTGTGCTCCATGAATGTCTAAGTACCAAGTCAGAAGTGAAATGTGAAGATAAGGAAAAGGGTGCATTGTTTCAGTGCTAGGAGTATGATATGATATGATATTTTATTCATATCGCGCTCATACACAAGTGTTTCAGAGCGCGACCAAGCAAAGGGAAGGGAACAGGGGAGAACACAAGAAAAAATCTTACTAGGCCCAGTGACATTAAGAACGCGCAAGTGCATGGAAAAGGGGGAAAGTGCGGGGAAGGGGGAGAGGTGTAGAGTGCAGAACAGAGAACAGAACAGAATAAATAATCAGTGAAATAAATAAATAAGTGCAGTGAAAAAAGGTAGTGCAGCCAGCAAGTGGCAAATACATGATAGTCAGATAGGGTATATCTGATAAGTGCAGAAGAAGAGTGGGGGGCTGTATGGGTACAGATCCAGATCCCAGTGCCAGGGGTGGCCGAGAGGCAGTGCAGGATGGAGGCAGGGTGAGTACCTGGGCCCGAGGGACAGAGGGTGGCCAAGTGCACGGTGCCACGTGAGAGAAGCAGATCAGCAGGCGAGAGGAGGGGCAAAGGCAGAAGCAAAGAGGAAGGTCTTGAGGTGCTTCCAGAACCGGAGATGGTTCTCCTCAAGTTCCAAGGTGGTCAGGAGGGAGGCCCCAGCCGAAGACAGAGATCTGCCCCCAGCTCGCTTCTTTGAGAAACGACCGACCCTGAGGGAGTTAGAAGTGGAGGAGCAAAGGGCTCGAGAGGGGAGGAATTTACGGAGGGATAGTTGAAGGCATGTTGGACCCAGGCCACAGAAAGCCTTGTGGACAATGCAGAGGGGTTTAAATGGAATCCTTGCATCCACTGGGAGCCAATGAAGGGATTTCAGAGCTGGAGAGATACAATCCCAGGGCTTAAGGCCAAGGACACGTCTTGCAGTCCTGTTCTGGATTAGCTGTAAAGGGCAAAGTGTGGAGGTAGGTAGATTTAGAAAGAGGCTGTTACAGTAGACCAACCTAGAGAGAAGCAGAGCTTGGGAGACAATGAGCTTCTGAGGGAAGGAGAGGAAACGCAGAGTACATCTAAAGAGGTGCAGTAAGAAGTTTGACTTTTTAGAGACGTCAGAGAGGTGGGAGGAGAAGGAAGGTTTTGAGTCAAAGATGACCCTGAGATTTATAGCCTCGCATGTAGGAGTAGGAGGAGAGCCGAGGGAGGCTGGCCAGAGAGTGAGGGGAAAGGATAGTGAAGGTGTGCCAATGAGGAGGATCTCAGTCTTGTTGGCATTTAGATAAAGATCGTTGGCAGCACATCAATATTGAATGGCAATTAGGCAGTTGGAGATGAGAGAAGGAGAGGAGACGTCTGAGGGAAGTCTGAACATGAGTTGGGTGTCATCACCATAGCACTGGAAGTTTGAGCAGAAAATGGAAATGCAGTAGGCAAGAGTTTCCAAGTATTGGTTGAAAAGCCAGAATGAGAGGTTAGACCCCTGGGGCACACCACAAGTAGAGAGGGAGATAGAAGATAGGAAGGACTCCAGTGTTACCTGGGAGGGTCGATCAGAAAGAAAAGAGGTCAGCCACGCCAGAGCCTGATTGGTGATACCCAGATTGTCACAGAGACGATTGAGCAGGTCAGTCTACAGAGGTGCATTGATTGTCAAGGGAAAGTGACGAATGCCATCTCATGATATTAGAGTGGCCAAATGAGTTCCGGTAAATAACATTTAATTCAATGCTTTCGGATGCTATGAAGCAGAAGACGATGTTTAGAAATTAAAAATAGCAGAGAGCATTGGTTCAAGCCAGGGAATACCTTTTGTGGTGGCTACTCGGTTCAGTAACTCATACATTATGAGTGCCCAAGGAAGAACATTAATAAGACATTAAATGAGGGGAATTCATCAGTTTAATTTAACTGGGAAGGATAGCTCAGGGGCAATTCTCTGGTCTTGTAAACAAGACTACACCGAGCATTTTGGGTTCAGTACGTAGGTACTGTGCTTAGAGGCTGGAGACTGACATGAAAAGGGTGAAGTGTTTACCATATTTATAAAATATGAAATAACGGTTTGATCTGTTTCTCCTATAATTATTTGTGTACCAATCTCACCAAAGTGCAACATTTAGAAGTACTTGGTCCTAAAATGGCCCTACTTGCCACATGGCTTATGATGGCATCAATGACTGATAACCAAAAATGTATTTGAGGACCGACGATCTCTGCTCGACACAGGCCATTTGATTTTCTTTTAGGTAGGGTCCCTAAGGGCCATGGAGCACCTTTTTCATTAAAGTGAGAGACCTACTTAAATTGGACCCTGGCCTGTATCGGCAGGCGGTGAACCCTTCTGGTAACTGGCGAAAAATGTGACCATCTTGAGGTGATGTTCAGCATTCCGGCTGCAGTAATGACTAGAACATGAGCCTTCGGAGAATGTCCTGATTAGCACCCAAGAATGTTCAATTAATCCAACTTTGCTCAGATTATTGTCCTGGCAATCCTCAAACAGTTTGCATACGAAGGAGAAATTGACAGATTTGTTTAAGTAACATCAGATAACACGATAAAGATCTTTGAACTATTTGCGACATTATAGACAGTGAATACCTAATGACTTAACTTTATCCATTGATCGTTGTGCTAGAGATAGAGATGTGTGGATATAAAGTGTTTATTTTGCTTTCAGGGTGATTAGTGTACAACAGGAGAAATGCTCCTTCAAATTGGTTGAGACTCAACCAATTTTCCATCATCCTGTCCTTCAGTGATTGAAGAGGACCTGAATGCACTCCATAGTCTCAGCAGGCTGGCCTTCTAGTCCCACTATAATTGCGGTGTTGTCTGCTTAATTGTGGAACGAACGACACCCCTTATTGATCTAACAAGTCATGAAGAGGCTTCATATAAAAGTTAAGTAGAATGGGTGTCAAGCAAGATCCATGTGGGACTCCACAGTTTTAAGTGACAGAATATGATTCATAATTAAACTTAACGGAAGATGCTCTGTTGTCAAGAAATGTGTACTATTTCCTAGCCATTCAGTCAATATTTAGTTCAAGGGTAGCCTAGCATTAATTATCTCATGGACATTCACATCAAAAGTTGCAAATAGGACACATAACATCAATATTCCTGACCCATCAACTTTCAGTGACTGTAGCACATTTCCCTTATGTCCTCAAGGGCATTGCCAGTGCCCCCATTAGGTCTAAACACCACTGGCAGTCTTCCAGGAGTTTGACACTCTCCTTATAATCCTGTAGCTGGTGGTACACTGCCTTATCTTATATAATGCCAGGAAAATATTGCACACAGGCACATACAGATCACAAGGTGAAGAATGTGAGAAAAATATGGCAATACATTCAAATTCTGACAAAACCTGCTGAACACACAGGACCCTGATTGCATTATTATTTTTATTATGGTATTTAGTGAGTGCCGAACTAGCTTCACAAAGGAACAGAGTGCCTTATAAGTCCTGGAGCAAGTGCACAGTGAGGGAAGCAGAGATACAAGGGAGAAGGGAGCTAACAACAGGGGAGGGGAAGGACGGGCAATTTGGCAGCAAGAGATCTACAAGCAACCAGGAGAGGAAACACAGGGAAGCAGATAACCCAGTCTCGGGTTATGTGGGGAGTGGAGGGATAATATAACTGCCAAGACCAACCTTTACACAGTAACCATGGCTGCAGCTGCCAACAAATGAGACGCTAACTGGTAGACATACAGCTTTCTCTAGAATATGTGTTGCTTCTTGCTTTCTGTTTCAGAATGCTTACACTGGATAAAAGCTTTTTGGTGTATAGGAAGAAAATATTAGTCCACCTTAAGGGATGAGATAAAACAGAACCATGTTTTCTTGCATCCGTCATCATGACGTCTCTCTGTAATACCACATTTTACTTACGTTTTTAATGGACTCTGGATGACATGAGATGATTTGTTTTTACAAATGATTAATATGGGAGTGACTAGTTGTTTGTCTATTTTTCGCACAGAATTTAAATAAGAAATGGATGTAGCCTTTGATAGTCTGTCTTAACGAAGGCATTATTGGGTTCGGCATGTAGCTGCTGAAACATATACTTTTGATATAGGCCATCTATTTCCTTTTGGACGCAGTATGCATGGATGTGTCTTTATTTGATTACCCGATTTACTTTCAGCATGAATGAAGTGATCAATTTGAATAGAAGTTGCACTGTTCTTATTTATGAGACTGGTTTTGTTATTCGTACACTATTCTTTTTGCTTGCTTTTCTGTCTCTTATAATGAGTTTTGTTTATATTAAGATGTTAGTTTTTTAGGATTACTAGCCATTTATATCTGTTATGATTGTCTATTTACTTCTAGATTTTTATAAATATTTTGATTGTATACATTGTGATTACAAATGGCTTCTTTTCATGAAATTGTATGTTGTCACCTTTTTTTTGTAATTTGCTGCACACAAACATTGGGCCTCATTAGGACCCTGGCGGATTTCGCGGTGCTAAATGCACCGCGAAGCACGGCGGAAAGCCGTCGATAGCGCCATGGGGGTTGGCGGATTTACCACCCCATGCCGACCTTGGCGGAGCGGTAAATCCCCAATCCCCATTCTGCCCTTCCCCATTCCCATTCTTGCCCCATAGGGTATAATGGGAGTGGGGAAGGAGTTAATTACGCCACCGTAAAATACGGTGGCGTAATTAACAACGAGGTCCCGTAGCGCCATGGTTTTCTCCGCCTGGTAAAACCAGGCGGAAAACGGCGCCATGGCGCTACGGGAACTCGTAGTGGGGCGGACGGGTCCACCGCGAATACCGCTGGCGGAAACCCACTCCGCCAGGGTCCTAATGAGGCCCATTGTGTCTTCTGGTACTGAACACATTTGGAAGACTTGTTATAATGATAGTTTACAATTGAAATTACAATAAAACCAACAAGAAGGTAGTTTATGGTTTGTTGTGTTCATGCAGCATTTAACAAAAGCAAGTCCCATTTTCAGGCTTACAAACACTTCTTCAGTACCCTAAATGCACCAACAATACCTCAATCCACTGGCAAATGTAACACCTTCAACAAGTTTATGAACTGAAGGTCTCATCTGGACTCTGAGCTTTTATGTTTTTTAGACATATGGGGCCCTGATTGAGCAAATATACTGCGCACCAACCATCGTGCAAAACATTTTTTGTCGATTTATGAAATCGACTGCGCGGGACACCCAGGGACTTGCGTGGACTTCGCACAGGCCTGGCACGTCCATGCGAGTGGACCATCACCCTTCGCGAGGCTCCTCACAGAGCGTGGCCCGGGCTTATGCAGAGGCCGAAATAGGGGGCAGAACATGCAGAATGAGGAAGAACACAGCAAAATGTGGGCAGGTGGAGGGACTGTCCATGACTAAGCAAGCATACGCCCATTCTTACACAAATGCAAACAAATTCATGGATGTCAACGCCAACCTCGCACTGGGGAAAGGTACGCGCAAACCCTGTGATCCATCCGCCACATGCTAGCAGGCGTAAACTTCAACGCACATAGCAACAAATGCGAATAAAGCATGCAATGCAAACCAAACTAATGTTAACAGCCACAATAAATCCAGCAATAGTAGGAGCTATCGTGCATGAAAGTGTAAGTGTAATGGGTTATTTATAACGTGCTTAATACCCTGAGGTTTCTAAGTACGGACCCGGGGATCGAACCTGTGCGGCTCAGCGTGATCTTGCTTCCAAGGCTAGTGCGTTGCCCCTGAGCTATCCTCCTGAGACGATGACTAGACACTTCAGGAGGAAGAGGATGTCCAAGGCCCGGATCTTTACAACACGAACCACGCTGTTTGGGATGTCGGAAGACTAGGAATATGCTAGGTACAGGTTCACCCCCCATGTAATCCTAGACCTCGCCAGAGAGTGGAAAGATGGCTTAACATCACCCACAATCTGCTCCCAAGCTCTTACCCCCCTAGAAAAAGTGCTGACTGCACTCCATTTCATAGCAACTTGGTCCTTCCAGCGAACCACCGCAATAGTTGCTGGGATATCGCAGGCCACCCAATCCCGCTGTCTACACCAGGTATTGTCATGCATACCAGCACATGCATGTGCGCGCAGCCACATATATATGCCCTATACACGGGCAGAAAGGTAGACAGTGATCCAGGAATTCTATGCAGTAGTACACTTTCCCCGTGTAGTAGGTGCAGTTGACTGCACACATGTTGCGCTACGGACCCCCCATTGACGGAGCACATCTACCGGAATTGAAAGCACTAGCACTCTATTAATGTGCAGATAGTGTCTGATGCCAATGGAATCATCATGGAAGTATATGCCAAATTTCCAGCCAGCACACATGATAGCTACATCTTCCACCAGTCACCACTGCACCGGGCCCTGAAATCTGGAAATCATGGCAACGCATGGCTCATCAGTGGGTATGAATGGGCCTGACAATAAATGACAATGACAACCATATACACATTTACAGGGGACAGTGCCTACCCGCTGTCAACATTCATGATGACACCAATATGGCAATCCCACAACACCAGCTGGGGTGAGATAGAATACAGCACATGTAGCCACTAGGGGCATAGTGGAGCGCACATTTGGAGGGCTGAAGTCACGGTTCTCTTCCTTTGACCACTCTGGTGGGGTGTTGCTATATGCACCACCAGTAGTATGTACAATCCTAGTGGCTGCATGTATACTGCACAATGTTGCCACACAGCGTGGCGTACCACTGGAAATGCAAGTGGAACACAGCCCACACCCACAGAAACCACCATTAGCCTTGGTTGGCCAAAGGGTATGTGGAGAGGCTGCAAGCGCCCAACTGGTGCAATCATACGTCACATTAAAGCCTGCCCCTATGGAGCACACACAGTGAGGCCACATCCCAGGTGCCATTCAATGATGAATTGGGGCTGATCCTACCTGCCCATAACAAACCCCTGAGAATATGTCTCTGGGAGGGGCTAATTGTGTGCGTCCATTAAACATAAAACAACATGCACAAACAGAGCCCCAGATAAGACTTGTAAGTAGGAGTATTCCACTCCCACTTTGCAAAGTTGGTAGTAAAGTGATTTTGCATACAAAATGTAAGTACAAAACACAAATGTGAGAAACACATAAACAAGTAAAATTATGTTGAAATAGAAAAAAACATCAACTTGGCGACATTCAATTCTTAGCACCTAGTCATTCATAGCCATCAACAGCTACGTGTTTACTTATTCCAATCAGCCAGTCAAAATACTGTATTACACCTGTGGGACTACGTGCACTACAGACCGAAATATATCCATGTTGCTGTGAGTGTGAAAGCAGTGGTGAAAGATTCCACATGTCTCATACCTACTGTGAACAGGGAGCATTTGAACTCCATATTTACATTTCAACAGAGTATGAACCAATTTGGAAGTGAGCAAAAATGGCAGATGCACCGCTAATCTGTATGGGTGTGCACAAATCACAAACATAGTCATAGCAACTTGAACCAACAGCGTCCATGTCGCACACCTAAAAGCACACAACTCAAACAACAAAGTCCCTGACCACCATCACATGGGCAACAACTGTGCTGCACGCAGACACTAAACTACACACGAGACCACAAGTAGGAAGGCACAGTACACAATGGATGTTAGTAATAAAGACACATGAGGAGTGCCTTGGACCCACTATGCGTGTTCCACCACAATAAACAGGGTGAGTGGACAACCCATTCCCTGACACCAACTATGCTCACAGTACACAGCCACATCAAAGCAGTCAAGCAGATTCCGGAAATTGCAAGTGCATCGCCAGAAATATGGGCATCTCACCTCACACCTTATCCCTTGTGAGCCTGCACTAGCCAGACCCTGGAATCGATGGATGCCCCCCTCTGTAGGCCTGGAAACCACCAAACCCTGATGATGTGTCCTACAATCACAGCAACTATCCTCCCCTGCAGAATGCCTCTGTAGAGAAATACAACACAATGTGAGGGCAGGCAACATATCCATGCACCCAACTACACAGCAACATGTGAGCCCCTGTAACCTGCAACAAATGAAAACAAGAACTCACCAGCCACCCATCACCATGTATCCCTGCACCTATGCAGCCAGATCTGCCCACATCACGCCAATGCAACATGAACACCCCTCTCCTACACACCTTACCCACACACATCACCTACACTGCCTGCCTCCCCCGCCCGAGTGCCATGCAGTGAGGGAGCACGTAACATTTAACTATTATCATGGTGAATGGACATTGGGAACACTGTGATCCAGCGATAGTCAGTATGACTCTATGAGGACTCCCAAAAAGAGACCACTTAGAGAATAGAAACCCAGGATCACCTTGGAAGTACTCCCAATGCCAAGATATGGCATCCCCTGATTAACGTGGCAGTGGTACAGTGCAGTAAACACCGGCAGGGGAGCAGGTGATGTAAAGTCCAAGAGGAGGTGATGGAAAAATATCACTAATTGCACCGAAGACAGGATCTGGCAGAACGCAGCTCTTCACAGAGGCAGCTGTCATACTGGAAGGTATGGCACCGAGGCAACCAGCATGAAAGAGGCAAGCAGACATGGGAAAGGAATGAGAAACAGAGGCCAGGAACACTGCGAAACAAAAGGGAGCAAGTAACAGTAAAGAGGAAGGGAAGGCAGACTTCACCGGGACTGGATTGAATTGGGTCCAATCAGCTTTGAACTGAAGGGCATTGCGATGCACTCAGCAGCTGTCAACAGGCCCCAAAGAAATCTGTTGGTGTACCGTGCACAGTACATGTTCACCATGGCAAACAGCAACTTCTGGCCAATGTTGTGTGCCTGGTGTCTGTGGTGAACACGGCATCTCACAAATGGCCATCAATGCAGTTCTGTGTGTGGAATTGTTTTGGGACAGCACCCCCAGAAGGGAAAGAAGCACCAAGATTGGACTGCTGCGTAGGTAGACATGACTATTAAAAAACATTCAATGGGATGCCACATGACAGGCAAGACACATGTGAAAAGTGGAAGGAAACACTCCCCATTACTGCCATCACCATGTGTCACAGCAGACAAACAGCCGGGCCTGCCACCCTCATGACAATTCACTAACAAAGGCCCTACAGTGACAGCCTCCCTCACAACTATGAGCCAGAAACCAGTGCCACCCTGATTGTCTTGACAAAACAGGATGCATATGAAAGGGGCCAGTTTTACATGAGGCATCTGAGGGACCCTCGGATGTGGAAACTAGGCACAGTCACCACACTCGAATAGATACGTCAGACACGAGGTTCTGTTCCCAAAATCTAGGGTTTATTGCAATACAAAGAAGTCCCAGTTGGCCAAATCATCCCACGTCCCGCGACGTGTGTCTAACAGACCTCGGGGGACGCAAGAGAGAGTTACAAATATCCAAAACCGAGCACCTTACAATCAGCAATGACACAGTATGGCACATTTGATTCCGCCCCAATACATTTACCTTTGAATTAGAGGCGATGATTGACCAGTATGACAAATATGACACCTTAGACCACCATATTTAGTAACGGTTTGCAATCTTCAATTTTACAGACACCATTCTTTATTTGCGAGAACACAGCATTTCTGTTTTTCATGGGCAAGCTGCGCGTAGGAGACTGGCACATACCAGACCTCACTATCTCTTAGTTTCGATTCTCGCTCTAGAGGTCAGCGCGCTCTCCGGAGCCTCACTGGGCTCAGAAAGTGGGGACGGTAAAGAAGATCATAATTCAACTCTTTAAATGCTAGTTTCGTACATTGCTATTCTTTCAGGAGACTCATTGGCATTCGTGCACTGATTAAATGCCTTGCTCCTTGTCTTCAAGGATATGTGAGGGAGGGAATCGGGCATTTCTGTCTGGCTCTCCAGTGTAATGTTTCAACATGTTTCTTAGCCTTGGACCCTTGAAGCGAAATAATATCTACTGCAAAGCAGTTTTACATGAGGCAAAGTGGCAACGTTAGAGAGAGCAGAGAGAGAAAACAAAATGCCGATTCTGGTCATCTTAAAATGGCCTACCTCTAGCTGAACTAGTTGAACTAATAGCTGCGTAATAACTAATGAATATATATTCTTAACACTGTAAATGAGGCGGTTGGTCTTCGGCCAACCAATTATCATTCATTTCCGGACCCTCAAGGGGTGTTTGGTTTTTCTGGACTGACAAACCCTCCTCTTGGCCGTAAGCCAAACGTCTCATCCATACATTGCATCCTCCTCCGACCAAGTATTTGGATTCGATTCGGAATCTGATTCAAATTCGGACTCATGCACACTTCTTGTCTCCTCGTTATTATTATCAATATCAATTACCAGGAATTCTTTAATGGTTTCCGATTCGTTACTATGGCGAGTGCTTGATTTAGTAATGTTTTTTTGTTTCAACATTTGTACACACTCTTCGCTGATTTCAGTACATACTATGGGGAGACAATGTATGCAACAACAACATGGCACGAATATTCCTAGGATTGCTACTAGGATTGCAAATAGCTGCCTTCCCCAGGATCGCAACACTTCCCAGAACCAGGAGCTTATGTTCAATTCCCAGCCACCTTCAGGGGGGTGGAGATCAGAGCTTAACACATGCAATTTTCTTATCGCCTAAAAAATCGTGGGGGAGGAGTCACTTACAAATACGCAACACGCTGATCCCACGATTTTGCAAACACTGCCGCGATCAACTAAGATTATATCTAGGGCCATTCTATTTTGCAGTGACATTAATCTAATTCCTTTTTCCTCAAGAGTCATATTATATAATATATCAGTGGTTCCATTTATTGTTTCTTGCAATATCCTAGACAGTCGTCTTATGTTATAAGAGTTTATCGTCTGGCCCCAAAATGGTATGAATGATTTTGCTATGTCCCCTACAATCAACCCGTCTTCAATATTATGGCAAGGTCGTGACCTGGTCAATTTGGTTATGTCTGATGTTTTAAAAAGAAACACCCCAGGGAACAGAAATCCCAAATAACACGTGCCTCCCCAGTTCATAGGTAACCAAGGATATGTTTTTTCTCCACATATGAAATACACAGGATCTCCCACATATATTGGTTCCACTTCTTTATCAAGGAATGCTATATTCCTGCAGCTGGTAAATGTTCCTACCTGGAAAGAACCCTTTTTCTTTAAACAGAATGGGACAGAATGAGGGTTATAATTCACTGTATATGAAGGGGGTTCCGCATCCTTATTCCCCTGTGGGTTCATTTGGAACGTGATCACAGAAGTTTTATAATGTACAGACAATCTATCCTGTGGCATTATTGATGGTGTAATTAATTGTCTTTTGTGGAACATGGAGCAACCCACTGGTTTCATAATCACTTCCTCGAATTCATTCATATTTGTTTTATCTAGTTGACCATTTTCACTTTCGTTCCATTTCTCATAATATAGCTAACTCAGAGAAGCATAACATGCGGAAGTTAAGGGCAGGGGCAGTACATACCGGCCTATTCACTGACCACCGTGCTGCGGCAGGTGAGCACAAACCCAACAATTATTTTTTCTTAGGATTGAGTGTGTCATATTCATTATGAACACCAATGTGTTGTTCCCATATCCTTCCCTATGTTTCTCTTCCATTGGGGACAAGGTATAGGAAATCACATGGACTGGGCTTTCCGTTGTGGAAATGTTCATAATAGGCAAAAGGACTTCAAGAGGGTGCGTTTCTTCTAGGTACCATAATACTGATATGGTCAATATTGGTACTAATATACTCATTATACACATTCTTATGGTTAGACCCAACATACAATTCTTTTTACCATGTCCTTTTTTTACCATACTATGTACTACGTTTAATTCTCTATCAACATTGGTGCAAGAGGGGGCATTTGCTGGTTCCGACATTTCTTCTCTTCCTTCTTCTTCTGCTGTGCTCGTCGTGACTACCTCTTGTTCATGTGCTTCCCAGGATGTTGACAGAGTTCAATCAATGTCTACAATCTTTTATGCCAGTTTGCTATCTGCCTGCATTGCTTTTTCATTTGGCAAGGCCTTCGTGCATTTTCACATTGCCCTATAGTTTCAGAGCAGCTGCCTTTGTACCACGTGCGAACCGCTTGTTCACTCGGGTTCCTGACACATGGATTTAGCACCGAGGAGTTGCGTTTCGTGAGCTGTCTAACTTGCACAACTCTTACGCCACCCTCCTCTAGGCCTTCGGTTCCCACTTCATCCGAAAATAGGAAACAGAGGCAAGAAATTCACCAAGAGATGAAAATATGATCACTCCTTCTTTCTGCTCCGCAGGTTGTACCAATTTGCTCCTGGTACCGTGTGATCAACAAATAGTGTGGGTGCACTTCCGGTCTCGAGCTTGGAGTCAGCCTGGGCACAATGGCAGATGATGATGGGTGCCCAGGCGACAATGCAGGCTGTGGCACAACAGAAGATGGTGGGCGCCACAGAGGTATGTGCTTGATGTCACCCAGCAGAGATGCAGAATCGGCTGGACAACGTTGAGGCACTCTTTGCTCTTCCGTTTTTATGGCAATCTCATCAGGCTTTGTTTCAGGATCAGGCAGTTTCTGTGGCAAGGGACTGGCAATGGCATTTTTCATTTCTGGAAC